>NW_025063406.1:600000-1189817 GCF_018153295.1 Drosophila grimshawi
TAAGAACTTTGCAAAGATGGTTATGCAAATGTGATGGACCTTGGACGTCGCTTTCGACCTTACGATGCAAGATTTCTAGTTAGCAGATGAAGACAAAGTGTGTGTGATCATTTTCGACTCAACATTGCAAGTGGCAATGACATGAGATCTGAAGAAATAATGGGAGCTGCCAGTGTTTTTTGATTTTAATCGCAGATTGGATGTACTAACTGTGCATCTTACTACACGATGCGAAATATCCCTATTCTGTATAGCACGGATCTCTGAGCAGGTGGACGGCTTTTCACCACTACGCGCGGGAATCACCTGACAAGACTGCGGACTCTGCAACTTTTAAGCATGACGAAAGTTCCAAGTCAGGAAAATCAGTCAGCGGACCCGTTTACCAAGAACTTGGTGGTAATTGTAATCCTTGAGGGGTCTTCTGCAACTGAACTTCCGGTTGGAGTGGGTGCCGAAGATTCTCAGGAGTCAAAACACAAACGCGTCTGCCAAGCCATCGGTGGAAAGACTGAACAAGGTAGACTGGACCGCGCTTTTGTGCCAGCCGTCCCGGACAAACAGCGGATATGATTACGACAATCTTATCGACAAGGTGCCTGTGTTGCCTTTAAAAGCATCGCCTAACCTCCCCACAACCACAACCTCCATCCTACCACTAAATCTCACTCCAGGCCGACTAATGTGTCACTCGAACCGTGCCGAGAGTCAACCTGGCTGAGAGCCCGGATCAACAAATAACTCAGTCTCAAACGGTGGGCTCAGGCAAATGGTGACAGCCTTACCCGGGTAATGCGGATCTTCGTACGGGTGGACAATTACTTCTCTGCATCTCGTCTGAAATAATATTAAGACAAACAAATTTTTAAAATACAGCAGGATCTCCCTGCTGAGAATGTCGCAAAACGAATGGAGAACCGCACCCTGGAGGGCGTGAGGTCCTCACATGTGCTAGACCATCCTCCATATCGTACTACTCCAGCAACAAATAGGAGAGTGCCACTGTCGCAGCAAGGGCGAGGTCAACAAGCCCCAGCTTCGAGGTAGGGTAGTGCGGTCGGACCATCCCGACAATCACGCCTGGCTGTGAGGCAAGTTAGACATCGACCGAGAAAGACGGAGGAGCCCCTGCCATCGAGAGGTCAACCCGGCGGGCTGGATCAATCTCTGCATGAAGCCCAGCTCTTCAGCACTCACTGGGCCTCGCCCAACATATGCGGCGATGGCTAATAAAATAAAGGTGGCCGTGTTGCCTGTGGAATTCCTCCATGTAATGCTCAGTCACGGAGACCATCGTAGACGAGGTCATTACGTCCGGTGGTTGGGACACTGCGGTCTCATTCGCGGGCATTCACTTCAGGGTTGGCTTCTTGATGATTGAATGCTCCGATGAAGGTTCAGCGTATTGGCTGAGCACCGTAGGGTCGCTGCGACAATCGTGGAAGAGCGTGTCCGACATACCGTCGCCCCACTGTATCACGTTATTATGTCCCAGAAGCGTGGAACAGTCAACCTAATCCTAGTTGGTTCTGCTGAGGAACCAGAAAAACTCGATACCAACTCGTAGAAGGTGATAACTAGGAGGAATGAGGATGCAGGAGCATTCCTATTTATCGGGATAGCTAAAATATCCAGAAACGTGATAGTTGAAGGAGGGCACCAGGTCGTCTTTCGTTACGGGACAATCCCTGTAAGTGGCCTGAAGAAAAAAGTTGGGGGGAAAACGCAGCCCGCCCCAACAGAAGAGGAGGCCACTGCACGGGCAGTGACCATCATGTTGGACGACCTAGAAGAAGACGAGGAATTAGCGGAGATGACGCTCTGTTCCAAAAAACTAGGGGACACGGGTGACGAGGACATACCCATGTCCTCACAGGCGGTAGCAGCTGACGTCAAATTGACGAGCAGCGATAACGGGGTGCAGCTCCACGCCCCAATTGCCGTGCCAGTTGGAGCCGCTACTATAGTAGATGACAAAGATCATCGAAACAGGGCTAGCCCACGTAAACCAAGGATGTTTACCAAACACCACCTTAGGCGAGGTCTTGTGCAGGAGCCATGGGCGAACAATGGCATTTAAGGCATATTCACGACCAGCTGAAAGGTAATCTGGGATCAAAGAGAGGCAATGGCACTTCACCGACATTTGTAACTAGAGGCAGGGAGGAGGTGCTAGACATTACCCTGACTAGCTGGACCCTACAGCCTCACCTTAGGGACTGGCTTTTCTCTCCAGAAGGACCTATTTCTGGCCATAAAATCATCCTATTTAAATTACAATTAAATACGGATGGCAGCGTACCAAGTCGCAACCCCAGAAACACAAACTGAGAAAGATTTAAGTTGCCTTTAGAGCTTAATTCTGCCTGTGGAATATTAGGTATACCCAGACATACGCCTGAGCTAGAGTGGGCTGTAGGTAAGCCTAACAAAAGCATAATCGAGGCTTTTAAGGAAAACTGCTCGGTAAGGAAAATGTACATGGAAAACAATGCCCCTCGGTGGAACGACATTTTTCAATAGAGCAACGGAGTATGGGAACAGTACCGTTAGTGTCTGACCAATAAAACTTAGGAAAGCCAAGCGGAATAACTATAGGAACTTCTGTGAAAAAATAGCAAGTACACGTGAAGGCGAAAGGCTCCATAGAGTGTATCTAAATTGACGCCTGACGCAAATTTGGTATTGTAACGTAAAGACAACTCGTTTACGAGTAACAGCAGGCAAAAACTAAAACTAATTTTTGAAACGCACTTTCCAGGCAGTATACCCCACGAAAATGCTATCGAAATTGGGAGTAGGTATAGACTGTCGGCTGATGACTGGGCATGTGCCAAGCCGGCACACACACCGCAGAGGCTACTTCCTAGTGCTTCAAATCTCCCGGACTAGACGGAATATCGCCAACAGGGCCAGGATATGCTACCTTCCCCTATTAACAGTCTTGCCTTCGGATATATACCGAGCGCATGGAGGAGAGGAAGTAACAATATGCGCCTTTTTAGATATAAAAGGCGCCTTTGACAACACATTCCATGATGCGATAAGGGATACCCTCATGAGGAGGGTTCTGGACCCAACCAAAGAGGTATTCAATATCAGGGAAATGCTGATGACATTGTTACCATATCACGAGGCAAATTTGAAGAATCACTCTGACATCGTTCAGCTATGAGTGAAAATATCGAGTGACTGGTGTACGGAGGTTGGACTCAACCTAAACCCAACAAAAACAGTCATCATCCCCTTTACTTCAAGATTTAAGTTACAGAGAATGAAGCATGGGGCAAATAAGGCTCTCAGAGAACCTATTAGTACCAAGTAAGGAGGGAAAATACCTCGGAGTCACATTAGATCAAACTTTGGCACTCATGTTCAGAATACGATAACAAAATGCTCCAGAGCGCTTTATACAAGTCTTAGCATAGCCGGGTAGTTATGGAATACATCACCAAGTATAATGAGATGTCTATACCTAATGATAGTAAGGCCCATGCTGATCTACGGAGTGATAGCATGGGGGACAGGGCGCGGCTGATCGTCGTGCAGAGACAACTACATAAGTTGCTGAGAATGGCCTGCGTATTTTTGACTGTACCAATGCGCACAATGACAAAGGATGTCTTCAGAAGGAGTTGGGGGCAATCACATCCTGAGGCTGAGAGATGCCTAACTTCTTTCAGATGAACTGCCCCTACTGGTACGGAGCTGGACATAGACACCAGGAATCCAACAAGCCAGATGTTTTTAGAATACTCACCGGTCTATTGACAGGACACTGTAGACTAAAAAGTCACCTAAGTAAACTAGGTATTTGTTGCAACGAACAATGCAGGTTTTGTGCAACCGAGGAAGAATCCTCAATGCATATCTTAGCTGAGTGTTTTGCCAACCCAACAAAGATAATAACATTTTTGCAGGACCTGAGGTTGATGGAGGAGCGCCTGGACCCAAAGGCCAAAGTGCATATGTCCAACCATTGGGGTTCTTGACCAGGGCAGTAAGGATGTAAGGATCCCTAGGAACCAGTGGAAGTGGGTAGAGCGCTAGCTGTCCACTTCTCCTAACTGCTGAATACACACAGCATGTAAGGATGTTGGGTGCTACTAAAGTGATTGCTTGCGATGACGAGCGCTCCGTTGAACTTATTAAAGTTGCAGAAGCTGTTGTTGGCGAGGCCTGAGGAGCTAAGCTTGTCGAGATCCCGAGTAGACCTCGCGCTCGTATTTGGATTGCCGCATCCCTGAAGGAACCGGATGACTGGAGAAGACTCTGTCGACCAGCCCTCTCCGAAGACCGATGCGATACCTGTAGCTGGACACATATCCGATACGTTGACACTGACACAGGGACTAGAGCCTATGTAGCGTGGAGGATAGGAACATAACGGTGGTGGGGGTAAAATCTCCACAAGTATCTAAGATTCTGCAGATAAATGTTCACTCCTTCGGGGTGCAGCATCCGCTGCTCTAATGGCTCGCTAGGTTGATGGCGGAGTTGACACAGTAATATTTCAAGAACCTTCGGAGGTCGGAGACAAGGTTTGCGAAATAGGATGGAAAAACTTTAAGTTTATAGCAGCTCATAAGGAAAGTAAAACAAGAACTTGCATTTTAGCTCCATCCAGATTTAATAAGCGATCTCGTCTTGGAGTGGAAGAATCTTGAAAGCGGCCTCATATTACGCTGTGATGTCAATGCTCACCACTCCCAGTGGGATAGCATGGATACGACTACGAGGATTGACTCACTCTCTACTATCTGCAGTAAGGTAAATAATCCCACCTTTATTAATAAGAATCGAAAAGAGGTCATAGACCTGATTCTTGCCTCACACTTCCTTTGTGATCAGCTGAAAAGTCTGCGACGACCACTCCTGATCACTCTCTGATCACTCTCTGATCACATACACTTAGAATTTGAGCTTTTACTAAGCTCCCCTAAATTAAAAGAGAACGAAGTTGAAAGCCTCCAAAAATGAACTAAGTCTAAGAGGTAGGGCTACGTAGAAATCGTGGAGAGTATTTTGCGTCGCTTACTGATGCTGCGATGTTGAGGAGAATCCTTCCCAGAACCACCCCCACACTTGGTTTTCTGAAAAAAAAAAACGATACATCATGAACAGGCTCTGGTGAGGAATCAGTAGATAGCCTCGTGCGTCCTGTCTGTTCGTCGATCGTGCCTCTCGTATATTTCGCGTCTGTCGTGGCTGTTCTGTCTGTGGTTTCCGTCTGTATGTCGTGACTGTCCGTCTGCTGTGTCTGTCAGTGTCTATCGTCCGTTATGCCTGTCTATCTGCAGTGTCTGTAGCGTGTGCCTGTCTGTCGTATCGTTCTGTGCTACTGCAATGTGCAATGTAAAAATCTGGCAACCCTCGTTTAGCTTATCCTAAGTTTCCATTCGTTCGCATGTACTCAAATATTAATCTCTCAATAGTTCTGTAGCCACTCCGTTTTTGACTGCCGAATGCGTCGCGTCATTATACCTATAAAAGTGTGATTCCTGCATATCGTTATCTTGTTTGTATATGCTGTAAAACTGTGCGCTTGGATCTAACAAATCCAACAGTAGACAATTCAATGCCAACTTGGAAAAGATCCGTGATCTCTCTAACTACGCTACTCACACCAATCTACCCCTCGCAGTCTGCTTCCTTCGCACGTAAGTATTATCAATTACACAAATGTTAAATAACTCTTCAAAACTAGAGAGTATCAGAAAACTCAATTACAATTAAACAACGAGTTTGACATATTTCTGAAACAAAATGGGATGGTCCGTCAATTGAGTGTGCCTCACACACCCCAGCAAAATGGAGTTGCAGAAAGGATGAATCGTACCCTCGTGGAGATGGCGCGATGTATGCTGCTAGAGGCCAAACTTAAAGGAAGTTTCTGGGCAGAAGCTGTACATACGGCAGCTTATCTACGGAATAGATCTCCTACAAAAGCTGTGCTCCAGAGTACGCCATACGAGTTATGGACAGGGCGAAAGCCATCAGTTGGCCACCTTCGTACATTTGGGTGCTTGGCGATAGCGTTGGACAAGACACAGAATCGGAAATTTAGACCGAAGGGTATAGAATACATACTGGTTGGATATGCAGATCAAGCTAAAGCATATCGCCTCTACAACAGCGCCAGTGGTAAAATGATCGTAAGCCGTGATGTATATTTTGTTGAGTCAACAACAGAATCAAGTGCAGTTGATATACCCATGTTACCCAATTTTAATTGCAGCAAGGTAATTACAGAAGTCCAGTCCAATAGAAGCAGAGGCAGCAGCAGAGGCAGCGGCGAAGATAACGGTAACACCGATACCAATAAAAGTGAAATCAGCAAGAAAAGTAACCGACTTGAAAGAACAAGTGGGCACGGATGGCGAAGACCAGACCAGATGCACAAGCTGAATCTTGTGAGCAGTGATGCCGTCGAAACACCAGAAACTGTGGAAGAAGCATTGGAAAGTCCACAGGCGATCGAATGGCAAAAAACCATGGCACAACAATTCGGAGCACTGAAAGTGAATGGAACTTGGGAACCAGCCGAATTACCATCCAATCATAAGGCGATTGGATGCAGATGGGTCTTCGCACTAAAACGTGACAAAAATGGCACCATAGAACGATACAAGGCTAGGCTAGTAGCAAAGGGCTGCAGCCAGAAACACGGAGTGAACTACGACGAAACGTTTTCGCCAGTAGTGCGATATGCGACAATAAGGATGGTGTTGGCCATAGCAGCTGAACTGGAGCTACATGTGCACCAACTTGATGTATCCACGGCATATTTAAATGGAGAATTGCAGGAGGATGTTTTCATGAAGCAACCCCGTATGTTTGAAGAACAAGGAGTGTCTGTTCTTAAACTTCGAAAGTCCTTATATGGGCTAAAACAGTCTGGACGGATGTGGAACAAAAATCTGAACGAGATGATGACAAAAATTGGTTTTTCGGCATGTCCAAGCGAGTTGTGTGTATATACTAGGCATACACAAAACAACATAAACATAATTGCAGTATATGTGGATGATATGATGATGTGTTCATCAGATATTGGTGAGTTGACCAGTATACATCCAGACCTGACATTTTACATTCAGTATGTAAGCTGTCTCAACGGAATACGGATCCCCACCAAGAGCACTGGGCAGCAGCAAAACAAGTGATGCGATATCTGAGGACGACGTCTTCAATGGGCATAACATATGCTAAAACTGGAAATCCCATCAAAGGCTACGTTGATGCGGACTGGGGTGGAGATAACACGGACCGAAAGTCGTACACTGGATACGCATTCATTCTTGGCGGTAGCGCATTCTCCTGGGAAAGCAAGAAGCAGTCGTCAGTAGCACTAAGTAGTACTGAAGCCGAATATATGGGAATGTCGGAAGCAACTAAAGAAGCTGTTTATATTCTGAAATTATATAATGAAATAAACATATACAGAAATATGAAAAGTATTGTAATTCATGGCGATAATTTGAGCGCTATGAACTTAGTTAAAAATCCAGTTTACCATGCAAGAAGCAAGCATATAGATATTCGTTATCACTTCGTGCGAGAAGTTTTTAATAAGAATTTGAGCAAGTTAAAACACGAAAATTGTAATAGATTGCTTGGTCTCAAATTAATTGCCAATAATGTGTATTGAGGGGGAGTGTTGAAAATATGTAAAAGATCAATACAACATTCCGATTACTAATGTTAATAACAGAATATATCGATACTGCGCTCGATACCTTAATTTAAGATTACATTGAATAAATTCTTCTTAGTCTAACCGCCAAACCTAGTGCATCACTTTTTGCCGCTTTAAAATCCAACATATACCATAAGGAAACAATTGCACTACACATCAAGTCAGTGGCTCGTAAGCATGGCCAAAGTAGAAACACGACAAAAGTGGTTGAAAAGCCTGTTTGTCAAGCCAGTGGTGAGGGTGCAGCTGGTAAGAACCCAGACCCATCCGACTCCGTGATAAGGCAAGCACTTGTGCAGCCAACCTGCCAGCCGGAGCGGGTGCAAAGGGCGAACTACCAACCACCACCGCTGCGGCAAAAAGGTTCACATACGCCGACAGAAGAAATGCTGCAAGCATTCTGAAGCGGCAGAAAGCTAATACGGTGGCTAACCCACCAGCCGAGTGGCAGCATAAGGTGGTGTGGGCCAGAAAGGTGCTGCCAAACTTCTGTGAGGCTCCACCCAATAAAGAGCAGAGCCAGGCAAAACGGAAACGCTCGCAGGAAGCCCATGGACTCGTTGCAAAGCGGGCCAAGGTGCAGCAGGGAAGGTCCTTTGCTGATATCGCCAAGGAGAGAATAAGGGTAATAAGGACGGTAGAATCCTGAGGAATCAGTGGAAGTGGGTAGAAGGAGCCCTCGCTGTCCACTGCTTAAAAATGCTGAGCAAGGTGCCTGGGCCACCACCGGTATGTAGAGATGCCGGGTGGTACCAGGGCAACACGAAGGTTATCGCCTGCCAAGATGCTCGCTCGGTAGAGCTTTATAAAGCTGCCGTAGCAGAGATCGGCGAGGTCTACCCCGGGGCGAAGCTGGTCGCTGTCGACTGAAGCGAAGTCCCGAGTAGACCTCGAGCACGTATCTGGATCCCGGCCTCTTTGAAGGAACCGGACCAAGTGCTAAACCTACTGGAGGGAGGTGAAGATTGAGGCCACCGATGGGCCAACCAACCAGGCAGTGCTGATCCTCAATAAGGAATCGCTGGCCCCCATCGAAGCAGCCAAAGGCGAGCTCAATTTTGACTTCGGCTCCATTACTGTCAAAGTATACAAATCGGATGCGCCGGCCGGAGGAGACCCTGCTGTCTGTAACAAGACGGCTAAACAGGGCCCTCCTGCGGAGATCGGAGCAACCGATGAGGAGCCGGAGACCGGTTACACGTCGGACACGTCGACTCTGACTCGGGGCCTTGAGGCCTTGTGTCACGAGTTAGACGAAGATGACTTCACGCTATCGGAGGAGGACGATAGCAATAATACGGTGGTGAGGGTTGAATCTCCAGATGTCCTTGAGACTGAGGCAGATAAACCTTCACCACAGTAAAGCAGCATCCGCTGCTCTGATGCTCCGTCTGGCTGGAGGCGGAGACGACATAATACTGGTCCAAGAACCTTGGGTGATCGGAGGCAAGGTTTGCGGACTAGTAAATAAAGATTATAAGCTCTAAGTAGCTGGAAATGAAGGTAAAAAACGCACCTGCATCCTCGCTAGAAAACATTTAAATATTTTTCTGCTTCATAATTTTAGCAATGCCGACAACACAGCGGTAAGCCTGGAGCTCCAGTCAGCTCCGGTAAGGCTACTGTCTGCCTATATGGCCTACGATAGCGCTGGCCCGCCACCTGACGAGATCGTAAGGTCCCTCGTCCAAGAGTGCGAAAAGCACAGGATTGGCCTAATTATAGGCTGCGACGCCAATGCTCACCACACTCAGTGGGGGAGCACGGATACAAATCAGAGGGGTGAGTCACTCTTATCCTTCATCCTAAATACTAACCTTCTAGTATGTAACACGGGAAATAAACCCACCTTTATTATTAAAAATAGGCGAGAGGTCATTGATTTGACCCTCGTCTCACAATCTATGAGTGATCAGCTAACAAGTTGGAGAGTATCTGATGACCACTCCTTCTCCGATCACAGGTACATAGAATTCAAGCTTCTTGCGAGCCATCCAGAACCAGTTCACTTCACAAATCAGAAGAGGACGAACTGGGAAATCTTCAAAGCCAATCTTGACCGAACCCTTTCGGAACACCCACCGAAAGGCCCGGACAACTTAGCTCATCTCTGCAACCTCACAGAGATTTTCACTACAGCTTGTAACAAGGCTTTTAAGGCAGCTTGCCCTATCAGTAAGCCAATGCATAAGAGGAAACCACCATGGTGGACACCTCAACTAAATGTCCTTCGACAAAGTTGCAGGTCTCTTTTCAATGCGGCAAAAGCGCAAAATAATGACCAGCAATGGTCAGAATACAAATCAAGTCTGGCTAAATACAAAAAAGCCACCAGACGAGAAAAAAGGAAATCTTGGAGAGATTTCTGCACGGATATTGATTCAACTACTGAAGCTGCAAGGCTTAGGAAAGTTTTATCAAAAACCACACCCACACTAGGTTATCTGATAAAGGATGACAACTCATGGTCGGTCTCCAGTGAAGAGTCACTGGACATCCTCCTTAAAACACACTTCCCTGGCTGCTCCGAGCAGTCCCCAAGGTACGCAGAAACCAGTGGGCAGTGGGCAGTAAACAGCTTCAAGCCGTTCAAATCCCCAGGCCCTGATCAAATAAGCCCAGCCCAATTACAGAAGGCGGGAAATACAGCCATAAACTGGCTACATGAAATCTTCGGGAAGATTCTGAAGACTGGTCGCATCCCACCGACATGGCTACAGTCAAAAATAACCTTCATACCCAAAGCTGGGAAGCCATCGCACACCAGCGCCAAAGATTTCAGACGCATCAGTCTGTCATCTTTCATGCTAAAGACCCTGGAACGACTTATAAGTCTCCATCTCACAGCATCCATTGACCCCAGGCTTATGTCGGAGTCCCAACATGCCTACAGGAAGGGCAGATCCACAGATACTGCCCTTCACTCTGTGGTCTCTATTATAGAGAAATTTTTACTTCATAAGGAGTACACCCTAATAGCGTTTCTCGACATTGAGGGCGCTTTTAACAACGTCACTCCGGCAGCCATAACTGGAGCTCTGCTGAGCCTGGGGATTGACACTGGTCTAGTGGGACTGATCCGTCAATTGCTTACTTGCAGGACTGTGACATCCACACTGGGGTCGTCAACTCTCTCCAGGTTCCTAAGCAGAGGTACGCCACAAGGAGGCGTCCTGTTACCCCTACTATGGAACATAGCAATTAACAAATTGCTGCGGGACATGGAGGGGGGCGGCTGCAAAACGGTTGCATATGCAGATGACGTTGCGGTAATTGTCAGGGGAAAATACCCACAAACTCTCTGTGACCACATGACTAGTAAACTAAAAATACTGTCATGCTGGGCACAAGAGAGTGGATTAGGGGTAAACCCAAATAAAACGGAACTTGTTCTTTTCACAAAGAATTACAAGGTCCCTTTTTTTGTCCCACCCAGACTAAATAATGTGAATTTACTCTTCAAAAACAGTGCCAATTTCCTTGGATTGACACTAGACTGGAACCTCAATATCTTAACACGGGTTAAAAAGGCAACATTCGCCCGATATACGTGTAGAAAATCTATTGGGCTGAAATGGGGTATGTCCCCAAATATCGTTCGATGGTTATACACATCCATAGTCAGACCTATACTTCTGTATGGCGTCGTAGTATGGTGGCCTTGTCTTAAAAAGAAAACCACCCTTTCTAAACTAAACAAAGTTTAGCGTATGGCTGAACTATTCATATCAGGGGCGCTTCATACTACACCTAGTGAGGCACTTGACGCTATCCTGGACATTCCGTGTCTGGAAAGGCAAGGAATGGAAAATGCAACACTTACGGCCATAAGACTCAGAGAATCCCTCGCCTGGGCTACTCAGAGTACTGGTCATGCCTCTATCCGACCATCCCTTCTAAAACAGATTACTGCGTGCCAGTAACACAACTAGGAACACCCTTCAATACATACTTCCCTCAAAGAGAAGAATGGGTTCATGGTACCCCCGGTCCACCGGCAACCATAACCTTCTTTACAGATGGCTCCAAGCTAGACAACCGTGTAGGCAGAGGAGTCTACTCCGAGCAACTCAACATACAGTTATCCTTCAGCCTTCCAACACACTGAAGTGTCTTTCAAGCTGCGGTACTGGCCATAAAGGAAGCTATAGACTGCCTAGAAAGGCTCAAAGTTAGCTCTGGCTACATAAACATATATATTGACAGTCAGGCAGCAATTAAATCAATCAGCTCGATATCTTCCAATTCGATATCAGTAACAAGCTGCCGCAAATCTCTACACGAGATGGCTAAACAGCATGTTATTAGCCTGATATGGGTTCCTGGTCACCAGGACATTGAAGGCAACTGCAAAGCCGATGAGTTAGCTAGGAAAGGTACCATACTACCGCTCCTCCCGGACAAGGAAAGTATAAGTATGCCTCTAGCTACCTGTAAGCTCAATATCAAGGAGGAGTACAGGCGCAGGTCATGCAGAAAATGGCAAAATGCCACCTGTGCCCGCTTAGCACACCAGACATGGCCAAGCATTAACTCCAAGCGCAGCAAAGAGCTGTGCAGTCTGAGTCGGACTAACTGTTCCGCAGTGATCCGGGCTCTAACTGGGCACTTGCTGGTCGGCATTCATGTCAACAGACTCCAGGTGCCATACAATGACTTTTGCAGAAGCCGCAAAGAGGAGGAAGAGGTGGAATCTCCGGGACACTTCTTCTGCCTCTGCCCAGCACTTGGCAGGAAAAAGCTGGCAATCCTGGGAAACTACTCCCTAACTGGTTTATCGGAGCTCCGATATATGAGACCGGCCAAGATAGCGAAATTCATAAACGCATCGGACTGGGCGAATGTTTGACATGTTAGAATACTTTGGAGGCACGACTGTAGGAGAAAATCCCTGGATCCCATTCGGTATCACAACGGGCCAAATATGGCCTAAGTGTGTCAGCCCATCGGGCTGACAGCCGATATAGCCTAACCTAACCTAACCTGCATTCGATTTAGCAAGACAATATCGCCCTTTGACGAACGGTTTGCACTGAATATTTTTATGTTGAACGTTTTAAATTGCTTACATATTTATCCCCTTCCTCTAGTACGTATACTAATACTATTTGCCGGCTTAATGTCTGCATTAAAGGTGTTGATAAGAATCTGACATGTTTTGAAGAAGTCTTTGACTTGATTTCGCTTCATGTTCATGTTAATGATAAATCTTTATTCGATACACTACAGTGCAGTCTTATGATTTTTTGACAAAAATAGGCTTAGCTCAATATGTAGGTTATTATGACAGACAAGCAAAGTCTTAAAAAGACTGAAATGAATTATGCATAGTTCCATTGCGTAATGCATCGTAATTCTGTGACCCTTAGGAAGTTCATGGAATTCGTTGGAGGTTTGCAAGTCGAATCTATTACTGTACCTAGAAATATACTGGTTTAATAAAGGGACATGTTTGAACGTCTTCTTAAATTACGAAAAAAGTTTGAGAAGATCCATTATCCAATACCAAATTTTAATGGATTTAGCACATTTTTTGTGATATCGCATAAATATTATTTTGTCAAATTTGAAAAAACCTTGATATTATCCGAATTAAATATCAATCATTTTTCTCAAGTTGAACAATGTAAACTTGCAGGACTTAAAAATTTTACAAAGTTCAATTAAAATTCAGGCCATCCACTAAATCTAACACATCTGGATGAAAATGAAATTTATAAGTTATACTCAACGGTTGGGACGACATACAACTGCGAGTTGCCATTTACTGGTCTGAAAATAATTTTGAGGAAGCTCAGAAGATAAATATCTGATCAACTGGTAGCCGACCTATTACGAATTAAAGAATACAAAGGAGCTATGTATTTGTTTGACATTATGTATTCATTTGAGGTATTTCATTTCCTATTATTTATTTTCGCAACAACTATCTTCCTGATTATGAAAAAAATGGCAAAAGCACCGTAAAAAATCTACTTCAAAGCTAAGCAAACTTTTGCTAAAATATAAATAACAATCCTTAAGATGAATGTAAGAAAATGGAACTGTTATGAACTTTGCCAATAGTACTTCACAAATCCAGGAAAAACGGTCGAAATATATCAGCTTAGTCAGTAAGATACAACTGAATGTATGTAAAACAGAAGAAAACCAATTCTTATACAATTTTATAAAAAACGGACACACATTTGAATGGCCTATAAAGCGAAATAGGTGAATTACTTGTTTTGGAGTTTAGTTGCTATTTCCAATTTCTGGGACAGATATAAAATCTTTTACAAGATTTAGATTTTGGCTGAAGCAATTTAAATAACGTAGAACATCCGTCAAAGCCGAAATCAAACACAATAATCTGCTTGTAATAAATCTCTATAATTTTCGGAGACCCATTAAACTACTCAAATTGGTAAATAAAATAGGGAAAAATACGATTTTCAATTTTTTTTACTTAACTTTGTTTTACCTGTCCTAGGTCCATACGTATTCAATTGATTATCTAAGGAGTACGACTTATTAAATATATAAACTTGGGTTCAGGGTATCTGCTAGTCGAGATCTTTCGACAAAAACATTTTTGCTTGTCAATTTCTATCTCGCTGTGCTCAGATTATTTGTGTTAGTTTTGTGCAGTTGCCAAATGGTTTATGTTATGTTATGCAGTTATGTTTGTAATAGAGTTGCTTGGTAAATCCGGCAGGCGACGCTTGACTTAATTTAATTAAATATATGTATTAAATGTTTGATCAAGCAGACTCCGATCTGCAAAGGTACCTAGTCTTGAGTGTGCACATGTTTTTCCTTTTTTCTCAAATTGTGTTCTGAGGGTCTTATAATATATATATATATAAATTGCTACAGGAAATAAAATTATTCGTTTGTCTTCTTGCATACATACATACATGTATATATAAGCGTATACAAATGTACATATGCATATAATGAACTTGTGAGTTTCCTAATCGCGAATGCAACCATCAAATACACATTTGGGTTTATGTACATCTTACATTTTAAAATACAAAGTCCTTACGCGTGTATGCATGATGTAAGTTATGTATGTACCCTTACTTGTGTGTACATACATACTTAGTAACTTCTAATTAATTCGTTCGTAAGCCTTTTAATCCCTAGCGTAAACATGCATCTAGATATTTATGATGAGGCATATGAATGCGATCAATAAATGGAACACTTAAATCTCTTCGATTCGTAAAATACTTTATTTTTATGTACATGCATATGTATGTATGAAATTGCACTCCAGTTTTTTCACACATACATAAGTATATACATAATTACATGTTTTAAATATAGCACATGCATAGATAGTTTTGAATTCGTTTCACGTTGAATAATAAATAATGAATTAAATACAGATACAAAATATCAACGTGCCCAACAAACACAAAATAAATTATATATTTCGGTTGGTGAAAAAAAATTGAGCAGTGACAACTTAGGATAGAGCGATTCAGGATATCGATACCAAACATCGATGTATCCTGTAGCAGACCAACATGAAGCGGAATTTTGTTCAAAGACCAAAAACGCAATTCTCATTTATATAGGCTAATCATACGTTGTGGCATCAATCGGAACGCATGGAATTTTTTCAATGAAGTGAAACGCTCTTCACGGTGGGAACATCAGTCACAGCTGCTATATAACTATAAAATTTTTGCGCAAGTAAAATGAATATATATTTTCAGAAATTATATGTTACAGTTGTTTGGCTTTACACGGTTTTGCAAGTTCCGACAGAATTCTAAGAAATTGATTAGGAAAGGGTCAAAAAAAAAATGCCACAATTAGATTTTAATTTAAAAATTGAGACGAAATGTTTAAAATGCGTTTGACAATTTGGCTACTTTCAACTTTCAACTCGAACTTTAAAGCTTTCAAGAGATTTATTTAAGAAAAATAATGACTGTTAAGCTTAAGTTTTTACAATATGTACAAGATATTGTGTTCTATCACTCGGCAATTTAAGCAGGTTACTTCTATCACTAAGCAGACAATATTGTATTGACTGTTTTGTGATGATATGCGTCTTTATACGTCCTGTTTCCTATTCTTCTGTCTAAATGTCGTTCCAAGCGCCTTTCAATACTATTTGAATCTATAAATTTGGACCAAAAATAAAAAAAAAAAAAACATACAGTTATTTAGGCACATCCCCTAGAGAATATAGTTTTGATTCACAATCAAGTCAAGCAAATGATTGTTTTTGTAAATAATTTTTTATATATTTAATTATTGCGCTAGTTGCAATAGACTTAAATATAACTAGGTTACAAATGAAAATTAACATTTAAATATAGTATCCGATTTACCAAAGCAGATGGGAATCTGTGTGAACGAATTTCGCTTGGTCTGAGGTGTATTACCTCTATAAGCCGAAATACTCACAATTATTGACCTTCCCAATTATTACAGTAATTCATCGTCGCGTTTTGCTAGATTTTATGTTTATAGTTAAATTTCTAAATGCTGAAATCGATTCCGCGTTACTGCGTTGCTGAGCACATTAATCTTTCCCTCTATACCTACTCTTTACTTATCATATGTGTTTTAATTGCTTGTCTAGTATTAATTGTATTCATTGGTTTTAAGTCTATTTTTAATGCTTACGAGAAAGCAAATTTTGTAGGTACTATATTTCTCAAAATGTAGATATCAAATTATTTAAAATGTTTACCTATATATGAGTTTTAAGCTATAATTACCTTTAGTACTATTTACATATTTTATTCAATTATTATATATATCTCATTTTCTATATTTTCCAGAGTTAAACCTGAAGCCGACTCGTTGCGAGAGCTGTAAAAGCTCGCTTTCTTTGCAGCACGTTAAGAAAACCGCCGTTCTGATTGAGCAAGAATAAGCTACTTTTGCTCCTCACATTTTTTGTGCACCAGTTGTAACACTACCTTGAACCTGAGTCTGCAGAGTCCCTTAAATTATGACCGGATACCGGAGATAGTGTTGTTGCTTGTTTTATGGTTTTATTTCTGCTTTCGGAGCAACGGTTCTAGCGGCTAATTAATTATTGTTTCATTTTCATTTATTTATATATACAGCGTTTCACATCTTTGAAAAATTCCCATATCGTTCCAAAAACTTCGATTTGTGTGAAGCAGCTTCCAAAATGATTATAAATGCTGTGTTGCTTTGTGTAAATTGTGCATTTAATTTTCATTTTAATCAGTTTGATGCTATATTCGCGAGATGTGGGAAGCTATCGAAATTAAATTAACTGGATTTGTAGTTGTACAACATGTTGTATGATTAGTGGAAAATATATTCCAATATTTAATTTTCAAGCTAGTATGGTCTTTCGCGATTGCCTGTTGGTGCTGACCAGGAATATTTATAGCTATATACATACACAATATATGCTTTCCTCTCTTACAGATATTTGTTTTCATTTTGAATGTATTCAGGGAATATAAATGGTATTTTTGCAACCTAAATATACGGTCACACTGGATGCGGTACAACAATTTAATAATATTCAATTTGTCCGATATGAGAGTAAAAAAAGTTGATTTTCAAAAGAAATACACAAAACTGAAAAGTCGAGTGAAGAATTTCGTGTTTGTAAGTCAATCAACTTTATATGCATTCATGCAGATATATTTACACACATGCAGAAGTACATGTATTTATGCAACCTAAAAGTTGGCAGGCGTTTGCTAATTGTTTATTTCTAAATTAAAAGAAAATTAAATTTTTTCAGGAAAACGCATCGATTGTTGATGAAGTTTGCGCCTTACAAGTGGAACTGGCGGCAGCTCGCTCCGAGAGACTGACCCTAATTGAGAGACTCATGTTCCATGAGGGACTCGATAAAAGTTCCATCACACAAGATCAACTATTGAATGAGAATCGTGATAATACAAAGAAATACGTCGCCTCAACTCCGAATCATGCATTTGAGAAAAAGAATGAAAGTAAATCGAATAATATACCGGCACTGCAACAGAAGAGTTTTCCCTTGAAACTAACCAACGTTCTCATACACTCCATTGGCGAGATTATACCCACAAATCCCAATTTTCACACAGCACATTGGATATATCCCGTGGGGTATGTGGCAACAAGGATATATGCACATCCCAGAGACCCAGTGAAGAAGTGTGTATTCACGTGCAAGATCCTTAACAATGCTGGACTTCCTCAATTTCAATTGATTCCCGACAATGATTTGGATGGTGTCTTTTTCGGAGAAACGGCCAACATATGCCACCAGGAGCTGCTCAACTGTATTCAGAGCTCCTCGAAGCAGAAACCTGTTCACGTCAAGTTTAAAGCGAAGGGCGAAGTATTTTTCGGACTGGCAAACCAAAAGGTGCAATCGCTTCTTCTTGCAGACACGAGAATTAAACAATGTACGAAATTTAAAGGATATTTATTGGAAAATAATAAGGAAATTCTTGAGAATGACGATCCAACATTATCTTATACGAGCCTTCAAACTTACCTTAACCAATGACGTTCTTGTTCGAAATAATCTATATGTTTTGCCCTTATAGACTCATTATATAGAGGGTTATATTGCGGAAAGCATCGGATTATTTCAATTAAGTGAAACGTTCTTGACACAGGTAACGTTAGCATCAGGCAGCAGTCACAGCTCTTAATTAACAAAAAATAAATAAAAATAATTAAAAATTGGTTTTGAGAAGTTAAATGTTATTGCTATTTTTCTTGCCTTCCACAGTTTTATTAATTTTTATTTTGACATGATATGCATGCATTTTTAGTAACGGACAATTACAATTTGGCCAAAGCCACGCAAGTTGAAAAAATGTATGCAACCATTGGTTTATTTCTCAATAATAAATACTTTTTAAGGTACTCATGGGTTTTATTTAAAACATAAAATGACAGTTGTTTTTTAAGTTTTTCCATTTATTCACGATCTTTGAGTCTTAACAACTGCCCCTAGTCGGGTGGATTTCTTAGTAAATGCAAATAATTGGTTGCCTTCACTAAATACATTTACACGAGCACGGATCATAGGAAACTATGGAATCCCGACCACTACCGATCACACAGCCGGAACCAGTGCGTGCAAGTTCACTGGACGAGGGTATGCAGATTTTGCGTCCAGGAGGGACACGTTGCAATTGAGTTCGTATTTTGTCCATCGAAAAACGGACACCGACCTCCCCTACCGAGGGGCGAAAAGAAGCCGATCAGGACAGCCCAAAGCCGCTTTTCGGAAGCACTTAAGGACGAAAGAGCGCAACTTACAGCGCTCATAGAGATCGGCAACTGTCAGTACAAGACTACAATAGACACAGGGACCACGAGTAGCTTCGTTAACGAGGAGCTTCGTATGGCAGACATCCATACAGTGGAGTCCGAGAACCGGTCGAGGTGATCATCAGACTCGGGCGGAGGAGCATCTATATTGCTCTTACCAGCAGTCATCGACGATTTAGTTCTGGGATGGGATTTCCTGTCTGGCATGAGCACAGTTTTGGAGTGTGCAAATTTGATAGTAAGCATCCCAAAGAACGGGAGCATCAAGAGGACAGATTGTTTGTAGCGACGACTTTCGCAATATGAAAAAGGAGAGCCAAGCGATGACCGCATTCACAGTCCCAGGGAAAATACTGATCCGGAAAAGTAGCTGCTATCGCCGAATTGAAGCCCCTGGAAACGTCAAGAAACTACGGCTATACCTGGGAGTGGCATCATGGTAAATGCGTTTCGTACCATAGCCTTAAATAAGATACAAAATGGGAATGGACCGGAGAGCACCAAGAAGCTTTCGAAATGGTCAAAGCTAAGCTGACACAATCGCCTGTGTTAGCATGCCCAGAGTTCTCAAGGCCAGACAGATGCTAGCAATTAGCGCTTGGCAGCGATACTGACCCAAAACTTAGAGGAGGGCGAGCGAGTCATATCGTATGCAAGCAGATCTTTAAATGGTGCGGAGCATTATTACTCTGCGACCGAAAAATAGTACATTGCGATAATCTGGGACATAAGGAGGCTAAGACCGTACTTGGAAGGATACTCCACTGTCATTACGGATCACATGGCACTGAATTGGTTGAACTGCATCAAAAGCCCATCAGGCTGGATTGCAAAATGGCTACTGGAACTGCAGCAGTTTAATTTGTATGTCAAATACAGGAAGGAAAATCTTAATGTGGTTACAAATGCCCTATCCTGACCACCTCTGAAGGATACTTGCCTAAGAGGCTTTTACAGAAACGCACACGCATATGTCAATCAATGCGAAATATGCCAACAGAATTAACCCAGTCAATTGCCCGCGGCAGGACAATTGATGACTCAAATCCCTGAGGAACCCTGGAGCATAGTAGATGCTGACGTGGAACCAATGCCGTGTACCGTTTCTCGAAATAGACGGAAATGGTACTCAGAAGCGCTACTATAGGTTTGGAGTACCAAAAGTATTGATAACACGCAAACGGCACACAATTTACAAGAAGGGCATTTAAAGAATTCCTAGAGGATATTGGAGTCAAGCACCCACTGAACGCGTGAATCGCACAGTAGCAACTATAATCACACAATTTACGAAGGATAACCAAAAAAGTTGGGATGAGTCATTACTCGAACAGGCACTGACAATCAGCACCAGCGTCTCAAGCTCTACGGGGTGCAGCGCTGCCTTCATCACACAAGGCCGAGAGCTGAGGCTATCGAAGGCGTTGATTGACGAAATGACAGTCGAAACACGCCAAGTAGCTCAAGCACCGTCCGATAATGAAAAGAAATTTAAGCCATTAGAGTGGGTCTGACACAGATGTCCATCAGGACATGTGGCGTTAGTGAGTGAGGAGTATTGCGGGTGCAATACTACTGTCCATACTCACGCTGACGGCAGACAATGGTGGGCGCCAGCAAAAGGCAGTGGAAAATTACCAAAAGAATATCACGCCACCGAAAAGATCACGCCATCTTGGTACAGTCCCGTCAAAAAATGGCCAGCAAAAGTCTATGAAAAGAGCGGCGCAGCATAAGGCGAGAGCTGTCTATGCGAATCTATGAAGCGAATCTGTACGAATTTAAAAAGGGAGTCAGTCGTAACGAGTGAAGTTACCGGGATCAAAATCAACGCGATATAGTCTGCGTGAAACGTATGATCGTAATACGACAAAATACAAGAATCAGCACAAGGATCACTTGGGATATTGAGCTCCTTAAATTGGGTGAGAGGCGTATATCCTTGCCACGCTTGAATTGTGGAAACAGACGGTATTCGATAAGAGCCAAGCGAACCAAACGAGACTTCGCCTGTGATTAACCAGAAAGTGTGACACGCGAATCTTGACTCACAGGAGTACTAGGGGCAATCCTGGAGAGAACAAGGAAACCACTAGTTCTGGTGAGCATCAGGAGTGCTGTACGAAGTCTCTGGTGGGCAGGCCGAGATCTTGGACTTGCATAGCTAGCGGGCGGAGTGACTGCTGCAAATTCTTGAGCACAGGAGCCCTAATCGAACCTAACCAATAACATCGATGAGCTGTGAGACACCACAGAGCAAACAGTAAATGCACAACTAAAACTAACAGTGTATAAGTGTCATTATCTACATCATAATGTGCGATCAAATAAAACCATTTTTAATATATATGTACATAAAACACTTTGTTATTTAATCATCGCAAACGCAATCAAATACAAATTTGTTGCACGAACCCTCAGCTCGACTGAATTTTAGCTTAGCTAAAATATACAGAACAAAAGGTTCGTTACACAATGTCAACAACTCCAAACAACAAAAATACCAACAACGCCAACAACAAAATCATTAACAATTCTAATTCTGTGTCTCCTCGTAATGAAGATGTTTAGTTTACGACAAGAACCAGAACGCTGAGAGCTGCCGCCGAGATACGCCTGTTCACACTGCTGAATTTTGGCAAACAAGGCCTTCTATTTATTGGTGAGGGTATCACAAACGATTTTGGACTACCAGAAGCACTAAATGCAGTCACGATGTCTGACAACTTTATGCTCAAATGCAGTGGTGGTGGTTAGTGTTAGTGTAATGCCAAATGATATTGGCAGGACAATACATAGGTTGTTTACGTATAAGCGAAACCCCTTTTCAATCGTATCAATTAAAAGCGGACTGCATCCATCCCTGCAGAAAGCTAATCGCCTCAGAGATAAACTGGCCAGACTTGGACATCCAGTGTGTGGTGAAACCATTGTAGGTCGCGTCAGTAAGGAGCTGAATCTTTGTTACTTAGAGTTGGAGCCGGCTGCCAACAATAAAGAGATTTGCAATCTGCGCTCCATCTCTCAGGTGCGCATATCAGTTGAAGGTTCTGACCTCCATATGGACATGAATTTGGCCGTACAAGTATTGCCAACAGCACTATCAGTGCGTAAAGTATGGCTCAGCTCACGCAAGTCAAATTTGCGAAAAAACCGTTGGATACAGATCCGTAATGTGCAAACTGCGGCGACAGAAGCAATATCAGCTAACTCAACAGCCTTATCTGTATCATGAGAACTCTTAACACCAGTTTGAGTGTCTAGAGTCAAATTTCGACGAAGTTGAGCGAGACACTTCTGGCCATGATAAGCTTATTGCACGCTGCACTATTCAATGACCCCACTTGGGCTGCGCATTGGTTTGTGGAACGCCAATTGCCTTACAAATACCGCCAACAGTAGTGATCATCAAATCTTCACTGCAGCATTATGTGATGAATCCATTAAGTTGGCTCTGGGCACAATGTGCTGCCGTTAAAGTCTCTAATGATCAAGGCGAAGTAGTATTAGTGGTTGTTTATTGCTCACTACATTTTGTGTGGGCATTAGAAGACTTTAAATATCTCTTCCGAAGTTCATTACTGCTGGAGACTGAATCTGAACTTTAGACATAATGTATGGGGCGTAACGTGGATTGCACTTGCGGATTGCCTGAGAGACTGCAACCGTCAATCACTGGCTACGGCAGGCGTGAACGGATTAATACTAACTGCGATCACATATCTTTGATCGTTGAGTACAGAGAAGCTGCAACTTTAAATGCTCCCAAGACATGTCTTCTGCCACGCAAGCTAAACATCAGACAATTCCGGCAGAGAAACGAGCTTCCCCAGCCAAGAAAAGCGGTAATGATGGTACCTATACTGGTGTATTTGTGATTAATGGTGAAATAACTTGTTCTGCTTTCTCTTCGTCTTAAACTGAATCAGACTTTTTGATGACGCCAGTATAGTGACTGCCACCTATGTCAATCCTGATGATCAAATAACCAAAAGTATGATTTGAAAATCAAGAGAGTATTCTCCAGTTGTAAAATGAAGAGTCTAAAGTGTCAGTAGATGTGTCTACTCCTAAGCTTTCAGCCGTTTCGCTGAAACGTAAGACAAGAACCACATATATGATGCTGCCACAAAAAGCAAAGCGAACCTTGCCTGACAATACCGTACCTAATCACGGACTTAAGAAGAAAGTAGTACTTCCCTTGAAGCATTTCAAAAATACTACTCGCTCTAATATTGCATCGATTATGGTTGATCCTATGAAAACGCAATTTCAGCTGATTGTTAGGCTATATGATTTTGGGAAGACTATGACAAAGCCAGGTAAAGGAAAATTGGCTACTGTTTCATCTATGAATAATAGCCATTCTGATACCGGTTTGGAAACAGATGCAATGCAGCAAATTTAAAGTCACAAAATAACAACACTCTTTCTTCCAAATATAATTTTAATTCAACCACTATTGGACAGGCTCAACAATACTTCATTAGTTGGTAAATTTACAACAAAATGCACACAGGGCGATGAGAGTACAGTGTAAGGATCTGACCAAATATAAAGCCATCCTGGAGGCACTTAAAGAGAACAACATCCATATGCACACACATCAGTTACGCAAGGAGCGAGTATATCGAATTATCATGCGCTATATCCACCATTCTACCTCACCTGACTAGCTAAAGAGTAAATTAAGTGGTATGGGATTTGTGGAACGTTTCATGAATGTTATGAAACACCGCTTTACTGGGAAACAGGTGGTCGAGCAAAGCAACATTAGCTACACCACAGTCAATACTTCAGTGCACCCAGGCACTCAAAAGGGGCAGCACCAGCAACAACATCAAATTTATCCCATCAATCAGGGATGGCAGCCCATAAGCACGAGTATCAAGCAACAAATGCAGTGGCAGCAACACCAGCAGAAGAAGGAACCCAATAACCAGCTCCCACAGTTTAGCAAGCAGCAGCAGACTCAACAGCACCAGCAGGAATCCCTGACTCATAAGCTACAACCCAGCAAACAGTTGCTCGGAAACCGCAAACCAGCAGCATAAGCATCGCATAGATTCTACCAAGCAGCAGAATCAACAGGTATTCTTGCACCAGTCGTTACAACCAAAGACTATCTAGCGCAATCCTAAACTCACCTACAGTCAAGCTGCACAAGGAAAGCAAGTACATGTACGTGAACGCAATCCCGCAACAAAACACCTGTACAAATTCCAGCAACAACTTTGAATTTAGCAACAGTTGGAACAAGGTGACACTGCCTCAACAACGGCAGCAAAAACAACAGCAATAGCAACAGCACTAACAACAGAACATCAGTATCTTTGGCAAAACACGCAAGTAGGAAGTTTTATAATGCACGTGTTGCATCAAAACATTTTAATAATTAGCGAAATGGGAAAGAAAATGGATACATTACTGAATTTGTTTCATTTGTTTGTCTCTTATCAGCAATACATGCCAAACCTGAGCTTGGAATCAAAAAATTTAACTAGTGTTGATCATTGAAATGTTTAGTTTGTCTAAAAGTCCTGCAGGTACACAAATCAATACGGTTGTTACTTAACTGGGGCTATTAGCAATAGCTTTATGGCGACAAAGACTCCTGCTACTTGGCTCACTGCCAACTTTAATGTCTTGAAAAAGAGTAACTTAATTATTACCAATATCAGCGGCAACCAACCCGTCAACTCTTTTAAAATTGCGTATTGGAATGCTGCTGGAGTTGACGTTATGATGATTATTGAAGCCCGCATTGACCCAGGAGCTTGTTCAACGACAACAGCCGTGAGTTCCAATACTTTGAGTATATGTGGATACTCTACCTACACTTCAATTAACCCACAGAACCATATAAGTGGTGTTATCGTAGCTCCGATATACTGTACTCCACAGTATAAATGGTATACACTAAGTATTTCAAAGCTTTACAACCATGTTGATTGGTTAGTTTAGGTTAGGCGGTTGTCGGCCTAAATAAGGCAATTTTTGGCCTATTGTGATACCGTATTCGGATTTTGGTTTTCCCCGTGCCTCGTATTAGTATTTGTAAAAGTTTAACCAGCCGGTTGCTTTTATAAAGTTTGCAATCTTGGCAGGTCCGAAGTTTGCCAGCATTGACAGATTAGGCGGGAAATGACAAAGTGGCGAAAGGTTTCTAGGCAAACGCAGGGAAGATGCAGAAGAGTGCTCGGCCTCTTCCTTACAGCTTCTACAGAAGTCGTTGTAGGGCAACTGAAGTCTGTTGGCATGTATTCCAACAAGCCAGTGTACTGTTATGGCGCGGATTACTGCAGAGCAGCTTGTGCGACTGAGATTATACAGTTCTCTGCTGTATTTTGCGTTTATGTTTGGCCACGTTTGGTGGGCTATTCGACAGGTAGCCAGAGGCATACATACCCTCCTTATCAGTGAGGAGGGGTAATAATGTGCTTCTCCTGGCCTTCAATATTGTGATGACCAGGCACCCATATTAGGCTGATAACATGCCGCTGGGCCATCTCATTTAGAGATTTGGGACAGCTTGTTACCGATATCGAGCTTGCCGATATCGCACTAATGGATTTTATAACCGCTTGACTGTCAATATATAAGTTAAGATTGCCTGGACTGATATTATATATCTTTGGACAGTTTAGTGCTTCTTTAATGGGTATTACATCTGACTACAGTGTTATGGAAGGCTGATGGATAGTTGTACATTAAGTTATTCTGAGTAGACTCCTCCGCCTACGCGGTTATCTAGCTTTGAGCCGTATGTGAAAAAGGTTACGTTGGGGGAAGTACGTATGGATAGGGGTGTGAACTACTGGCACACAGCCGTCTGTTTTCGAAGGGATTTTTGAATTTCCTTCTAGAATAGATGCATGTCCATTAACATGAGCCCTCCAGACTGAGGATTCCCTCAGTCTTATGGCCGTGAGTGTCTTGTTGTGTGTCTTGTCTTTCCAGACATGGAATGTTCAGAATGGCATCTAATGACTCACTCTGCATGATCCGCAGAGCCCTTGATATGCAGAGTTCGGCCATAAGTTTAACTTTATTAAGTTATTTTTTTGTGGTTTTCTTTTTAGGAATGAACCATATTTGCGAATGGGGTTATGGAGCCTGATGGATTTCCTACACGCGTGTAAAGCGAGTGTCGCCTTTCTTACCCCTAACTGGGTGTTTAGGTTCCAATCGAGTTTTCTAACTAGCGTCAGCCCTAGGAAGTTAGCGCTGTTGCTAGATGATAGTACTATATTATTTAGTCTGGGTGGGATCAGAGGAGGGATTTTTTGATTTCTTGTGAACAGAATAAGTTTAATTTAGTGGGATTCACACTTAGCCTAAATTCTGCCGCCCAGTATTTCTACCTACTATCTACTGTAAATACAATTTAATTTAAACGCTACTGTGTAGTGGACCACTTAAGTATAAGTGGCGCTGAAGTTACGGACGATCAGATAGGCGATAAGTATATACATAGATACATACATAAACACAAATATACAGGTACAAATATAAATTGTATGATTATATAATTGTACAACTATATAAGTACACCCGTGCTTAAATAGAAATACAAATATAAATATAAGTACAAATGCCAATTCACTGCACAATTATTCCCTCGATGCAACAACGAGGTTGACTCGCCGCTGTGGCCAGTACGCTAAACAATATATTCCCTCGATGCAGCGAGGAGAGTGTTGCTATGGTCCAGCTCAAAATATTCCCTCGGTGAAAGCGAGGACTCGCCGCTATGGACGGTATAGAGCAGCACCAATATGCCCGCTCGTCTAGCCCGAACACTTTACAAATAATTCCCTCGATGTAGCGAGGAAACTGTGGCTATGGTCTAGTGGACGTTGCCACCTGCACCAAATTGAGCCTACCAACTGGTTTGAAATTGGAGTTCTGCGGATCAGCTCCTCTTTAATATGCTACCGAGCTTGAAATCCACTTTCTTATTTTATTTATTCTAATAAATAAAATAAAGTCGATTTATTTTAATAAAGGAATTTTCTCGTCGGCATATCCTTACAAGGTGGAGCACCAGCACCAGGTTTACCCAAGATTTTGCAGCTGTGCCCCAAAATGAAATCCCATATGACCATTTGGGCACGATGATGCTCCTGTACACCAGCAGCTTGTTGCTCATGCTGAGTTTGAGGGATAGCTTCTGCAACCAGTTGAGTTTCGCCCTTTTGGATCTAAACGATGCCGCCGTGATCTGGATCTGTTTGCGCCAGGTAAGTTTCCTGTCCAGATACATACACAGGTTGCGAATGTGGTTCTCCTGAGGTATGACCATGCTGTTGAGTCGGATAGTTGGACAGTTACCATTCCTGAGGGCAAACGTGCAATGCTGAGACTTGCTCTCATTGACGCAGATGTTCCACCGGTTGGCCCAAAATCACTAAAACCATCCAAGAACCTCTGTGTAGCCGCAGCTGCTCTCCAAGTCCAGTGGTGGAGTTGGTAAGGAGCACTGTGCCATCTGCGTACGTGGCAAGCAGCTTATTTCTAACAATGTGCACAGGGCAAGTCCAAGGACATTACACTGCGGTACACCCGCTCCAATGCGTCGGATGTTTGATCGCTCGTCCCTATCTTCCAGCATAAAAGAACGGACAAGCAGGTAAGACCAGAGCAGTAAATACTGCGCCGATGGTTGTAGTGACTTAAGCTTAAAAAGCAGGTCGTCATGCGTTTCGCGATCAAACGTTTGCTGAATATCCAGGAAGACGGCAGAGCTGTACTGCTTATTTTTCAAGTACGCGAGGACATGTTGTACTACTCGATGAAGTTGCTCTAGTATACCATGGTGATGCTGAAAGCCAAACTAATGATCAGGAATGGCTCTCTGGAAGACACTTATTGCCGACAATCTTCCAAGAAATATTTTTTCAAATACTTTGGAGAAAGTGGACAGCAAGCTTATCGGTCGATATGACGAGACAAGATTATCCGGCTTGCCAGGTTCCGGAATTATCGCAATCACATCACACATCCACTGAGTGGGGGGAAAAGGTGGATGCGAACCATGGAGCTAAAAAGCAGCACCAAGAACATCACCCCCTAAACTTAAAACTGACTCAATATCCTGTACCTGGCTGGGTGGTAAACCGACCTTGCAGCTCATCCGCAAATGCCGATGCAATTTCAGCCGTCTGAGTAGTTGCCGTTGGACACACCGGATTGCCTTCCACAAATTGAATCCACAATTTTTTTGGAAATCTTAAAGGGGGGGTTTCCCAAAAAAAAAAAATTTTTTTTTAAAAAAAAAAAACTTTCTTTTTTAAAAAAATTTTTTGGAGGAAGGGGGGGGGGGTGGGGGGGGGGAAAAAAATGCTGGGGCTGCTGATGTTGTTGTTGAAGTTTGGCAACAACAGCATATGAAAAATTTTCATTGCGTATGGTGCCGGGTTCATTGGGCATTCCGTAAGTATTGAGCAGACCTTCTTGACCCAGAATCCGTTCCTTGGCAACGCATTGATAAGCTGGGCATCCCTTCCAGCTTGCTGGTTGTTGTTGCTGATTGCCGAGTGCGAGTGCAGATTATAGCTGCGTTCACGAGTACCAAAAACCTGCAGCGCATCGCCGGCAGTGCCGGGTACACCAATCGCACGCACTCTAGCAAAGTGGCGGCGATGCACGCACACACCTGCAATACAACTCGGCGAACGTTGAACAATTTGAGAGAGAGAGAGAAACGCGCACAGTCACACGCACAAGCACACGGAAAAGTGCGTGGGATGTGGCGAGAGAATCACAGCTTGAGCTCATCGTGATCTTCCGATGGTGCGGACAATTATTGTTTTGGATAAGCCAACAGTAAGAGTTAGGCGTGAGTTCAAATATTAATATTTGCACGAATTTAATACAACTTATTATGTTTATCAATTAACACATTAATCATGTTGTAATTCTTATTACAATAATAATATTATTAATAATATAATAATAATATTATTATTAATTAATTATTAATTATATAAGCCGCTAATTAAAGTGGTATTATCCATTAAAAAGGCTTATTGAACACAAATTGTCGCAGTCACCAAAAAAAACCCGTAAAATGAGACTTCATAAAAATGTTCTAACAAATATATTAGTACTGAAGTTTTAACATTTTCTATTTGTTCTACCCCAAGCAGAAGTTTGGAACCTGTTCGTGACTTCAACTCTCCGGATTACAGTATAAATCAATATCTCATTCATTTCGGCTTCCTGTGATATCGAAATCTCGCGAATGAGGCTCTGGTATTTCTTAAGGAAGACAGAAGACTTCGTAGGAATCGTACCTCTGAGGATAACATAAACCGGATTGCTAGGCGCCAAGGGGTTATTTGACAGTAACAAGCATTTCGAGAATATCTCAGCGAGAATAGAGGATATTAAACGCCAATCAGCTCCTAAGTTATGAATACACACACTCTTTGATATCGCTTCGCTTATTCTGTCGTTTAGCTTTCGCACTCATATTTTTTATACTTCGATACCGAAGCTGTCATATTATATTGGTTTCGTGCAATGTCCATCATGCTGTCCGTCTGTACACCCTTAGAGATAGGGTCTTGAATCTTAAATGGAACATATACTGGTATGTGTCCGCGTCAGGCAAAGTGTCCGCGATATTCGCAAATCCACAATTTTAAGGCTACAGTTACTAAATTTGGTTAGTCGGTTGTTGGCGATATCTTTCAAAGATCGGCATATGCCACGCCTACCTTCGCCGCCCCATGACCCAACCCCTAAAAATTTCAAATGGCTATATCTTCCGCATTTTTTGAGTTGGAGCCGTCAAATTTTGAATTTATATTACTGGTAGCCGCCTATAAAAGCCGATAACAAATTCGTATAGCCACGCCCACACCTGCCCCCATAATCGCTAAAGCCGATATTTCAGAAAGTGTGAATCGACAAGTCCGCCCACACACGCTGCCCCCAGGACCTTCGCCTTTAGAAATCTGAAATGCGCATATCTTCCACAATTTGTAAGCTAGTCACCAAATTTTACAAGTATGTCTCTGGTAACTCGCCTAAGATATCGATAAAAAAAAATTGGATGGCCACGCCCACTGTGCCTCCCTAAATCGATACACTTGTTAATGTAAATCGATAAGACCATATTTCACACACAATTTTCACATGCTATCAGCCTTTATCACGTATGGTATCAAAGTATTTCACAGTCGTTTCCGCCCGACTGGCTCCGTTCTCTCTTGTTATTTATTAAAATCTATATTTATTGTTCGATTTTGATGAAATTTCTACTAGCTAATCAATAATATATGAAGGTAAATCGAATTATAATGGTCGTTATGTTCTTTATTACATGCTATTTGCCGAACCTGTCTAAAATTACCATTCTGTAGATGCGTAGGAATTTATTCCTGATGCTTTTTTTAATACATTTTTGATAAGCGCGTTTGCTATTGTGCCTGAGATGTAGATTAATCCCGAGTTAGATGCTGTCTTGATAGACGTCGTCTCTATCTGCTTTCAGAGATTTTGCAGCTCCTGAATGGCCTGTGGAGTCAGCATGATCATTTTATCAGTTATGTTCGTAATTAGATAGTTAGATAAAGACAAAACTAAATTAAAGGAATAAAATGTATGTCATAAAAGTTTTTCGAACAATGTTGTGCTAACATATTTAATTTTCGATTTTATTCAAGTAAATAAATAAAAATATAATTTATTTTAAAGATCTCTTTCCTTTGACAACAGTTGGTCGATTTCTGATTAATCCCTTGCGCCTTTTCAAGTTCTGAAAAGAGTCAATAGTATAATATGATTAGTCTTTAATATTTAATATTTAATAGTATGATATTACCTTTCTGGATATAAAGTTCGTTGGTGGAATAAGCCTATCTTTTATCTTTAAAGACGGACGATTGAACTCATAAGGCTTTTTAACTCTGTAGATTCGAACCAGCCAGTGCTCTGTGGTATACGCTTCTTCCAAGTAAGTTAAATCAAAATCTTTATTGCCTATTACAGCATTACGAGTCCGATCATATCCAGAAGGACCCCTATAAATATATGAAAATTTAAAAGGTTTTAGATCTATTTTGCAGGAAGTCTTAAAATATTTGTATCATATTTTTTTACACACACATAGAGAAAAATACTTATTTGCTAAATTATATTAATTGTACAACAAATTTAACAGCGGGACAGTCAAGATTATTCGACTTGGAAATACTCAGATTTATTACAAATTTCAAGACAATAATAACCTTATTTTACATTTATCGACACAAAATTGTTTAAAAGGTACCTTTTTTAGATTTGTTGACACAACAATTTAAAAAAGTAACCAATCTAAAAACTAAAAAAAAAAATCGAATTACAATTTAAAAAGTGAAATCGCTCGGGTTGTAATTCATTGTATGCACATTTGGTTATATATAGTAGACGTACGCTGTTTCAGATTAAATAAAAATCGGCAAATAAGTTGAGCAGATACATGCAGATGAATGTGCCGCAAATAAAAATAAATAAGTAAATTATTAATATTTATTCATTTAGAACTTTTCCATTTTAGTATATAAGCAGATCAATTCATATGAATTAAATTACTGCTCTCTATCAGAAAATTCTTCCAAATTTACACTAATGTCGATTAATCTTTGTCCTTTTCTATCTTTGAAAGGGGTTAACAGCAATCTGCACCAAACATTTTGTGACTGATTAAAAAAAATTGGGATGATTATGGGCTCACTTGTGTATTTGTTTTAACCATCTATGAAAATGAAAGACAATCTAAGAAAGTTATAGCGCAAATTGGTTAACCTTTTTTAATTTATAGTGTTTTTTCTTTTTAGTTTGTTTTTCAGGCGTTGCCAGTAAAATACTTTTTAAGTTTAGGATTCTAACTCTTAAACTGTAAAAGTGAAATCAAAATTAAAATCTTCGAAGAAGCTAGCTTTTAATCTACATTTCAAACATGGAGAATTATATCCTAAATAGTGGGACATATTCTTTTTCGCTAGGATATCGACATTTTACCGAAGGAGGGCTGACCTGAACGCTTATCAATAATCTGAATTCCTATTTAAAATATAGAAGTTTTGGATAGTTAGAATGGCAGCTACCAAATATGTATATTTCATACGATCAGACATTTCATGTGTGACACTTATTATAAGAATACCCTATCTAATCGGAACTGCAAAACAACCTTAGCTAATTAATTCGGAAAAATTAATTTCGCCACTTATTGGTTTATGTAAGATTATACCAAGCATGGTTCCACTATCAGAAAAAGAAGGAAGATATATGATTAAAAGTCTATTACGGTAAGAAGGTAGGTTGATATTAGAATTCCAGTTAAGACGCCGTCCTGATGACCCCTTGTAATCGGCAGATCCACATTCATGAAAATGACGCAGGGCTGAATGAAACCCAGGACACCAAAAGCTTTATTAGTGGCAAAAAAGTAAGCTTGTCGACCTTAAGTTTGGGATCTAAACATTTACACAACTTAAAAATACCCATTTTACTTTATTTTAATATGTAAAAAATCTTGTACAATGTCGTTTGAAAATATATTCTTACCTGTAGTCCAGTTTCAAGTCTCCAAAGCGATAGTAGCTCAACTTGTACATAAGACAGTTAAGTAGGGCAGGAGCCCCCTCGGCGTCTACCCTAAATTCACCACGGTCCGTAAAGAAATCAGATTCTTTAATATCTTTTGGATGTTCTCCTTCCGCAATGCGCACCATCCAGAGGAACTTATTGATATCATCACCCGAATAACCAATGACTCCTCCAAATATAACTAATACATAGTCCACATCCAGAGACGTCATGATTGAATACGATTTCTCTTCAGTTGATGACATTGCTTTGCCGACTAAAGCTATATGGCTATTATTCCATGTATTATTATCAACTAGCGTTGTTCGATTGGCCATCCCGGCTATTTGGTATCCGTAATCCCACCACGACATTATGCGAGCATCATCGGCAGTGTTTTGGGACAGCCAGTAATACGCCTCCCTAAAATCATCCAATATGTTTCGCGATCTGAAAAACAAAATATAAATTGTTTAAAAGTTGAAATTTACAGCGTGTTTCTTCTAAGTCAAAAGATGAAAACCAATAAAACAAATAAACAAATTCAAAATATTTTCGTATTGGGATCTTTGTATCAAAATTAAATTAGTACTTACCCATCCTGGCTATTGTGGAAAGCAAGAACGATTGAGGGACTTGAATACGCGTTGCTTGTGACCCATGTGCAATGCACCGCAAACATCATTAAAATCATCAGAACCGCCAAAATGACAATGCTCTTCAAATTGGAGCTCATGCCACCCTCATGTGTGGGATCGTGTTTGGTGCGATGCCTCAATTTGCCGGCCTGTAAATATCAGATATTTATATTATTATATACTCGTGGCAAAGGTAACATATACATATTTCACTATAGTAAAGAGATCCGAATTTTCAAAGCACATGTTCGATCATAAACAAATGAACATATCATATGAACATCAGAAAGCTGCATCGATCATGATGGAGCACCGCTCTAAAAACTCAGGGTAAGCCAGCAGCAGCATGATAAGCAAAAAAATGGCGAAGCAAAACGATCGAATTCAATCTTATCTTTTACCTAATGGCCTTCAACCTCCAAAGAGCTTGGATGGCCGACTCTGGTATAAATCAATTCAGCGTTCGGCAACTATTTAATGACTAAAATTCGCTCACGAATAATAATGATTATTCGACGCAAATGATCATCCAAAAGAATCGATCGAAGCGATCATACCAGTAGAATATAATTAATGTAATGCTGAGATGCATTTCATTGCTTTTATTATTCAACTTTATCATGAAACCATCAAGCCAAACGCGATCAAACGGATGTAGAATAAGAAAAGTTTGATTTGCATTAGCTTTTTCTTCAAAAGTTTCAAAAATATAATTGTCAAATTTAAGAAACTGTTGGTGAGTATCATGAGCGTTGCGGAAAGCCATTTTAAAGTCAGGAATGGCATCCATTAAAGATGAATAAAAAAAATAATAAAATACCCGATGGTTTCCACATTACAAATTGAGATTCATGCATTTTTGACACACACAAATTTAGAAATTGAGTTTGCTCCACAGGCTTTCACATTGCTTTGATGCCTTTCAAAATTGAAGAAATGTTATTTGAATGGTAAAACTTAATAAAAGTACATTAACAATTGACAATTTTCAAATTATTATATACAATAAATTGCGCTTAGAATTTTGCAATTTACATTAATGCAAGAGAATACTTTAAATGAAATAAGCTGTTTTCTAATAGTTTGGATGGAAAATTAATATTAAGGTCTACATCGGAGTTTTATCAATTGTTGAATTAACAAGTTTCTAAATTATATATTTAGCATTTGCACTTAATAAACAAAATCATCGTTTCGAGTATGAGTAAAAAGCATAAGATCGTTTTCAACCTGTGTTTTAAAATCACGAGTATGTTTTTGGTGATATATTGATATATTAACTAAGCATACGTAGAAAAAGATTGTATTTACCTTATCGTATAAGCTTTTCTTCTCCAGTGATTCATCGAGGTCATCTGTTTCCGAGACGGAGTTCATAACACTTCCGGTTCGCTTCGATGCATCCTCCTGCAGGAAGACGTCCAATAGTCCGGAGAAGGCGACACCAGCAAGCATGCAGACAACTGGCGTTAGGGTCAACATCAGGCGGACCATGACGCCGGCAAAGTAGACAGCACTTATGGCGTAGAGCACAACAAAGACGCGCTCATCGTTGATTTGCTTGATGCAATACCAGAGACCCACGGGGAAAGCGCAGACCAAGATGTGCAGGTCAAAGAAGAACGAGAACCAGGTTGTGGGCTGATGCTCCGAGACTGAAGCAATAATGGGTATGTGAATCTTTGCATAGCCCGTATCCCAAAGCGAGTAAAATCGTCCACTCCACGGCGCGACGACGCCCATCATGGTCAATCCAACGACGGCAACAAAGACAATGGCCGCCGCCAGCAGGCCGCCAACAATGAAGAGTTTCTTGAACTCATTCCGGGATAGCACGGATTGCAAGTGTCGCAGCACGGCGACAGCCATGAGCAGCACAAAGACACCCATCGCAGCCATGTGCTCACTTGTGCGTATCGGCTGGAATCCCACGAAGGGTATTTGCATCGAGAACAGCAGACCCAGGATGTAGAAGGTGCTGTAGCTGGTCAGCAATCGGGGCGAGTAACGGCCCATTATGAGCAGGACAAATACATGCAATGGTATCAGATTAATGATAAACACATATCCGCCCCACGCAGACACCATGTAAAAATAGGAAATCGCTGCACCTGCTGACCAGAAAACCGAACCCGTCTTCACGGAACGCACCCAGAGGAAGTAGGTGAATTGCAGGGCAAAGATGGCGATGCCTTCATTATCATAGGAGCCAGCCACAGAGCGACTAATATATCCAGGCACAATGGCAATAAAGCTAGCTGCAAAAAGTCCAGCGCCCGGTGACCAAAGCTCCTTCGTGAGCAGATAAGTCGAGATTGATGTGAGCCCACTGAACACTGGAGCCAAAAATACGCAGATATCTCGAATGTGCACCGGAATATTGAGAACATGCAAGATGTAATGGATGCTGCCGGAGGTGATCATCAGGCCGGGGTAAACAGTGCCGCCGACAATGCGGCCGAGGGGATACCAGGCGCGCTCATCGAACCAATTGAGAAACTTGTACCAGCCATGCTGCACCATGTAAGCAGTCGCTCGATAATTGAACCATGGATCGAATTCGTGGATGATCGACTCGAATCGGATGACGGCAAAGAGGCGTGACGAGAAGCCGGCGATCCATGCAATGAGTAGGACTGCAAATGTTATCAGGCTGCTGTAGCCAGCAACCTTACTATTTAATATCCTTGAGCTACGATTCATTTTAAATGCCTCCACACCTAAATTTTTAACACAATTGGAGACAACTGAGACACGTAGCCTAAAAAATAATACCGGCGATTACAGTGTGGCCATCACACGTCATTTTATTATCGTGCATGAGGGGTTTTACACGTTACAGCCGTAGTCACATGCACCTTCACAAAAGTAACATGAGGGATATTCCCGCAGGAAAAAGTTTGTTGTTATGTCATTTTTATGGACACATGAAAAGAGAATTTTATTAATTTAAATTGAAAAATTAAATTATAAACAAAATGAAATTAAATTAAATAAATGAATATTTTGAAAATACATAATACTATAATAATAAAGTGAAATTAAAATTATATGCTATTTTAAATGGTAAAATTCAAGAATGTGCGACGTAGCCTAAAAAATTCAAGAGCGAAGCAATTATTCGTAAATAGTTTAAAATTTAACATGAAAAATGTAGATTTTCGAATTGATATTAAGCTGTTGAGCAAATATGCCTCAATAAGCAAAATGAATTCAAATATGCATTTTGGTTTAAAATAAGCAGATATAAAATGAAAATTCGTTATACATATGAATATCACTAGAAAATGTTCCATTTTACGCATTAATCGTTTCTGTTTTTAGGTTACCGACAAAGGTTTCATTTCCAATTTGTTTTAAATAGAATGCACTTCACTGCAACAGCTGTTTTAACAGTTATGCTAAATTTGTACAGCAAAAATAGCCAAAGAAGTATGCGAGCGTCTGTACCCAATCCATCAATGAATCCAACTATTAACTTTCTTAAAAACAGAGGATTCCCAGGATTTTTTTTTTGTGGCAAACCTATCTGTCGCCAGTGGCATGGTTGACTCTTAAAAAGCAGTTTTATTTACTTCAAAAGCCAGTACATGGAATTTAGAAATTGAGTTTGTTCCACAGGCTTTGACATTGGCTTAGCGCCAAAATATTATTAGAATAGTAAATATTAATAAAAGTACATTATTATCATTATGATTGGGGCACCTGCACTGCGACCCATTAGATATGTTGTGCCGCCTTCTGAGCGCTTCTCCATCCAGAAATGTTATCTTTGTTGGGTTGAGGGCATGTCCGTGAAGCTCACAACATGCATCCCCTGAATGCTGCATCTTTTCCTGGTTAAGGCGACACACTGCTAGCATGTGCATTGAGGGTTCCCCCTCGCTTTCACAAAACCTGCATAGTTCGCTGCTATAAATACCTAGTTTTGTTAGGTGACTTCTTAGTCTACAATATCCTGACAGTAGACTGGTGAGTATCCTAAGACTGTTCTTTAAAATTATAGCCACCTAAAAGACATCTGGCTTGTCGGAGTCCTGGTGTCACTGTCCAGCACCGTTGTCGCCTGTCTTTCTTCCTATGCCACAAAACGGTTCTGGCCCTGTTAGCGGCCTCTCTGCGCCCAATTTCGTTTGCTCATCAGCCGCTTCGTTCCCGCTATATCCCTGTGGCCCGGGACCCATTTTAGGGTAAGCCAATTATGAGTCCCGAATTGGTCAAGATTAGTCAAGTTAGATCGTATAATAGAAGAACAAGAGAATGATAAAATAAATTTTTGTATAAATAGTTTGGTCGGCTGTAAAAATGAATGTTAAGTTCTGCATAGGTATTTTATAACTTCTTTATTAAACAAATGTTTTAAAATCAAAAATTTTGCATTTATTTTTAGTATTTGAGTATAGACTAGAAAAATAAATTATAAACTATTTGTGCACACTTTTAATTCTCCAATCTAATAAATCGTCAACACTGCATTCTTCTTCAGAGCTGGACGCAACATCGACGAACTCAAGTGGTCTTTTTTCAGAACGTTGCTTTTTGAAAATACAGTTTTTTCTGTCGTTGATTTTGATGAATCTCTTCCAGTTTTCAATTTGTTCGTCTATTTCCTTCAAATGTCTCTTATTATTTAAGCTATCCTGTTCCTCCGAGACTATATTATTCGATATTGTAGCAGCTTCTCTGATTTCACGTTGAAATTTAATCCATTCCGTTTCCAGATCACGATCGCTCCCAGCCACAGTCACCGATTTCTCCTGATCAAAGAACTTTTCTGGTAATACCTGAGGCGTATTTAATTGTACAACTTGAGGTGCGGCCTCAGAACTTCCACCAGTTTGCAGCTTGACATCACTGTTTTGTGCAATGCTCTCTGAGACTACAGGTTTGGCTTTTGGTGGTATTTGCTCAGAGTTTGCGCTACTCAAGGTATCTGAATTTTTCGCATCGGACTCGATTCGCTGTCGTTTGGCGAGTTCCAAATTTTGCTTGTGTTGCTTTGAGTTCAAGTGCACTTTCCACACACTCTGTTTGATGGGGATCCTGCAAATAACACATGACAATTGACCTGAAGAATCATACGTATAATATCTGTTAAGAAATCCAACAGAAATAGTCAAATTCTTGCTTAACCTAAGTGAGTTTCATAGCCTGAGCAATATAAGAGTATGCCGAATAATAATCACAAACAATACAAGCAAAAACAGCTCTGATTATAATGTGATTACATTATAACTTTATTTAAAAAGGATATTTGGCAATGGGTGAGTCCACTTTTATGAATTTGCATTTTACTTCCGTCTTTCGTCGGCTTTTGCCATTAAGTTTGAATAATTCTTTACTTTGGTCCATTATTTATTTTATATTATTATTGAGAAGTTAGAGATGAGCGAATTTGTTATTTTTTGGTCAGTGTGACAACAATTGCAAATATCGATATTTTTCCTTCGGATTTGACTATTTTTAATCGTCAACAGGTGGAAACTGTTGTCTGATACCGGCTTGTTTATACGGCTCGGCTGTTGATGTTGATCAAGAAGATGATTCAAACAAATTTATTTTAATTTTTTAACCATTTTTAATGGAATAAAATGCGCAATTAATTTCAAGTAAACAAAAGCAGAGGAGTTTCTTAAAAACATTGTACATACTTTGCATTTCACAGAAAAGTCAACCGGGACTTTAATTTGAAATGCTTATAAGTAAACAGATTTTTCATATAAATGTATGTAAAAAAAATGTCAAAATTAGAATAATTTTTTGTCTTGCAGATTATTTCAGTTAATAATTCAGTGAAATTGTTTTGAAAGTCGCAAAACTTTTTTTTTACTTAATATTTTTTGCGTATCTTTGTTATGGTTCCAATATATTTTAAAAAAATATTTGTTATATTTGTTTGTAAATATTATGCCTTTCATATTTTTTCTTATATAGTTAATTAAATAATTTGTTGACATAATTTTTGATAAATATAAAGTTCTATTGGGTAACATACATATGTATGTACATAAGTTTGAGTGCGTGTACATTCATACATACATATATGTATGTTCATATGTACGAATGCATCACTATCTCTCGTGATTACTCTTGACTTAGTTAAAGGTGATATTACAAGGCATTTTAAAATCAGTTTAGAGCAAAAGGTTTACTTTGCGACATGGCGTTGAAATTTGCTGCGAATTTAAACTTCCTTTTCACTGAAACTGCTGCAGCTATTTCGGAAAGAATTCGATTAGCGCATCGGCATGGTTTCCAGGCGGTGGAAATACCATATCCTAGTGGCGAACTTCAGGAAGTCAAGGAGGCCATCAATGAGACTGGAATATTAATCAGTCTGATGAACATTGCATTGGGTGAGTCTCAATTTCTATACATACATCTGTACATATGTATGTACATGCCAGTGTTGGTAACGGTCGAAAACAAATCACTCAAAGATCAAAATACGAGAAAAACTACGATAAAATATCTTAATCAAAAACCCAAACCTTTTTTTTTAATTGTTTTTATTTGACATAACGACAAAATATAAGACACTTAAGTATTAATCGATGCATATTTTTATGAAATTGCAGAGGGTATTTTTTCGTGATTAAGAATTAAATATATCCTTGATAAGTATAACTGGCCGAGTAGATATAGCCTTGACTGTTTGTCAGTTTCTATGCGAATCAGTCTCTTAATTGTAAATGATAAATCTTGATAAAACTTAAAACAAGTAGTACATAGTACTGAATTATATATCTTTCCTGGGAACTATCGATTGAAGAATGATTGCTTGTATGAATAATTCTTTGGTTTATACAGAGAATTGGTGACGTAAACAAAAAACTGCTTATATATTTGTCCCACTAGCAGGATAAGCAATCCAATAAATCCATCATATGAAATGGACAAACCGTACGTTTAGATGCTCCAAATGGAAACCGCAAAATTGTTCCACTTTGAAAATGGAGGCGATTGAGCTACCGATTTTTAAAGTTAGTTTAGTTTTTTATATGAAAAAGGATCGGTTTTTAATCGCTTTTGTAGAGTTTTAGAAATATTTTTCCATTTTAATTAATTCAAAATTGTTTATGAATTTATTTTAAATAAATATTTTGTGAGCGTGTGTAAAATTTGTCAAGGAGTATTTAATGAAGAATTTTAAGCACCCTTGTGTTGAACATAAAATAACAAAAGATAATCCATTATTATTATTATTAATATTATTACTATTGAACATTTAGCAAGAAAATTAATATAATAAGGTTAATACAAATTTAATTTCAGATGGCACAAGGGAAGAGCTAAAGTTCGGATCTACAAGCATTCCAGGAGAGGAAAATAATTTTAAAACGCAGTTGGATAAATCAATAGCATATGCGAAAACTGTTAATTGCAAAAAGTAAGTGTGATCCAAAATCTCCAAAAAGTATATGTGAGTGATTATTATTCGTGAATGAGCACTGTGATCACTTGGATATATTGTGTATCCTTGAACGACATGTAATCCTCAGCTGAGAGAATCTCAGCCTTCTAATTGCCGAAGACAGGAATCTGGTTTTTATCTGGATTCTTGTTTCATTTTTTAATCAATTTGCTTGCTGATTGTCTGAAGATGCTTTAAGAATTCTTCTTTTCCATATCTAATGAGAAGTTGGGTTGGAAGGAATCTTCAAGCTTGTTGATTTTTACCCTACATTAAATACCGTGAGCTTAATTTCTCTTAAAATGAAAAGCTCAGCAGCGCGTTATAGGTGAAGAGTCACGATATTTGCCTTCAGGACACGTTTTTACATTTGGGCGATGTGCAACCAGCCGCTCCTTGGTATTCTCGACCTAATATGAACATGCCTGGCAAAAGCGTTTGCAGTTAACCTCGCATTTCGTTTATTACTTTTGATAACCTGAAGAATTTTGCATCAATGGCTTGGGACACCTGCGACCTTTTTGCTTTTGAGCACTCTTACGAATTTGTTAAGATTCTGTAACACTAATGTCTATAATTAGCGGATGATATTAAAGTTTATTTTATTTATTTCCAGAATTCACTTGATGGCAGGCACAGTTGATAGCAAACTGGAATGTGACCATTTTAAAACATATGTATCAAACTTAAAGAAAGCATCTGATGACTTGCAATTGAACAACATGATTGGAGTAATAGAACCTATAAATAAATATGCCATTCCATCATACTTTATGAACTCTTACGAAAAAGGTATAACAATATATTAAATATTTGATTTGACACATTTTTGAAATAGAGTTACCTCTTCTTGTAATAAGAATGAACAGATATCTGTTTAAATCCGTATAGAATAAGTTGGTTGTAATACTTTCTGTAGAGGGTAAGGGAATTAAAATAAGCTACTTGGAAATATGCCCAAAATTTTTTTATAGCTGGCTTTCCCCACATTACGCCGAGTACTCTAAATATTTGGCTGACTCCTTATTTTATTCCTTACTCTTTTCACTTTTTTAAAATTATCTGAAATCAATTGTGCGTCTTCCCTAATCAATCACATTACCTGATATTGTGTAGCATAAATTAATATTTTTAGTTGCAATTAATTTTTGTGACATCAAAATGAATAACTTTTAATGTAAATTTTCTTTGACAGCATCAAATGTTTTGAGGGAAATCAACAGCGATAATATTAAACTAATGGTGGACATATACCATCTTCAACACATTTGTGGAAACTTCACTAAGACCTTGGAAAAAAATAAAAATGTAATTGGGCATTTTCAAATTGCTCAAGTACCAAATCGAAATGAGCCAGATACGCCAGGTGAAATAAATTACGACTATGTTTTTGAAACACTGAAAATGTTTGGCTATAATGATTGGATTGGATGTGAATACAAGCCAAAAACGACGACCGTCGAAGGTTTAAATTGGATTTCGAAATACAATGTTAAAACTTAAGTATATTAAAATATACATTTTGAAAATTATTTGTGGTTATTTTTGAAAAAACCCATATGGCAATATTTTTTTAAAAATACATTTTGCATTCAAGCGCCTAAAAGAAAATATTCTTAAAAACAAAATGAAAACTGAATTTTAAGGAATAAAGATTGCAGTTGAGCAAGTTCTAATTCTAAAGAAATTTACAGATTTTGTACAATTAAGAGTGTTTTTATTATTATTGTTGGGGGTTCCATTTTAGTCTTTCCAAGTGTTAGATCATATCTCTCTTACGATGTTCCCTGGGAGCATCTGCACGACAATTGGGACACCAGTCCTTGGTGACAAGTTCTGAAAGGATAGTCAAGTTAATATATTTCCTTACCATTACAAATATTTTCGGTGCTGGATTTCTCTGATCTCCAAGTTGGAGTGCTTGAAGTCTAGCCCCACATTTTGTTTGATTAACATTCTGACAGTGGCGTCAAGGGCGGGCATATTGAAGGCTATGAAATCTACAAAAGCGACTCCGGTTGGCATGGTGACTGGGGCTTCTTCTTTAACGTCTTCCCCCTGTCCTTAACGATTAGAGTATTCAGCAGTCGGTCATGACAGACAATTTGATTTTTCTTAGCAACTAAGTTATTAACCTATATAATTTTGATTTATTTTGCACAATTGTATTTAATTTTTAATATATTTCGTATCTTACATATATTATTTATTTTATTTTATTTATTTGACATTTTACTCTTTAATTTTTAATATGTAATATTGTTTTTATATTCCATTTATTTTTTGTAATTTTATATATTTTTAAATTTTAAGCTTGTGGACTGTAAATATGTACATAAAACAGATGTAATAAAATAATAAATAAAAACACAGCATACAGAAGGCTTCCTATCTATTAACGAATGTGAAAATTTTTCTTTTTCGGGCTAGTTTGTAATATATCACGACCAATTTAAATCTAGCTCCCAAACAACAATGATTTTTGAAAAAGCGAATATTTTGACAATTTTAACCAGCAAACCTGCTCAGAAGACTTACATATCCAAGTGTGCAAGCAGTTTCTTTAATCTTTAACTTTTAATTATAAAATTAAAATAAACTTTTATCGGCAAAATGTTAAAATAAAAAGAGTTTAAATGGCAACATTATAGTTATCGTAATGTTCTATTCTATTGTTTCAAAAGTCTGCAAACAATATGTGTATGAGTTATTCGATAACTGTCGCAAAAGATATCGATTGTTAATAGATGTTTATTGAACAAACGGGAACGGGAGCGTCACAGCTTGCATATGTATCTTAAATGTACGGCCATTAATCTGTGTAAATGTTGTGAGAGTGATAAAGAAAATTGCATTGAAATGATGATGTTATCAAAGGCATTCACATTAAATTAGTAAATATTTGATGCAGTTGCTGAAACAGTTAAACTCCTAATTATATTAAGTTTCAATTGGCGTGCGACAGTCGTTTTTTATTATATTTTTAGTTCAGCAGAAGTGTGAAGTGTGTTTAGCAAAATAAAAATCAAAATCAGAAGAACATAACATTCCCTTGTGTGTGGCAAGAAGCGACGAGTCGATTATGTTTAGTATAAGTGAATTGTGCTGCATGTTTTGCTGCCCACCCTGCCCCGGACCGATAGCTGCCAAACTCGCTTTCCAGCCACCTGAGCCGACCTACAAACTGACGCCAGCTGATGACACAAATATCAAATACAATTTACAGCTCTACGATCGTGCCGAATGGCAATACTCGGAACGTGAAAAATCCAAAATCGAAGCGTTCTTCACGCGAACATCGCGTGGCAATTTGATAACGTGCACTTATGTCCGTTGCAGCAAAAATGCAAAATATACTCTTCTATTTTCACATGGAAACGCTGTCGATTTGGGTCAGATGAGCAGCTTTTATTTGACCCTCGGCTCACAGATCAATTGCAATATATTTGGCTATGATTATTCGGGTTATGGGATGAGTGGTGGGAAACCCTCCGAGAAAAACCTCTACGCAGATATCGAAGCTGCTTGGCAAGCAATGCGGACAAGGTGATTAATTATTTTCAATAGGAATAAAATAAACAATACTTATGCGTTTGAGTCTTGTCTTTAAAGGTTAAACATTAGTCCAGAAACCATTATTTTATATGGCCAAAGTATAGGAACTGTTCCAACTGTTGATCTCGCCTCTCGTCACGAAGTTGGCGCAGTTATTCTTCATTCGCCGTTGATGTCGGGCCTGAGAGTCGTATTTAGGAATACGAAAAGAACCTGGTTTTTTGACGCTTTCCCAAGGTAAATTGAAACAAACAAAATAAAAGATTATCATCTAAAAATTATTTATTTACGAAACACAGTATTGATAAGGTCGCTAAAGTAAAGTCACCAGTATTGGTTATTCACGGAACGGATGACGAGGTCATTGACTTTTCCCACGGAATTGGTATTTACGAACGGTGTCCGAAGACTGTGGAACCCTTTTGGGTAGAGGTAATTTTGCGCTGAATGTTTATTTAAAATCTACTCTATTCTAAAAGGTGGACATTTTTCTCTTTTTTCTAATTTCTTAAGCAGTTTATTTCCTTACTCATTTCAAATGATCGCACGTTTGAGCTTAACTCGTTGGAATTGTTTTAGAATGCGTTGTTTTGCTTTTGTTTTATCGTTATTGTTTAATCTATTTGTTATCGATCATTAGTTGCATCGAGCGATTACATTTACATTCAACTGCGAGATGCAACCGTGTTTGCTTCTTGCATTGTGTCATTTGCTCATTGCTATATGTTTACTTTGCCCACACCAAAAATAATTTGGTTTAATTATTTCATTGTTCAATTCGTTTGCCCTTGCAAAGGATATGAAATACATAGAATGACGATACATTGTACCCATGTTAGTCTGCTTGGATATATTGGGGAAAAAGAATAATATTGTATAATATAGACATACTACTGCTACTAAATGACCATTATTTAATTGTAATTAAATTTAGATGCGAGCAGGTGATCTTTTCTTGTTCTGTTTTTCATTTCTTAATTTTTTTTGAAAGGTAAGTTCAGACTATTCTTATTTTTTCAAATAACACCTATTTTGTATGCAAATGATTAAACTCCTTCAAATATCGGCTAATAAAACTTTTTCCGCGAATGCTTCAGTTTTACAACTGAAGTCACCAAATGCTATCCTTGCCCCGAAAATGCTGAAATTCCGTAAATCACAATTTAAAGTAAATAAAAAAAATATATATATATATATGTATATCCACCCACACAAACTCCGAAAACTTATCCTTATTCTTAAGCTGGATAGATTACTGATTGATTAGGTTGATTACTGACAACCTTTTTTCCTGGAGTTGGCGTCAGCAATTATAATGTTGCTTTGACTTCTTGTATCTTCTATGATCTTTTGAGATAACAGCCTTACGGACAGGTATTGCCTATATTAGCCGGATGACCTGCTTTATACGATTAGGTTGGCTCACTTGTCGCTATATCCCAACGACATCTCGAGTACTCTTTTTGTTTAATTGATTTTGTGATGCCACACAAGAATTCATATTAAGCTGTGAGATTTTCAATACTGTTCTTTCTTTAATCAGATTATGCCAGCTTACATCTTTTTAATATAAGCAAATTCGCCAGCAGAAGAGGAGAGGGTGTATTTTGTCCTCCGCATCTGCCGCAACCAGTTGCCGCAGTCTACCAAGCTGTTATAGCTAAACTCTAAAAATGTATAATTGTCTGATTTCTCGAATTTTGACTTATCAGCATCCAAGGAGGCTAGATTGGGGGCAGAGATAACCCAGGTAGAACCACAGAGGCCCCTATGGAAAAGCACACAACTGAGAATCGAAGAAAGAATCATCTGCAACAATTGAGCAGATCAGAGGTATCAGGTCTCAGTGCTCAAGCCATATATTAGGTATATTTAATTAAAAAAGATGAATAACCATGGAGCAGAATAAACATTTAAAATACTCACCACTCTCTAGAACAATTAGCAGAATCTGTCGATTTTGTGACAATGAGGATAATTCTGCAGATATATCATAGCAACAAGTCGCACATTAACAAGCAAAATATCTAGTATCCTAGGCATATCTGTTATCAACCAGAGGGACTTAGGCGCCCTCAACGTGGTAAAAATGCTTGGATAATAATAATAAATCCCTGCAGTTGGCAGTTGGTTTGCCTTCCTTTGATTTGGTTTTCGTGTCTGATAAAAATATCGCATTGCTCGATTTTAAAGCTTAACCTGGCCTAGCCTAGTGAAAAATTGAATACATCCTTTTTGTTTTCGAATTGCACTCTGCTAGACTTCAGTTTCAGATATGAAATTTGAAATTTAATAAAATTCTTTCTATCTTTTCAGGGAGCTGGTCATAATGATGTTGAACTGCATCCCCAATACTATGAGCGGTTGAGAAAATTTCTGTCCGTGGAACTGATCAAATGACAATTAAAGATCAATGTCGAGGGATGTGCTTTTAATAATACTTCAGAAGGAGCAACTAGTTCCAATCCTTTGGCAGCCAGCTTGAAACTCACTCAAAAACCTCAGACGACATCAACAGCGACAGAACATGAATCTAATAACAAAAATAAAAAGCCTGATGATAACGATGGTTAGTAGCACATAAAGAAAAACAAATAAAACTAAAAACAACAAATACTTATGTTAGTATTTTTTTTAAATATCATTGATGATTGATGATTGAATATCAAAAAAAAAAAAAAAACTTTATTTGACACAGTTTTGAAGTGTTGCCAAATTTAAAAATCAAATGGCTGATCAGTGTAATAAATTTGGAAAAAATATTGCTGACGATCTCTTGGAGATGTTGAGCAAAGGATTTTCGAATCATCTTCCCCTGTCTTTCCCATCTGTTATTGCACAAGTGTCAAAGTTAGACTGAATCTTCAGAAAAGTGAATTTCACACACTTCAAACAAATTCTAAAAATATTTCTACCTCCGACTAGTTTTAATCGCGGATCGAGCGATGATGAACAGCTTTCTCGAAGCCATGTCTAATGCTAAGAACAAGTTAAATGTAAAACTCGAAATTTGTTTAAAAACCTTTCTTAGTTCAAAATGCAGCTCTCCAGCAAATTATGTGAAGTTTTAGAAGCGAATTTTGTATGATTTTTGACAAACTTAAAAGTTATCGATAAATAAACATACATATCGATAAATATACATCTAATATTTATCAAATCTTTACAGGTCTTTCAGCATCCAGTTCGACATCAATTAAAGATCTGGCCGAAAAGTTTCTCTAGCAAAAAAAATTGGGCCTAACCTCTTCGGCCCAAAAAAAGTGTTCTTTGCAACTATCAAATATCAGTTATTCAAAGCGACATGAAAACATAGAAACCAGCCGAAACCAACCTGAAAATAGCTCTCCTCAATACAATATTATAAAATCTGATGAGATGATTGTGGCCACATTTAAACAAATAAATAACCCTGCTCCCACACTCCCCATACACTCTCCTCATTCACCTGTGCATCCGAATTCAAATTCCAGTATACAGCAAAATAAACTTTCTGGTCGGTATATAAATAATAAAATAGTTCAACAAAAGTCTGCTAACAAATTACTTAGTGCTAAACAATTGACTGAACACAAAACACCACATTTCAGTGTAAATGAAAATGCGAATGCGAATGAAAGATTATCATCAACCACTACTCACTCAAGTATAACATGTAGTTGTATCAAATCACCCAAGTACGATAAGACATTTATCCAAAAGGATCCCAAATGTGTTGATTTCACAAACGTTTCGGCAACAAATTTTACAGTTAAGGATCAGAAGTCGCCGAAACAGAAAAGAAATTCGCATCAGCAGCAGCAGCAGCTACTCAATATAACACCATCTATAAAAAAAACATCAACGAATGATTTCAATTTGAAAATCATTGCACCAATTGCTGCATCAGATGTTAATCAACAACAAAAACAACAACAATTGAGGCCTTCCTTCGGAGTTCAAGACAATCATAATGCCAGTCATCAGTTCACAATCAAAACAAGTAAATCGGAACAGACTTCGCCAAATATGATGGGCGGCATTAATCAAAAAAAGACGACTGCTTCGCATGGCAACAATAAAAGAAGTACCGATTCCTTGCACTATGTTTCACCAATGGACCCGTGGATAAAGAAAAATGATGATTTGCAAATGAATAGTTTCAGCGAGGCTGGCTGGGAAATTGCAACGGATCCTTGGATTAAACGTCCAATCGATTCGCTTGTAACAGATAAATTTGCACATTCTAAGGAAAGAACACAAGAAAATGCTTGTACAAAAGATGACTTTATGATGGAGGCAACAAGCAAACGATCTTATTTGAAACCAAATATGCACAAACAGAAACTGTACAGAAATGAAGAATCCATACTCTCTGCGCCACCATCTCCCCATTTAATTACCACTTCAAATATTAGTTGTACTATCAATCATTTGCCACAACAAAAGAATTTGCCAACGAAGTCTGCCAGTTTTTCACCGGCTCGGGGTAAACAATTTCTAAATCCATTTGAGGACACATTCACCTATGGCAACATCAAAACCCTTTCCGTTCCATCCGATTATGATGACGATCAGTCCAAACTCAATAAAAATTTAACTGTGAACAGTTGCAATAAATTACAGAATAGGCATAGCTTCTCCTCAATATCGAAGCAGTCGCGCGAGGAGCTCCAGTTAAACATTCGTCGTCTATCCGAGCAGATGGCTCAGTCAAATCTTGTACAATTCTCATTGGACGATTGCAATGTAAATAATATGGTAGATGATACAGAAAGTTTCTACCAGGAAATACCCGCGTCAACGACAGAATTGCATACAGTGGAAAAGACAGGTTATAAGACGATATTGAAATTCAAGGAAAGTTTTCAAACATTTAAGCACAACAATCCCAAAGTTTCCACAGTTCTGGGAAAGACAAAAGTCTACATTAGACATCAAAAGCCGAAACCAATGCCAGAAACCACCTGTTAAAAAACTATTGTTCAACATTCAACAAACAACAAAAAAAAAATTATTCAAATGAAAGAAAAAGAAAAGAAAAAAGATTGAGAACTTGGATATTCGTGTCCTTATATTCGAATCAAAATAAGCTACATAAGTATACATACAAAAAAATGAATGAGAAGCAAGCAAGTTTATCAAACATTTTTTATTTGAGCCTGCAAGTAAATATGCATTTATATTAAACAATAGGAATGCTCTTCTACATTCCCAAAAAAAAATAAAATACAAACGTGTTGTTTTTAAGTTGTAGGCTGAAATATATTTGCAAACAAAATGTTCTAATGTATTATTTTATTGTATTAATATAATTTCGTGTAAATCCCTTAAATTGATTGTAATAAAATCATATATACATATATATAATTATAAAATTCCCTTTCCGTAGATTTCAATTAGCATCATTTTGTTTCTTCAGAATGCGAATGTGTTAATTGTTCCATCGGGATTAATTGCTTGACTTTTTTCTTTTTTTTTTAACTTAGTTCCGAATCTTTATATAGCTGTTCAAAGTATAAGTCGAAGTATAATGCCCGATATCTGCCTTCAAAATGTCAAACTTATTTATAAATTAGCAGTCAGAAATATTGCAGCTTTAACAGAGCAGTTCAATTTATCATATTTGCTTACAGTTTGATATTCGTTTCACATTCACTATGTTAATGCTTATGCGGCATGGCAAACAAATAGAGTGCTTAGGGGAGAGACGGGATGTTACCTTCGCTAGTATTTTTCACACTATTATTAACAACTTGTTACTTGTAATGATAGTATATTTTTCACAATTCAAATTGCAGTTATTCATTTTATTAAACAGAGGCAGTATTAGCAGAGCATTCTACATTCATTTATGTTAATATTTTAACGGCATGTACGCAAACAAATAGTCCATTTATGCGAGATCGAATGTCATATTCGCTATAAAGCTTGACACTTTTATTAAACACAGCAATCTTATTTTCTGATTTGCTTGTGCATTGGTATATTGGTCGGCAATTTTAGCAAGTATTACTGTTAAACCGGTGCATATATTATTTTTTAAAAGATAACATGAAGTAACATACATATTTAGAGTTTGACATTCGACTTACATTTATTTATGGTAATGTTTTTTTCTGTTAAGCAGGTGCATGCCCTGTTATTCATCTTACACATTAGCGGCAGTTTTAAAATAGCATTCACAGTTAACATACATATCTACAGTTTGACACTCGTCTCACATTAATTTAAGTTAATGCTTAAGCGACATTGGAGCAAAAACCAAATTCAAATTCACAATATTAGAAATTTAATATTAGCTTAACTATAATGAATTGTATTGAGCACTCGGCGTCGTTGAATCAGCTTCAATATCAAGTATAGAGAAAGAGAGAGGAAATCGTCGCTCATTGCGTTTTTCAACTCATATATGATATTTAGGCATTAGCCGTGTTTTCAAATCGAAATATCAATTAACTTACCAAATTTAAATATATATTTATTGTGTAACTTAAAACCCAAAAGATCTGTTGACAGGCAAAAAATAATCAAATCTTTTTTCTTGCTGCGAAATTTTGACGGTATGGTTTGGGGACCGCAAAGCTAAAATCCAGTGTTAACTCACTGGTAACCGGTGTGGACTCTGTGAACAGCTGTTCGACGGTGTCAAAACAATTAACTGACATATTTTGACTTAGTTATCGGCAATAGAAGCTGCAAGTGCATCGAAATGGAAATGGTAAATTATGAATGATAAATGTTTTTAATCTTCGAGAAAAAAGTGTGCTTATAAACGCCGTAAGGCGAAATAATTAATTCATGACATATTTGCCTCTAATCAAATCTTTTTGTTTTTAGTCACACAAACGAAATGTATGTAAACTGGGCTTTAACTTATGCATTTCGATTTGGACCGATAACCACCGTCAAAATATATCAAACAGCTGTTCACAAAATTCACACAGGTTAACAGTAATTTCACAGAGTGGATTTCAGTTTTGCCGTTCCTAAACTATACAAAAAAAAAATATGAAAAATCACGCGAACTGTTTTACGCGATTTTTATGTGGAATTTTTCATATTCGATAACCAACAGATCAGCGATCTTTGACTTTTGAAATGGAATCTTTAATCACATCCACTTTGGCTACTTTGCTGCAAACCACCAAAACCATTTAATTGGTCAATGTATTAAGTAAAAACATTTATTTGTTCGCTTGGGTGTTCGAGAAATTGCTTGAGGTATTTCAAATATACTATATTCATTTATATAAAATAATTTATTTTTGATAATTTATAATTTGATGTCAAACATCTAAAAGGGTGAGAGTATTGGGATCTATTTAAATTTTCATTGGCGATAACATTCTTCCAATAAGAGTTATTTAATTTCGTTAAAAAAATCTCATCAACGCCTTAAAAAATTGACCATTATTCACATCACATTTACTCTGCATGCAAAACAGTGAAGAGTATTAAGAATAGAAAATTGCAATGTATAAATCTGCCTACAAATTTATTTTTATTACATTTTTTGCTCAAACATTTTTCAATCAACTAACAGGTGCAACTAATACTGCTGATTTTGTATATGCGAACAGCCTTTCAACTTTGAAAACTTCCAATGCGACACGCAAGACGCCGCTCTGTGTGATTGTCATATTACCATCAGCTGCACATTTACTAACGTTTCCAGTATGAATAGTGTTTCACTTCAATGAAAGAATTCCATGCGTTCCGCCTGTTGCTGTGTGTAAAGTAAAATGTGCCCCTTGGTTGGTTTCGATAATGAATAAATGCCATTCAATCGATACTTGAAGCCGATGAACAGCTCAAATTAAACAGATCTGTCCGATAACTTATATAAATATTGACAAATGTTACATAAGCTGAGGACGAAATTTTTTTTTATTTTTAAAATAAATAATCCTTACTGCAAATTAGAAATACCAGGTACAGTATAAAATAAATAATTAATATTGTTCAAACAAATCCTATAACAGGGAACTGCAAGGCTAAAAATTTTCCGGCTCTAGGCCTAATAAAGTTTAAATAGCCAAATTGGCATCACTTGCATCTGCACAACATTCGATAACTTATCGAAACTGTGTCTAGTTACTATCGGTGAGTGTGATTTGTATGTGTTCCATCCATATGTGTGTACGAAAATATACAGATTTGGAAAAAACGAGGAATTGCCAAACAATTTGTAAATACTCCGATTTAAAATGGGAGTACCCGCATTCTTCCGATGGCTGAGCAAAAAGTATCCGTGCGTCATTATCGAATGTAATGAGAACAAGGTAAAGTTATTTGTTAACGAGCATAAATACGATTTCCACTAACCGGGAAAAATTCAGCAAGTAGATCCGGACACGGGAAAGAATATCTACGAGGATGCAACGTTGCCCAATCCCAATGGGGTCGAGTTCGATAACCTCTATCTCGATATGAACGGCATTATACATCCATGCACACATCCCGAGGACAAACCGGCACCCAAAAATGAGGAGGAAATGATGATCGCTATTTTCGAGTGCATTGATCGACTTTTCGGCATTGTTCGCCCCAGAAAACTCCTCTATATGGCTATTGATGGCGTTGCGCCCAGAGCGAAAATGAATCAACAAAGATCCCGAAGATTTCGCGCTGCAAAAGAAGCAACCGAAAAGCGTTTGGAAATTGAGCGCATTCGAGACGAACTTTTAACACGAGGTAAGCATTTAATGCGTATGTGTGTGTTTGTGTATGTGTGTGTTTGCGCACGTGTGTGTTTGCGCACGTGTGTGTTTGCGCACGTGTGTGTTTGCGCACGTGTGTGTTTGTGTTTATGTATGCGTTTGTTACATATCCCAGGAGCGAAAAGAATGCATAACGAATTCAATTCGTGAGCTGTACTAAAGTAATCACTTTACATGCTGAATGCAGTCGTAAATGGAATACTATTCAAATTCATATACAAAGATATACTCTTGTAACCCAAAATGTATATATAAATATATGTTCAAAATATTGAAATTTTACCACACAAATTGCATACCCGTTAAAAAAAAAACACTACGACTAAAATTAAAGGAGACAGTAAAAGAGATAAGGAAAGACAGGTTTGCGCTTAACTTAAAAGCTACCGCATACAACTCTTCATTTTAAGGTAATGAATGAATGAATTACAACGTGTGCGCACAGAATACATTCTGTAATGAGAATGGCCATTCATCGCTGCTGGATGTTTATGATCATGCAGTTTTCATAATACACATAAGAACGGTGAAACATCCTTTCGTCGCCGTATCTTTCTATGGAAGCATAAGATAAAGTAATGAGATATTGATGATTTATTGCTGGAAGCATGATAATACAAATAACTTGTGATATATCTTGGTAATTACAAAAATGTATTATTCAAACCATTATTTCTTGAGACTATGATATAGTAATTCGAACCTTCCGACTTTAAGTCTGTTTGACTAGTTCGCTTAGGAACATCAAATTATGGATATATCGTGATGCTGATAAGGAGTATGTTGGAATTTTGTTAGATCCAAGCGCACAGTTTTACAGCGCATACAAACAAGATAACGATATGCAGGAACCACACTTTATTGATCTAATGACGCGACGCATTCGGCAGTCAAAAACGGAGTGTGTACAGAAGTATTGAGAGATTAATTTTTTAGTATATGCGAACGAACAGACAATGCAAAACTTAGGATAAGCTAAACGAGGGTTGCCAGATTGTTACATTGCAATCATTTGAGTCTTATTTGCAACACGCCCTCTCAAAGTAACAATTCTGTTAACCTTAAATACTAGTAACGCCCAACGAAGAGATGCAACCATGATGCTTGGCACTGCTTAGACCTTTCGTTAGTACATCTGCTGGCATTTGCTCCGTCTGCATGTAGCCAACCTGGATGTCGCCACTCTGGTGCTTCTGCTGGATGAAATGGTGGCGCACATCGGTGTGTTTTGTGCGTGGATGAAAACCAAAGCCTCTAACCAATTTTTGAGCGCTTTGGTTGTCGTTAAGGAGCAGAACCGAATCACATCTTCTGCCAATCCCGTTGAGTATGGCCTTCAAGTATAATGCCTCCTTTGTTGCTTCGCTCATTGCCAAGTATTCGGACTCTTTGCTTGACAAAGTGACGGTGCGTTGTTTTCGTGCCTCGGAACTTATAGCAGCACCTGCTAATATAAACGCCTGTCCAGAATATGACCGTCTGTCGGTCAAATTTCCGCCCCAGTCAGCATCGATGACTCCGTACAGATTCGCCTGTTCGCTTGAATAACAGGCCGAGTTTTTTTGGTACCGCTTAGGTACCGAAGGATGCGCTTCGCCGTCTTCCAGTGTTCAGCGTTATAACATGAGTTAAACTGACTCATGAAAATTACGGCGTACGCAATATCTGGACGGGTTGTAACTGAAAGAAACATAAGAGAGCCAATTAAGTTCTGATAGGGGTACTTCCTCATTTCGGCTTCATCGGCTGTTTCTGTTCGCTTCAAAGTACATTTCGCTTCTATGGGTGTTAATGCCGACTTGCATTCAGTCATCCCGAATCTTTTCAATATAGCGTCGATGTACTTTTCCTGTGCAGACAGGTTGTCACTGGGCCGAGATTTTTCATCTCAAATGCGTCTCCGAGGATTTCTTTGGTCTGATGCAACCAATCCGGATGATTTGACGCCAACAGCAAATCATCTACGTAAATGGATACTAGGAGAATCTTCTTCCCCTGCCGTTTGACGAACAAACATGGATCCTGCTTCGTGGGCTCTAATCCAACTTCTTGTAGCTTCGTCGTTAGTCTACAATACCAACGCAAACCAGACTGGCATAATCCGTATAACGCCTTCTTCAACAAACACACAGGGCTTCTCATTGATGACAGCGACGCACGCCATTCCGCTGTTGTCTTCATGTACTCTGTTCGAAGTGAATCATGCTTCGTTCCAATTGATTTGCCCGATTCCAACTTTTCCATGAAATCATTGAAGCTCATTGGCACCTCCATATAAACGCTCTCTTCAAGCTCGCCGTTTAGGTAGGCTGTGACCACGTCCATTTGATGTATCTCCATATCAAGTTTCGCTGTCATGGCCACCAAAAGTCGGACTGATGTAAATCGTGCTACAGGTGAATACGTTTCATGAAAATCCTCTCCAGGCCTTTGTGCATATCCTTTAGCGATCAATCGAACTTTCTTTTTTCCTGAAACGGTACCATGGTCTTTTGTCCGAAACACCATTTTGCAACCTATAATCTTTCGATCCTTAGGGCGTTCCACTATCTCCCATGTTCCGTTGTGTACCTGTGCCAGAAACTCATCTTCAATTGCCCTTGTCCAACTGACGCTGTCCTTGTGGCTTTTCGCCTCTTTCAGTGTAGTTGGATCATCTGTCGCAGCCATGTATGCAATTTCGCATTCCTCAAGTGTCTCGCTTGAGCTGCTCTGCTCGTCGTTGCTGATCACCTGAGCTTGTGGTTGATATATTTTCCGTGGCCTACCACGCTGGCCTGTCCTCTCGATCTTGGGACGCCCTCTGCCACGCTGCTGCTCAACTAGCTTCTGCTTGGGTCGCTCAACTGAACTGTTATCGTCGCTGGTAGACTCATCACAAGGTTTACTCGTGATATTGATGTCGAAACCTCCGTTTGAGTTTTGATCACGTTCGTAGAACTCAGCATACTCACTTTTAAAACCTGGGACATTCAAGAACTTGACATCTTTGCTTACTATTACCTTACGCTTCTCAGGTAAATATAATCGATATGCCTTCGATGTATTTGAGTAGCCGACCAGTATGCATTCTTCCGATCTTGATTCAAATTTACCCTTATTTGAACCTTTTATTAATGTATATGCCTTCGTACCAAATATACGTAAATGCGACACTAGGAATTTTCTTCGTCCAGTAAGTATGGGGAATCTCGCCGGATAGGCCCCGCGTTACACATCTGTTTCTGATGTAACATGCTGTATTTACTGCTTCTGCCCAAAAGGATGGCGGCACACCGGATTGCTTCATCATACAGCGTGCCATCTCGACCAGGGTACGATTCTTTCTCTCAGCTAAGCCATTCTGCTATGGCGTGTGTGGTGTTGTTAGGCGTCTCTGGATTCCGTTCACCTTCATATACTTGTCGAACTCTTTGTTGCCATACTCAGTCCCATTATCTGACTGAAGTACTTTTATCTTCTTTCCCGTGAAGCTTTCTGCTGTAGCTTTATATACTTTAAAAGCTTCAAATAACTCTGATTTCTGTTTAAGAAAGTGAAAAGTAGCGAAGTATTTACATCCTCCCAGGGATTGCGTTCTCATTGGGCCGCATACATCGCTGTGAACTATTTCCAATAGTTCCGTAATTTAAGAGCTACCGTTACCAATATTGGAAGGAAGATTAATGGGAAACTATTCCCGCCCCCAAAATTCAGAGAAGCTTATATCTACCGCTCGTTTAAAGTCAAACTTGGACGGTAGATGACTAAACATCTCAAAGATCGGTATATCTCGGCTACATCCACCTTGTTCTGTGACATCTGTTTTCAGATGATTACCTATGATATCAATATTTAAGCACGACTGATAGGTTCTGTCTTGTTTTTTTTTTACTAAAATAGTTGCAACTGCTCATCATAATTATTTCTTCGAAGTGAATAACGAGTAATATAAATTCTAATTTAAGGTGCTGTCCTTAGTTGTTGTCATGGACTCTTGTAAAACGTTTCTGTTCTTTTTTTCAGGCTGCAAACTGCCGCCGGAAAAGGAGAAGGGCGAACACTTCGACTCGAACTGTATAACGCCAGGAACACCTTTTATGGATAGATTAAGTAAATGCCTGCATTACTATATACATGATCGCCTGAACAATAACCCGGCATGGAAAGGAGTAAAAATTATATTATCCGATGCCAACGTGCCCGGAGAAGGCGAACACAAAATAATGGACTACATACGGAAGCAGCGTGCACAGCCGGATCATGATCCCAACACGCACCATGTGCTTTGTGGGGCTGATGCAGATCTGATAATGCTTGGGCTGGCGACTCACGAGCCGAACTTTACCATAATTCGTGAGGAGTTTCTGCCCAATAAGCCACGACCATGTGACGTTTGTAATCAATTTGGTCACGAGATGGACAAGTGTGTTGGGCTGAGTGCCGTTGGCTCCAATAATATAAATAGTCCACCCGATGTTCCAATTGGAGCCGAAGTGAAATTCATATTTGTCCGATTGAGTGTGTTGCGAGAATATCTAAGGAAAACTCTTGAAATGCCCAATTTACCGTTTAGCTATGACTTTGAGAGAGCTCTAGACGATTGGGTATTCATGTGTTTCTTTGTGGGCAACGATTTCTTACCTCATCTACCCAGTTTAGAGATCCGAGAAGGTGCCGTCGATCGATTGGTTGAGTTGTACAAGAAATGCGTGTATAAAGCCAGAGATTATTTAACCAACTCAGGTGACGTCAGTTTGGACAGGGTTCAATTAATCATGACCGACTTGGGCAATGTGGAGGATCAAATATTCAAAGATAGACAACGAAGGGAACAGCAATACAAGGCCAGACAGAAACGGGAAAATCACAAAGCTTTGGAACAGAGCGCTTTTGGACCGATGGCAGTTGGACGAAATAACGCCGCTGTAGATAAGATAATAACGAATTATAAACAGGAAGCATCTGCTGTACGAATGGGATCAAATGATTCGCAGGGCACCAAACGTTCGAGTACAAATGCAAATTTAGATGATGCGGACGAGGAGGAGAATAACGATGAAGTGCGACTTTGGGAGGATGGATTCAAAAACAGATATTATGAATCGAAATTTGATGTGGCTTCTGGTAATCTTCAATTTCGTTATGCTGTCGCACTTCAATATGTCCGGGGACTCTGTTGGGTTCTCAAGTACTACTATCAAGGCTGTGCTTCCTGGAATTGGTATTTTCCCTACCATTATGCGCCTTTTGCGTCCGATTTTGTAAATATACAGGGCCTGTCGACGACATTCGAAAAAGGCACAAAACCGGTAAGCTTGAAGAAAACAATAATTTTCTTGTTTACTTTATAGAATAATGTGTTCCTTATGCTTGGATAAGTTTGTGTTTTGTATTAAGTTAATGTTTTAATTCATTTATTCTAGTTCAATCCTTTGGAACAGCTAATGGGTGTTTTCCCAGCAGCTAGCAGCTCACATGTTCCGGAACCGTGGGCACAGCTAATGTCCAAACCCGTAAGTAATAATCATCAATGACTTCTAAAGAATTGACAAAATCGGATGTTTTAATCTGTCATATGCTGTGATACATACATTTCTTATCCTAATGAGGTTATATTCTTTTTTTCAGGAATCAACCATAATTGATTTCTATCCAGAAGATTTCAAAATTGACCTTAACGGAAAAAAGTTTGCGTGGCAAGGAGTTGCCCTGCTACCATTTGTTGATGAAAATAGGCTTTTTAAGGCGCTCGGACCTCTCCACATCCAGTTAACCGACGAGGAAGGTCAGTTAAATTTATTGAACCGATTCACAAGAAATATGTATAATATTTTCAACAGGTCAAACACTCGATGTAGACTCTCTAAAGCATATTAGTCCGTTCCTGTGTATAACTTAACAATTTCGAATAATCAATTTTTTAAACTTTCTACTTATTCTATTATTCCACATCTTTCGGTCACGAAATTGCAAGAGTTTTTGTTTTTGATTTCGAAGAAATCCAATAAGAATCAATCTACAAAATAAATAGATTTTGTTCTTTTAATACACGAGGTCAACCGTATGGATGTCAGTTTTTCCGTCTCAAATCCGAAAAAATGATAAATTTCATGTGAAGTTTTTCGTTATCTTTAACTTTTTCTCAATCGGAAGACAGGCTTTAAGATAATGTACAAGTATCGCGATCTGATGGGAGTATTGCAACACATTCTCATTTCTTACATATATTTGCCGAGCATTTTCTTTCGTAATGCCAGAGGATTGAGTCCCGTCGATGTAAATCACTCGACTCGGCTGTTCCGGGTTACGAGGTATATCAATAAACTCACTGTGATGATTTAGAGATTTTGCTCTGATAGCTTTGATAGTCGTCAAACTTGGCGATCGCTTTAGAAGTCTGTTAATATTAGTTTCTCATGGTCCGCATGGGCATTTTTGGATAAGAGGGTCCCGCATTGAGTCACTAACTACCGTGTGGTATGCAGCAACAGAAATCGACTAATTGAAATGATCTCGTAAAATTTAATTTATTAATTTAATTATTAATAATGATGTTAATTGTATACATATATTTGTGTTTTCATTTTTTAGTACAACGTAACAAAAGAGGGGATAATAATTTGTATATAAGTAAATGTAGTCCTCATTTCAAGACTATAAATAAACTCTACGAAGCTGGCGACAATTCCCAATTGAAAAACAGTCCTTCATCATTCGATGGAATGACTGGAACAATTTCCAAATCAGAGATCAACACTGCGTTAAACGGGTACGTACGTAAAACAATGTAGGATAATGATCAAATCATATATTATGCAGTGATTTCCAAATGAGTTCTCTTAACCCCTAATATACAATGTACACACATATTTTAATGTATATAAATAAGTAAATAAAAAGTTTTTTTTTTTGTAGAATGCATAAAACATTTCTTTACAAAAGTAATTTTGACATTGTTCAGCGTATTTCGTATTTGTTTTTTTTTTGTTAGTTATATAATTTATTCTCAATATCACTTGTGAAACTGTAACCGATCTCATTGAACTCATAGAAAAAATAAGTCGTTATAATCTTACAAATCAGAAATAATATATTGTAGAACCGCCAATTAAAAGAAATACATTTTTTCATACAAATACATTCGAATGGCACTTACATGATTTTAAGTTATATGACGATCGAATTTCGTATTTTATGAACGTCTATTGAATGTTTACCATATAATTGAATCAATTATCAAACAATTGTAAAACAAGCATTAAATACAATAAATGCTAGTTGTAGCAGAGTTAAACATTCTTTGAATATATTTGGGAGTGTCCTTAAAAGAGGCTATAGTTAAGTCGTCTGAAGTCACAAGAATAATTACCCTTCTTTTACATTAAATTTTTGAATGTTTTAATGTTTAGCTAAAGTGAAATAATTTAAACCACTTCAATACAATACGTTTTACAATAAATGTTGTGCTATGAAAAATGTGAAGAAAAATACAACAATTATTTACTCAACATTTATTTAATTTTTTTATTTTAAATTTTAGCCAGTTGAAGTCACCAATTCCTGGTTTGCCTGATATTATGAATAATGAAGTTGTAACAACTGTTTTCATGGATCCGCAGTACGAAGATAACTACAACTTTCTAGCTATAAGGCTGCCCAACGCCGTGGATCCTCCACAAGTTATACAGGCGAACGATCATAAAAATGGACCTGTCATCGGTAAAAGAAAATTATAATTTAACAATATACATTTCTATATAAATATGTAAACATATTTTTGCTGACTACGAACGGACTGAAAAATTATCGGTGCTCTTTTTGTATGTTAAGCTACTTGGCATAAGTCGTCAGCATTTGTTTATTGCTAGTACGATAAGTACGAGCGTAGTGCAGAAGCATTAACTACTGAACCCAAAGTCTATTATATTGACACTTTTAGTAACTATTATTTTCTTGTCTACCTGTGCAATTAGATTGGCGTATGCTAAAAATGTATCTTAAATAACTAAATACCGTGTAACGAAACCTTTTTTAATTCTATTTTCAATTTTATAAAGGAAAAACATGTGAATTTATTCTCTCATCTTCTCTTCTCATCTCAAACACTATATGGATATTACTTAAAAAAAGCAGTTGACAATCCCATTAAAAACATACACTCAAATCAAATCAATCGATTCAAAATCACAAATTCTTTTAGGACTGCATATTTTAATCGATGCTAATCACATTCTTTCACTTCAACCAATGATATTATTTCATGGAGTCTTGTTTCAACGCATACATAAGGTGTCATTTCTGAAAGTCTTTCTAACTTAAATATCCATCATCCAAGTTACGAAAAGGTGATAAGCAAAGCACTGCCAAAATATATATTTATATTTAAATATGTATTGCAGTACTAGAATAACATTCGATTTTTTAAATTCATGTATTTTTTCCCCCTTATTCCCCTTATTATTAAGCAAAGCTCATCATTCAGTGAGGACTATCTCTTTATGAATACAGTTTTGGTACTATACCTTATATTTTCTCTATTCAAAAGTTGAAAAAGATTAATTTTAAAAAAATATATATATGTATATGCAGAGCTGAAATAATAAAGTCAATCGGACTGACCTTTATAACTTTTTCATTTTCAAAATATTAAATAATACATTTTTCTTCTGGCCTAGGCTTCGGAAATAATTCGCAAAGGGCTTACATTCCTCCGGGCGGTCAAAGGCTATTATCGTCCAGCATGAGAACGCAAAGATTCGACAATGGATATCAAAATAATGGAAGAAATGGTGGAAATTACAATAATCCCCCACCTCAAGGTAAATTACAAACACTGCACACTAAATATGGAATGCTAGGGAATATCTCTTAGTCAATCACGGAAGCAGACCTATTATACAAATTTCAAGTAAAAATTATAAGAATCGCACAATTATTTCGTTAATCGTTAAAGGAATAATGTAAATTTGTTGATAAACTAATTCGGTCATTTTTATATTTTTCAGGTAACTATTCAAATCAAAGCTACAATAGGCCGTACAATCAAAGATACCAGAATAATAATTATCAACAACGTAATAATTATAATGGGCCAAGACATGCTCCATACCGACACCCAAATAGAGGAAATAATTCGCAGCATTCAAATTATCGACGATTTTAAACGTTCTTGTAATTGCAATAGAAATATATATTGCCATCATGTATACAAATCTATTCAATTATTTTGTATCCAAAAACAAACAAAATTTACTACAGACATTTTATATAAAGCTGATAAATAAACAGATTAAAATCGGTGCAAAAAGTATTTATAACTTTATTTATGTATGTTTCGAAACATTTTTTTTCCTTGAACAGGCTATTTTTATTTGGTCACGACCTTATCAAATATAATCGAGCTCTTCTGTAACTCAAACTATTTATTGTAACTACATTTTTGACCGATCGGAGAAGTTCATTGTAATGTTTCCCAACTTGATGACTCAAGCCCACTTTTCTTACGGCAGATGTTGATACGGGTTAGAGAAGTTTTATTTTACTGCAGATTATATATTAAAAGATACTCAAGTACTTAAGTACGGCTTGGTTCTCATTCTATTTAGTATTCAACTATTATTTATTTTTGTGGTCGACTTTAATTAATCACGACTAATATCATACAAAACAGAAAAAACTCAAAAAGAAGATAAAAAAATAAATTAAAATAATATATAAATTTAAAATTTGAACAAACATAAATGCTTATAGAGTAGGAGTTTTTAAATGCAAAATTGTCCAGCATTTCTGCATTTGTTGGTATAACAAAATTGCTTAGTATGGTATTACGAATGTAATTTACCTACATACAAAATAGTGTCTATATAAAATACAATTCAAAATTTTGGTGTACAATGGGAAAGTGGATTTCGGTATAATATAAGTGCCCTTGTTAAGTTGATTCATTAAAAGAAGAAAAAAGGGTAATCAGAACGGTTTTTTGAGAAGGAATTTTTGTGTTTTTTCATAGTTTGGGTTTATATTTGAACAAAATATTTGGTAATTGAGCTTATCTTGTACATATCGTTTCCCATCAACTTACCATGGGTTTGTTGCTAGTAAATATCGGTTGTGAGCCGATTATGGTCAGTAAGGCCAATTTCAACTTGATAGATGACAACATCTTTCTGCTCGTCATATTCTCGACGAATGCAGTCTTCCTGAATTGAAAAATCATCTAGTTTCTTTTCGTATAAGGTAGTGATTCTTCCGATATCCTTTTTTTATTTTATTATTATTAAATTTGAAATGTAAGCCGCTAAAAAAAAACATTTTTTCTTCTGAATTTGAAGTTTCACAATGTGAAACCGATTATAATCGGATACAGGTTACCCTATTAAGGGTGATTTAAAGCTTCTGGCGAAAAAAAACACTATCCACAAAAAATTCAACATATTCTTTAAAACATATTTATTTAACAAAAATATATATTTAGGGCACAGAAGAGGCTAGGACGTGCCCATTTTGAAGCTATTTTCCATTTATTGAATTACTTATATATATTATTAATGTGTACTAAGATCATTTCGACATTAAAAATAAAGCAGATTAAAAAAAGCAGTGTTTTGTTTGATTGCCGTTTTTTTAAAGGTGTTTTTTTATTTTAACTTGTTTCGAATTCCTGCAGACGAATCCCGACGGCATTCTGAATATTTTGGACTTGACCGGTCGACTGCAAAAAAACATAATTAAAAAACGAAACATTAAATTTAAATTTAGAATGAAAAAATAAAATAATGTATTATTTTATTTTTTCAATCTAAATTTATAGGTTAAGCGACAAATTGACTTAGACCAATTTTGACTTGAAAACCCATATTCCACTCAGGCCGTTGAAATAAAAAAAAATATGAATGAATTTTTTGATGAATTTTCGTACTGATCTCTGAAAATAAGCTTAAATCCGATAAAGTAAATATAATATAATATATAAATATAAAAAAATTAGATCAAAAACAGAAATAAATATGAACAAATATAACAGTTTCAATTAAGGACGTAATTTTAACGGGAATACAATTTTCGCAGTCATTTGTGATTGGGCAAAACTTAATTAACTAACTAATTCATACTGAAAATTTTTTTTTGGCTGGATTGGATTTTTTAAATTAATTTAAATTAAATTTTTACTTTATTTTGCCATGCCGATTGAAATTATTTACTAAATTTAATAGTTTGCGCACTTTTGCGTTGGAGAAGCATTATATAATGTGTTATTTTCTATAAGGATTCATGAATGGATATGTGTGTATTTAGCCTAAAGATTTTTCTTTCAATATTGCTTGTCACTCATATTTTTACATATATAGGAATGGAAAATAATCAAAAATTGATAAGTGTTATTTCGAATTTTCGTCTTAGTTAAACACGAAGTATCCAAAAATTAGCTACATTTTTAAAGCAATTTCACAGCAAAAAGAAATCACGTTGCCAGATTGTTGGCAGCTAACCAGCCAGTCTCGCAGCGATGTGCATAACAAGCGCCGCGAATTTTGCGCTAACTGAAATAGGCGTTAACACAGCGCTGTGAATTAACAAAATTCATTTGACGCTAACGGAAAGCAGTCGTCTGCCCATGTGGAAGAAATTAATTCGACATCTAAGCTATCAAAGTAAGGTAGCTCAAAATCGTGAGGGCGCCCGATTAATTGTGCGCCGTCTTCAAAAAACTGTTTTGCAAACATTGCGAGATCCCTACTTAAAGATGTCCGAAACCACATTTAAGCCAAAGCCAAAGCCATCCGAGCCAGAGCCGCCGCTAAATGATAGGCAATTCACAGCGCACAGAAGCAGCAAACAGGATAGCAATTGTCGCACCTGCAACGACTTCAAGTCCTGGTCCAAGCAACAGCGTCTCATCTCCAGCACTCAGGCAGCAAAGGTAAATGCGACAACGCTCTCTCTCTCTCTCTCTCTCTCTCTCTCTCTGCTCTCTGCATTCACATACTGCCCATTTGTATAAACGCATCTTTTTGCGACATCCTTAAAGCCTTGAAATTTGGAACATATACTTGGCTGTGCCCGCGTCAGACAAAGTGTTAAAATTATGGAGTTACGATTACTAGGAGACTAGGAAATCGATAAAAATCGATCATCGCAAATATCCAACAATTTAAGAGAGTTCCTAAGCTTGAAAGGCAGCTTGCTGGTAACCTCTCCCTCCTCCTAGGCATATACATTTTCAGATCACGCCCACATCCGCCGCCACCAGGAACTACGGCCTTGCTAGTCTGAAATGCGTATTCCATAATTTGTAAGATAGGGTCACCATATTATGAAAGTATGTTACCGGTATCTGCCTTAAAAGATTGATAAACAAAATATGGTAAAAACCTATATCTTCCGCTATGTAAGAGCTATAGTTACCAAACTTGAAGGTTACTAAGAATGTCTTAAACTCCCAAAATATCTATATCTTTCCAATATCAATTTTCAAGCCAAACTTGGATGGTAGATTACTAGGAACCTCCTTCAAAGATCGCTATTTTTTGGCCACACACACCCTTGGTTTGCCCCACCTGTTATCAGCTGCCATGACTTGTTGGTATCACTGTATTTTGCAGTCGGTTACGCCCGACTGCAACGTTGTCACTTGTTTTTTAACATGCTTGCATTTTATGGCTAGGAAAAACATATGGCTGCCAACGAGACACTTAATGTTCAGGTAGCAGCGCCGAGGGATGACTGCCCCCTGGACAAGGTGCGTCTGGGCATATCCACTTGGAGTCTACTGCACACAATGGCTGCATTTTATGCGGACAATCCGACAGACACTGAGAAGCGGGATATGCGAAAATTCTTTGAGGTGCTCTCGCGCTTATATCCATGCGAGTATTGTGCCAAGGACTTTCGTTCAGAGTATGTGTGCCTATTAAATGTTAAATATCTAACTATGACTTTAATTATTATTTTTTATTTTTAGAATTGAGGTGAATCCAGTCAATGTGAATTCACAAAAGGATCTGGCGATGTGGCTGTGCAAGTTCCATAATCGAGTGAATGACAAGCTCGGTAAACCACTGTTCAATTGCAGTAAAGTAAATGAGAGGTGGCGTGACGGCTGGCTTGATGGATCCTGTGATTAGGTACTTGCAGTTAGCTATAACTCAAGTCCAGCCCATACCTCCACTAAGCTCTCTACACAGATTTATAACGGCGGAATCGTTGTTTGCAAAATTTAACTCATATATTGTACCTATTTGGAAAACTTATTAACTTATAATACTTTAACGATGCAGATTCTATTCTGCTCCTGTCCCCGTCATTGAACGTTTTGTAATTTTCAAATGTTTTAAACGATTATCTTGCTATTTATGTTGTTTAACAAAATTCATAAATTTCTGTATATATTATAATACTACTAATCGATTTAGAATGGCACAACTTGTGTTCTGTTTTGGTACGGAAGAAGTCTAAAATATACCTACTGTAGAAAACATTCATCATTCAAAATTACTTCATTTAATGCCATTAAAATAAACTTTCTTCAATTAAGCTTTGACATAACCCCTTAATTTCCATTAAGTGGAAAGAGTATTTTCTAGAAATTTGTGTGCAGTCGTTTTTACATAAAGAAATAAAATTAACATTTTTCTAATTCCGCTGATGTATTTTCCAAAATTTGAATAAATGTTTAAAAATGTTTGCTTAATTCTTCTAAATGTGGTGTTTTTCAAATCAGCTTGAAGACAATCAGACGGAATTTAAAAATACACAACTCGTGAATTTAAAGCTAATCAGCTAAAGAACATTTACTTTTTAATTTTTCTTTGAATGAAGCTTTAAACATGAGTTTGAAGATAATTGATTTCCATTTTCTTAAATACAAACATTGCGCAATTAATATTGCAAGTAGGTGGAGCTATGAAAATATGTTTGGCTCGAAAACTGAACATTCTCCCATAAATATTTGATCCCCCATTAAAATAAATCTATGAATAAGAATGTATATTTGCGGCATGCCGGATATTATTTGGCTTTTGCAAATCAGAAAAAAAAAACATATGAAAAACCAATTACGTAAATTCAATGTAGCAAACATTCACACCATGTTTACACAATGACAACTGACGTTTCTCGCATTGTCAATCAGTTGTCACACTAGGATTGACTAATAACCTGATTCCACTACCAACATTTTTGAATGTCTACAGTTGACTGTACGTTTCCCATAAGCTATTACATTATGTACATTCGTAAATTATGTTTCGTATGTTAGAAATTCGCCATAAGTTTTTTTTGTTTTTTTTTCAATGATTATATGATTTGGTAAGTATCAGCCAATTATCAAAAAGTTTCACTGGAAAGTATCAGTCAAGGGCAGAATCAGCTTTCATGTTAAATAAAATGTTAAGCGCTTAAATGTTGAATAAAATTAAAATGTAATTTGTATATTTTAATTTAACATTGAAGTCAAAATCGAAATGAAATCCTTTTAGTTATAGCTTGTTTTATATTTAAATTAATTCATATTTTTTTCATTTCGGAAAGGCAAATAAAATTAGGCGATCAGCCGATATATGCAAAATATATTAGTTCCAAAAGGAAATTAAAGTAATATATATTGTATTAAATATTTTTGACTCTACATACATTTATTTATTTAATGTCGAAACAAAAAAATATAAACGCATAAACACGATGATTACTTAAGAAAAGAAGGTTAATGAGGAGCAATCTATCTGTGTATGTTAAATGTTTGTTAAATGTTATGTACCCAAGTTAACAATGGATTACAACTGTTTAAATATTCGCTGAAATTATGAAAACTCTTTTATTACTTTTTTATGAGGCAATTAAACATATATAATCTGAGCAATGTAAAAGATGTGTTTTTTGGAACATTATGTTGTTAAAATGAAAATGCTAAAAAAAGAATATTTATGGGCTTGAAAATCTATTTTAACTATTTAGATTGCTTTATATTTAATCTTTTTATACCCCAGCAGAAGGAATCTGAATCAAAATCATTTGCAAATATTTATAGAAATATTTAGTCAAATTTGTATAACATTTCTAATTTCTGCCGAATATTGTTTTGTTAATTCATCTTATATGAAATGTAGTCCGCGCATTTACCGAAAGATTTTATTAATGCAAATTTTAATTTACAGTTAAAATTAAAAGATAAATTAAAAACTAATGATTAATTTGAAATGAAAAACAAAATATTAAATAAAGTATAAAATATATTCGAGGGTGTTAAACTGTAAAATTATCAAAAAAAATACAACATGAACTTTATAATGTATATATTTTGATAAGCAACAAATCTTCCGGGTGATAGTTCCTTTTTTTTTTTTAAAGTTATCTTAAGCAAACACACTAGTTACAAGTTATACTATAATCCTAATCTTTTTTTTTGTAATCTAATTTTTATATTTAGGGGACTTTATAACATCTGAATATAAGTCCACTCAAATTTATATACTTATATATATAACTATGTACATATACAGGTGTACATATACTAACGTCAATTTTTTTGTGGCAGATGGTGATTCGAATTAGGCGAGTTCGACTCACTACCTAACCTAAATCGCCTCTTCTAACACATTTTTTGCGGTTCAGTGCCGAATTACAGGCGTGCCGCTGTGCTGTCGGCAAGTAAAAAGTGAGAAAATGTGCGCCCCTACAGCTCAAAGCCAATATGTATCTCTAATTACATATCTTTACACCTCTGACATCAAACATAACAGTTTGCTCTTGAAATTTATGGTTTGGAAATTATGAGCAAAGGTAATCTTCTCGCCCTTATGCGACAGGTGGTGCAACAGCAGGCCACCGACACAGTTTAAATGTGTAAACATATAAAAAAGGTAAGAAGTGTAAATACTCGATCATTCAAAAATAAGAATAGAATAACATCAATGTATACTATACAATAAACAGGTATAATTGGTGAATACATTCTAGTAAACACAAATGTGGCATGATTGGAAGCGATACGATTATTATGTGATGCTGTCAAATTGACACTCTCTTCCACATCATTAAGAATACAAGTTGTTTTATATATATATATATATTCTTTATTAGCGTTAATAGCCGAATCGATACAGACCTCTGCAGTAATACTTGTACTCAACTTCAAAACTAAATATTCTTAAAAATATTAGTTTAATATTCAAAATGGTAAGTTTAAAAAAACAAATGAGAGTAATTGTCCTTCTATGACTACCTGCTTACATTTGAGTGTGGAAAGTCATATAAATAGCAACCTGGTAAAAAAAAAACTTGAATATGTATTTTAATCCACCTAATATATTTTTTAGTTCGAGTTATCTCATAGTAGAGATCTCAATGCTAAATTATTATAATTCGTTCTTATTAGTAGCTGTTTTTCGCTAAAGTATTAATTTTAATATTAGTCTACATTAAATAAATAAATTTAATCTAAAATGGCCACACAAAGAAATATCACCTGCAATAGTTAATAACAAATTAACATATATATGGTATGTAAATTTTTTTATTAATAATTGTATGCATAGTGCTGAAACTCAAGCTAATTTTTACAAATGTTTCTGAATACTTTGTGTAGAGTAAACTAAACTAAACAATAGGCTTTGTATAAAATGTAATGTAATTTTTGCATTATCTTAACACAACTTAACTATACAAAGAGACATAAATCCAGCCCAGCAATTACACTCAATGGAGTGGTTTATGAACACGCACAGATTGCCTTCTTATGCGAGTCACAATTAGAAAAGGAAAATTACAGTGGCTTACCAAGTACAGATATTAATACTCTTAAGCAAACTCCTGCTTTTTGCATTCGTGACTCTCCAGACATTTGCACAGTGCAGCAAAACTCAATTCCATAATTAGACCTATGGTAGCAACCAAGTCCATTAGTCAGATACACAATTATACATAGAGACCTGAACATTAAATCTCTCATAGACATAATTAATTCAATTTTAAGCAAACAAGTTTATCTGCATCATCATTCCAACTCACTTGTTGAAGAAGACAAGCGATTTCACCCAGACCAGACTGCCTTCACGCAGCCTTGCTCTTAGACGATCACTCACTGCCCCACTCCCATAAAAAAGAACACAAGCTACCATAAAAACTTAATTTAAGAACCAACGAACAAGTTCTTGCTATTTATATATTTATTTAATGTCGAGTAACATCAGATGACACAGAATAATGCAAATAGTAGAAAATAAATTAAATTCAATTAAAAATATAATTAAATAATTAAATTTAAGTCTACAAAATTAGAAATATTTATAGTATTTCTGGGAAATGAAAAAAAAACCTAATCAGAAAAAAATACTTAAAATTAATTTTAAGATGCTCAACCACAAATACATTCAAGAGAGTACGAGTACAATTTTCAATTTACATATTTTAAAACTAATCAGTTAGTCATAGTTCCACCCATCCTTCAAAGAATACGTCACACAAGCGAATTATTGATTACATAATTTAAAAAAAAAATAAGAATTGACACATTTTTCAATAGAATCAAATAATTCAGAAATCTTCGAATGATGAAATGTAATTAATTTGCTTAATAAATTTAGAAACAACTAATTTTAATGAGGTGCGATATCTAAGCGAATTAAGGAATTAAATAAGGAATTGGATCAGTTTTGGAAAATTCGAATAAGAAAGCAGTTTTGATTCAGTGCATTGTTGTGCGTCACTGAAACGACACGTTCCGAGTCAGTTGCATTACGGTTCAGTTTCAGTTTCATTTTCCATTGTATGCTTATTGCATACTCCGAGCATGAAGTTCTCAACATGACTTGCAGTATTCAATGCAGCTCAAGCCAACTAAGAAGTAGATTAATGTTTTGCGTACAAATAAGCAGGTATTCAAGTGCAAATGCACGTCAAATGTTATGAAAGGTTTTATGACTGGCGCCTATGTTAACAGGTTCACGTTGTGTGTAATGTTTTCTCTGACAAACACAAATACAACAAAGTAAACCATACTTACCTGTGTGTGTGTGTATGCATTCATAGATCCTGAACTCAATTAGAGCGTTCTGTGAAAACATACACACAAAAAAATGCCTTTGGTTTTAGAAATTCGCTACACCATTATTCAGCAAATGTATTTTTTAAACGGAAGGTTGAGACTTTTTCAAAAAAATAATAATTAATTCGAGTTTCATGTAGAATATAATAAAGGTTTTTCTAATTTTAGCACATTTTTTTTTTTGTTTATTTAAAAATTGTTTCTAGTTTTCTGGACTGTAATCATAAGAATCAGCATTTCGCGGCGCGAATAACTTCTGTGTTTCCTATTCAATCTTGATGAATGATTATCTCAATTATACCAAGTTGATTTTTATTGATGTCGTTAATCAAATTTTGGTCGATATTAGTGATTTAATCAATTGAAATGAAGAATCCCACGTCATATTTAAGGAACTTAATTTGATAGCTTGACTTCGTTTTTATGTCTCCTTGATAAAAGAAATGTTGTATTGCTTTTATAATTCTTCAGATTAAAAAATAAATGACATGACAACAGTAGGATACTACAGCAATATCACTCCTGTAAATTAAAATCGCTCTGCAAATTTCTGAATTAATTTCATAATGCTATTGTCTGAAATCCTGTCGACAATAGAAATTTTTACAACTCAGTAGCTTCGGAGGTGCAGGGTATCTGCTTCAAAGCGTTCATCTAAATTCTAACAAGCAAAAGTTTATATTTCTGACACCAAATAGTAAATGGATTTATGTTCACGGCGACGAAGTGAGTCGTTATTGCTATGGAAACCTCTCCGACCCCATAAAGTATATACATATGTATATTTTTGTTGTCATCATCAACCACCGAGAAATAAAGTCATGCTCGATATTAACTATGTTTACTTGTCTCTCACTCTTCATACTCTGATACCAAAGATATTCACACGCATTCAGACATACATATATGGGTATGGGCAGGGGGAAACTGCCCATTTATTGCCACGCCCAACTGTCACCCTCATCCAATATGCTGTTGAGCTGAAGTCATCAAATTTATTGGTACTCTCCTGTCAACATTTTTAAAAAATAGACTAAATATGCCACAATTTTAGAGCTGGTGTCCTCCAAATTTATAAGGTTGAATATCTCAAGATTAGTGATGTATTTCTCCCAAAAATAATGAAAACCCAATATCTTCCACAATTTTAGGGCTAGAGTTGTTCTTCTTTCCAGAGCTCCACACTGTGTATCTAAATGTACTTCTGACCTGACAGTCTGATCAAACTTATTTGAATATAACAGTTCAATAAATTATTTTATAATTATATAATCTTGCTTCTTTTCTTTTATGTAAAGTATTATAAATAAGTTAAATTTTTCTGTTCCCTTTTGATCTATCAGTCATTTCTTAATACTTTCTCTTAACTGCTGTACTTCTTTCTGGGTTTTCTAAAATCCATGCAACAAATTTTGTACCAATTTTGCAATTATATACCCCTATGTTAAGTTTTTTCATATTCATACTTCTTTTTCAATTTTATAATTTTTTTTAGTTTTTAAATTGTTTTGTATCAACTACAATTTGTTGACATTAAATAAATTAAATAAACATCTTTATTAAGTCACGTTTGACTTCACACAACATTTAAGGAGAATCCACAATCCTCGTCGTTTGATCAAGTAAAATTATTAATGAAATTGTTTAAATACTGTCCATATCTGGAGACCTCTTAATACATTTTTTTTTCAAATTCACCTTTCAAATTGAAAGATAAGTACTTGAAACTTTATGTTTTCATTTAGTAAATTCCGTTTACAATATCAGAAATTGGGTCTTTGATTAATTACTTTTTTTTGTTTTTTATCCAATACAATAATTGTTATGCTGGAGAACTGCATAAATTTTTCGTAGCAAGATTTATTTACCAATGAATTTAAATGCATATAATATATTTGGAAGCGCTTGCGAACCTAAATTTTGAAAAAGCTCCCAATCAAAACTGTCTGGTGTGATGTCTTTTGGTACGGATATTTATCATTATCCACAGACATACATTAAAACAAAATTTAAGAAACAGCAAGCAATCATCTAGTATATAGACTTTATAATTCTCATTTGTACATAAATATTTGTTTATGCAGCCGTTTAAATAAAGGGCGCTACATCGTTGCTAACAAAAGCATGCAAATATTTGTATGTAAATATGTCCGAGCGCATTTAATAGATGCAACTAAGTGCAACTAAGTTTCGAGGAGCTTATTAATAATTATCAGGGATGCTCCTCGTTTTCGCTTTAATTTTCAAAATGGACGTGTGGATGCTCCAATTTGAGAAAACCGACATAGATGATATTGAACATGTACAAGTAAATATCAATTTTCATATGAAAAGAAAAAAAAAAAACAGGCAATTATTTTAAGTCTTTCTCATATGGTTTTTGAATTATTTTGCCTGACTCATTCAACATAAACATTTATATTTATTTATATATAAATACGCACGCGTGTGTTAAATCTTCTGTGGCGTCTTACACATACACAAGAGCTTTCAATTTTAAATTTACTTTGCTGGTTGATGGCAATTGTTTTAAATTGTGTTTTAATAATTTATCTATAAAATCGATTTATTTTTATACTTGTCATTTAAGTCATATGATGCGTTTGTGTCAGAATGGCAGCAATGTCCATGACGACGTAATCGATCTATATTCTTCGTAATCGATGTACATATATTCTTAAAAAAATGTTATTCTAAATATAAAATATTTTTATTGAAATATACATATATTAACACATCAGCATATTCACAAATATAATTCAATGTTCTCGTAACAAACAAAACATGGTATGAATATGAATTATGAACATGAAATGCGTTAAAAAACAATACATAATTATTCAATCAATTGTTCAATAGTACAGTATGGTATTTTTGTATTGATATCGCTTTTAAAATACTTGCAGTTTTGCCTTTCTTTGATCGCTACTGTCCCGACCTAACCAGCCTTTGAAAACGAGGCTTTTTAGCCGCGATTCACAATACTTGTTTATTAACGTGATTTGGCATCTTGTTGTTTTGTGAGTTACCGCTAAATATACAACAATGAAAAATTCACATAATCGATTGTACGAATTGCAACTTTCATTTGTTTCTATTGCCAGTCATGTATACAAAAATAAATGGCAACAAGACAGATTTCTGGACGGGGCTGCTTATATTTATTTGATTCTCAATAAGGACTGATAATGATTAATATTAATATTATTATTAATATGATTAAGTGCTTAAATTAGTTTGTTTTGATTGGCAGAATCGCAAATGCCAAAAATGGAGACACAATGGGTAAAGAATGAAGGAATCAGCAATTTATTAGCTGTAAAAATATGTGATTGATTTTAATAATTTAATTTTTATATTTAGATTTTATATTAACGCTTAATAAAATATGTATTTCCAAAAAAATAGGAGCTATGATTACTTGTCCTAACTTTCATTGTGTAAACTTTACAATACTATTTAACTTTTCACCTGAAATTGTAATTGTATTTGCCTTTAATTGTTTAATTAATTTAATAGTTTAAGAATAAATTGATATAATTTTAAGTAAAAATTATTTTAATGTAGTTTTAGTATTCAATATAGTTTGATTTGTATTTATAGGTTTGTCGTGTGTTGACTATATTTATTTTATGGTATGGATGCAAGTATTTGTAGTCTGGAAAATGTTTTATTTTTCTTTCAGCTTAAGGTTCTTTTACGTTCGTTAATAACTTATTTTATGCTAGAACATTTAGCTAATGAAGCTTAATTCAAGTGCTTAAATTCTTGTAGTACGGTGTAGTAAACAGAAGGTAGTTTCGAATTGAAATATATCGCTTATATAATTTAAATTCCTAAATTTTTTAATGACCAAATCTTGGTTTAGTTTACTCCTTCACATATGTATCTACTCATGCCATTTTGTACCTTATATTTTTAAATTTTTTATTTTGGACTTTTTAACCTGTAAAATACCCTTATTTCGAGGCGGTTAAAATAATTTTTAGCGCTAGCGAAAAGACTAGAAATAGTTCAGTTACTGTTCATTGAGTAAATTGATACAATGTAAGCTTATATGCTTAAGTCATTCCATATACAAATTCAGAAATTTATGGTATCATAGAGGGACGTGGCGAGCATAGATTTGCCGAAAAGCGAGTTCTCATTAAAAAGCTTGGAAATACTTTGTTGCTTTATAAGGAATGTTTGGTTGCTCTCCGAAAATGATTCTAAATGAATATCATGGTAGACCATAATGTTGTCAAAAATATCTGCTGATCTTATTTTGAACCATTTTCACATTCCAATGTTATACAAGACTTTCCATAGTAACAAAAAAAAAACATGCTGCGAAAAGATTAAAGTCTGTCGATTCAAGAAATATATTGTGGTCGGAAGAATCCAAAATTACAAGTTGATGGAAAGGTCAGAACAGTGTTCCGGACTCAATCCGATATACAACTTGCGGTGCGACGTTGAAAATCCTGTTTTAGTTTTATTATTGTAAATTTAGAGAGTTTAATTTTTTCTGTTAATTTTATTTATAATTTTTATATTTTATTTAAGTAATTTTAAATTAATTTTCGCAAAACATATGTCTGCTCTTCTGTTATGGTGACCGCAACTGTAGATGATATTTTAAATTGTGACAGTAATTGCAGTTGCAGGCATTCAAGTTAGTCGCCGAAGGGGCTGAATTTACCAATTGCCAATTATTTGTATTTCTTTTGGCCAAATCATCAGCTCAATCGAACCACAATTCAAATGCCGTCACAAAATAACCAATGATTCTTTCTACCCAATAACCATAAAAAACCAAAATATTGTCTTTACCCTAAATATAAATCCCAATCAGGATACAATAATAAATTATGTTAATACATTATATGTAACTCCGACTTAATAAATAACAAGGAAAACAATTCAATAAATTTCAATTATAGTATAAATTCAATTCTTAATGAACACTAATATGATTAAACCATTAATCTACTTAAGGATCCGAATTATTAATATTGTTTTAAAAATATACAAAACATAAGTTATTATCAAAAGGTGTGAATAGCTTGCTGATGAAGAAGATTTGTATTAAAGAATCCTAAGAACTCCTAGAAAGGTTGCCAATGGTAGAGTGTATTACTAAATACCACTCTGTCCAAGTCCGAGGAGCGGATATGACGCGGATTATGATGTAGAAACTGTTACACCTACAAATCGTAGCACCACAATCTTTGATTTTCTCCTCTTCCATGATTTTATCAGTTATCAAAGAAGCGCTTTAGCCTGCTCGGTCTTAAGGAGTCTGGCAAATAGATTGACGTGAGTGGAAAGTTTCAATGACTGTTTGGAGGTCAATCCATTAACGACCTCATTACACGTTGGAATGTCGAGGTCTCTTCTGATTATAGAATTTCACACCAACGGGGGGCTTCCAACGATTTAACGCATGATAGTGTTAGACTTTAATCAAGCCATGTAAGTCAATAATACAAGAGAATAAGTACTTGCTTGAAATACACATAATTAATATACATATATATATATATGTATATATATATATATATATACATATATATTTTGTACAACAAGCATTGTAATTTTGAACTTTTCAGCAAACAAAAAACAATTTAATATATATTTAGATTGAGTAGAGTACTGTGACATTATTAATTATTATAATTTTATTATTACAAATGTATTGCGCATAAGGGAAACGTCAGATGAAAATTGAAATAAATTGTAGGCTGAAAGAGAAGAGGACAAAAGGATTCCATCAAAGTTGTATCAAGCCTTAAACAGAGACGGACGGACAGAATGAAATATATTTATGTATTATGCAGAAACATGTATACGGTTGTAATGGAAAATGAGTTTTAAATTAAAAATTTAACGGTATTTGTATTTTACTTCCGATCGAGGTTTAAGTTGTGTTTACTTGCACGGGGTTACTTCGGGCTGCGCTACTGACTCGCGCAAACAATGGATAATTGTAACAACTGTAAACTGTGTACCGCACCGAATGGCATTAAAGCGTTTATTTCCATGTCTGTGTATGTTCACACAGAATCGGAAATCCCGATTATTACAAGCAAATGTCAAAACGACTGGGTGGGTCGCCACTGTATGTACAGTAAGTGTAACAATAAGGCGGTAAATACGAAAGAGATTTATGACTCCAGCTAGCTCAACCCTGAGCGAACAAATTTCTCGTGTTGTGTTGTGTTAAAACTGTTTACCGTGAAATTTGTTGTGATTGCGGTTGTGATTACGTTATGTTGCCATAGAAGATATAATACAATTAATGAAGCATAGCTCATTGGCAATAACAATTTTACCAAAATGCATTTCCCACAAAAAGGAATTCCGTGTTAAGCATTTGTAAGGCGCTCTACACAAAATGAAAACAACAGCATATTGCAGAAATTAAACAATTTATAATTTGTCAAATTAATATTGTATGTGAGGTTCATTCGTGTTTTTGATTGAATAATAAATGCCGCTGGGTAGTTTATCTACATAGATTTTATGTTTGTTTCTCATATTATAGACTATACTCAACAAACAAAAGTTATGTCCAAGATTACATATATTATATATATTCGAAAAGAAAATGATTCACACAAGAGTGCAACTTTCGACCGATAGTTCATATGGCAACTATATAACATAGTGGTCCAATCCGTCTTTCCAATATTCATCAATATAATTTTAAGAGTGGGATTCAATGTTGCATTTAAAAAGGTAGCCGCATAAATGGTTATTGCTATACCGACTCGGCTAGTGTTGTTGATCAACACTAATCTTCTGCTTTAGATTATAGATCCAATCATCAACTCCAAACGCAGCAAAAAGCTGTGCTGTCTAAGTCGGACTAACTGTTCTGCAGTGATCCGGGCTCTAACTGGGCACTTGCTGGTCGGCATTCATGCCAACAGACTCCAGGTGCCATACAATGACTTTTGCAGAAGCTGCAAAGAGGAGGAAGAGGTGGAATCTCCGGGACACTTCTTCTGCCTCTGCCCAGCACTTGGCAGGAAAAAGCTGGCAATCCTGGGAAACTACTCCCTAACTGGTTTATCGGAGCTCCGATATATGAGACCGGCCAAGATAGCGAAATTCATAAACGCATCTGGCTGGGCAAATGTTTGACTTGTTAGAATACTTTGGAGGCACGACTGCAGGAGAAAATTCCTGGATCCCATTCGGTATCACAACGGGCCAAATATGGCCTAAGTGTGTCAGCCCATCTGGCTGACAGCCGATATAACCTAACCTAACCTAGATTAGAGATATGAGATATAGAAGTTTGCTTGCGAAGACATCAAAAAATGTGTTAAAAGCGACTAGAGTAAAAATCAGCAAAATATAATTATAAAAAGTCGAATCTTGGTTTCAAACCATTTGTATCTCGTGTATAATCCACATTTATTTTGCAATTTATAGAATAATTCCTCCGTTTCCAGATTATCTTCGGTAATATCGGATCCTGATAGTAAAATAACCCATTATTTAAAAGATATAGCTGTCATGTTAAATAAAAAACTTGGCATGCCTCGAAAGTTGTTAATGAAATCGTTTAAAAATATTTATATTATATAAGGATAACGACTAGACGAGTTTTTATTTTTACTATGTTCTTAAATATTTTCCTCTGGTCAGTGTTCGATGAAGTATACAAAACATCTGTGAATTTGTCTATCATCTCGATAATCTGACAATAAACCAATCTTGTAAATAAGTAAGCAGATATTTTGGTAAGCTCTTTATAAACATCAATAAATCGCGAGGGGTGATGTGAACAGCGTCGGAGGATTTGTGGATTAAAAAAAGACTAATCAATCAAATCGTAATTATACGTTTCTTACAATTGGTCATGTTTTGACACGTGACATCAGCACTTTGATTTTGATAGTCGGACAGGCTTATCGGCTGAAGGGTATCGGTTAACAGTTAGCTGCAACCAACTAAGTAGCTACCACTAAATTTAGTAACCGGAATACCAACAAGTCGAATGCTGTTAACTGGCCAAATTAGGAAAACAGATTTAAAGGCTCTTGTTGGTTTATTAATAAGGAGATGTGAAAAGTCATCACAAGAATACTTACAAAGCTTTGTATAAATAAGCACATTAAGTGTGGAGTTTTTTTTATTTTAATTTAAGCGAACTGTCTTAAAATCAGGCAAATTATAGTTTTAATTATAGGAGGTATCTTTATTTTATCTTTGTTGTATACGTTTCAGAGCAATTTGAGTCTGCTGCTTTAGAAGCAATCGGCTTGAAGATGGGTTCTACGATGTGGGACGAGATAGGCGGAGACATAACTGTTATGTATCCTGATGGAATATAATTTCAAATAATTCACTCATTTAAAAAATCACATAATAAAAATAATATTATCTTCAATATCCGACTAAAATTTGAAATTATAAGGAAAAGTTAGATGCAGTTTCTTCTCACTCTACAGAAGTTTAAATAAAGTTTTATTCCATGATTCCTCATTCAAAGTGTTTGATGTTAAAAGTTGTTCTCGAAACTGAAAATGATCAGTGATACCCACAATGTAAAAATAAAATTACATAAATATTCTTATTTTTATTTCAAAGTTCCAAGGATCTCGCATAAATTACCAACATATGTCGGACTTAGTGCAAATATATTGTCGCCATGTGATAAAAATGGCAGCATTGTCAAGTGATATCGGTAATATGGCGAATTTTGTGGGCAATATGCGAAATATGCGAAAAATATTTAACAAAAATGAGCTGTGAAAAATCACTCCGCGAACCCTAAAAAAAGTTGTCATCGGTTCGTAAAGGGATAAAATGGTTTACAGAACAGCAGGGGAGCCGCAACTAATTCTTAGAATATTTTAAATCAAATAGCAGTGACGATAATTTGGTGGATTTTTTTTTTATATCTGCGATTATTCATGTAGTAATCAATAAATAAAGAAAAACCTCAAAAATGTTGTCGTGGAAGTTTAAATGATATTTCTTTTGGTTGAAAAGATTTACTCATTAAAATTCGTTATTGTTGTACTTATTTTAATTTTCAGTATTGCTTTGTACAATCACTGGCCATTCCTGTAAATTCGTCTCAATATCAGATGCCAACTTTAAAGGTGGAGAATCGAAAATCATTTTCAAATATTATTACAATGGTATCAGAGTATTTTAGACCGACCCAAATGCCCAAAAGTACAATTATATCACACACAAGATATCATTAATACGTTTGTATATCAATTAAAAATTGATCTCATGTCTAGATTCTTTCATTGGGAACAACAAAATGCTAATTAAATCAGGTTTTACTTGATAACGTATTTGTAACTTTTTGGAATTTATAGCTTTTGCGAAGCAGAATTTTTAAGTTATAAAATTCTATTTAAAAAAAAGAAGATAATAAATGCATAGAAATTGATATGAAAGGTTTTAACCAAAATCATTCTGAATGCAGACTGCGATATATAATTTAGAAATAGTTTTATTTAAATTTATAAATAGAATAAAAGCATTGTATGTCAATTTTCCGGCTTTCCATATACATATCTTAAGCAAATAAACAAGTCCCTTACGTTAATCACTGCTAATAAAAATTTGTCAAACTTTGCCAAAACATAGTAATGTTTTCGAGGTATAATGGAAATTTATTAGAAATTTGAAGCTCAGAAATGAAATGTAGATGTGAGCAGGGTATATAATGTTCGACGTGCCGCACAGATCTGATCGTTCTTGTTATTGCCCAATTATTGTCATTTTATATATATGTAATTAATTTGATAATGTGCTTGACTAAAATTCATTTTCTCATTGTTAAAATACAATGCCAAAGATCCGCCCAACAACAAATAAATGAGTGCACGCCATACGACGACCAATCAAATCGAGTATTTATTTTGGGCAAATGAGAGGCGAGCAAAGCTCGATTGATATTTCAGCGCCGAGCAGCATGTTGCTGTCCTTGTTTAATTTTACAGTATGTACATAGTGCTGGTCCTGCCGTCGAGTTGCTTCTGTGTATCTCTTTTCCACCCAGTTGCTTTCTCTCTCTCTCTCTCCCTCTCTGACACTCTCTGTCTCTGTCTGGCAGTCACTGAGCGCATTCCCAGAGAGTGAGAGTGGGAGAGGGAGAGAGAGAGAGGCTCTCTCTCATATTAACACCACATTCGTTGTGTACTTTTCTTGGTCTATAGAATACTGCATTGCTTTTGCTCACTTTTGCATGATGAGTACCTTGTTATCTCTACGAACACTTGAATTACTTAGCAATTGAATTTATTTGTATTTACAATAAGGAAAAGAGACAAAAACCGAAATGTACATATGCACATAATTGTACATATAAATGTTGACTCTGTATTATTATATTTATCGCAACTATTAAATTGAGGATAATTTATGAGAATATATTTTTAATTACAAGCTAAATTGTTAGTACACAATTAGTAATATTATTAATGTAAATGACTCACTAGATTAGAAAAGGCATGCATGTATGCATATTCTATACATATGCATATAAATATACATACATATGCACATACGTAAGCATTCTAAGAGAAGTTGCTTTTGGGCTGTATTTGTAAGCTGCTCAGCTCAGGTCGGCTCAGCTCTCAGCTAAAGTTTGCTCTCAGCCATCCAAATTAACTAACAAGATTATGAAAACGTAAAATCAGTAAATCGCTAAAGTGGATGTAATTTTCTTTTTCAACACCTCGCGTTCATATTGGGTCGTCAGCTGCCGGGCGGCTGGCTCTTTTGTCGATTGCGGAGTGTAGTCAGTCCAGTCAGTCCACTCAGTCCGTCCGTCAGTCAGTCAGTCAGTCAGTCAGTCGTTTATTGTAGTCGCTGCTGCTAAGCCATGTGTCTGTAGACACTCCCAACTACTATACTATCGTCTTGTTTGCCAAAGTGTGTGTGTTGTATGTGTGTGTGTGAGTGTGTGTGGAGTGTGGTCTGCTATGGTATCGTATCGTATGATATGGTATGGTATGGTATGGTATAGTTTGGTTTGGTTTGGTATGGTCTGGTATGGTATAGTATGGTATGGTCTGGCCAAACTGGTTTGGCTCGTTTAGTAAATCTCTGACTCTTTTTCTCGGCTCTCGCTCTTTGAAGTTTTGCCGTTTTAGAGGGATGATACATTGGCATGGCGGTGATTGGGAGAGAGCACGGGGGCAATGATGTGAGTGATTATATTTTGATTGCATTGCTCACTGTGGTTGGTTGCTTGTTGTACTGCATTGCTCACTTAGTACAATAACCGACAGACAGAGCGACACAACGACAGACAGACAGACAGACAGGGAGACAGACAGACCGAACGAACGAACGAACGAACGAGCTAGCGAACAAATGAACGAACGAACGAACGAACGACAGACACGCCGTCTGTTAGTCTCCCGGTGCAAGAGTGATTTTGTTTTATGTGAGTCTGGTTCTTCCTTCGTTTGTTTTGCTTCGGGTCTGTCGTTATCTTCGCTTCACCCTCGCTGCAGCCACAGTTGCCACTGCTGCTCACTGCTCAGCACTGCTGCTCAGCACTGCTCACGTATTCGTATTCAGCTTTTTGATGGTAATTCGCCAGACCGGTCAAACCCCGCTTGGAGAGCGCTTTTCGCTTTTCACATTCACACTCGCTGTTGTTTCTCTGTTTCTCTGCTCTGCTCTGCTCTGCTTAAGCTTATCAGAAGCGTAGTATTTGTGCGGCGATTACTGACGTGAGCTCGCGCGCTTATTTTTACCGTCGCCAGTGACACATTTGCAATGTCAAATCACCGACTATTTACATAACATTAATAACAAACAAACAAGCAAACAAAAGGAAAAAAATAGATAATGTCGCTACTTTATACTCGTCTTTTTTTGTGTTTACCAGCTTGAGTAATAGAAAAAGTTGTGATTACTAAAATGGTGTTTGTCATCACAAGACATTCAATAATAATAATAATAATCATAACAACGATAATAATAATAATATTAACATAGAGAACACAGTTAATAATACAATACAACCACACCGATATCAAAATCATCACAATACAAAAATAATGCCTAGGCCCTCACGTGAATCGTACGGTGATCAAAAACCTCCCTATTCATACATTTCGCTGACGGCAATGGCCATTTGGAGTTCACCGGAGAAAATGCTACCTCTAAGCGATATATATAAATTTATAACCGACAGGTTTCCATACTATCGAAAAAACACACAGCGCTGGCAAAACTCACTGAGACACAATCTCAGTTTCAACGATTGCTTCATCAAAGTACCCCGACGACCGGACAGACCCGGAAAGGGGGCCTATTGGGCACTGCACCCGCAGGCGTTCGATATGTTCGAGAACGGGAGCTTGTTGCGACGAAGAAAACGCTTCAAATTGCATAAAAATGATAAGAACCTCCTCAATGAGGAGCTTACCGCCTTGGCGAACATCAATCGATTTTTCTTCACGGCCCGTTCGGGGAGCACAATAACGCCAATGCCGGCTTTGGACGTCAATAGTGCCACTATGAATGTGGTAGAGTCTACGGCAATTTTGTCACACCACGCTGCAAATCGTGTTTCGCCCGCCGCCATGGTGCAACATTGCCCCTTGCCACATATGGCACATAGGCCTAGGCAGAATGCGGAGAGCAATTTGACCGAAATGACATTGCTCAATCTGCGCTCGTCCACAAATAATAATGGAGCTCTCGAGCTGGAGCACGGCACAAATAGTTATCGGCCAAAGCGATCGTTTACAATCGAAAGTCTTATCACGCCCGACAGGCAGCCGGACCAGGTCTCCGAGGAGGACGAGGAAGACGACGATCGCACCGACATCGATGTGGTGGAGTGCGGCGGTGGCAATAACAACATATTTACGAATATATCCGATTACCCGCGAACATCATCCGCCGAGATGAGTCCATCGATACCGCTGCCCGCCGCACATCCCGAGGATCAACGACAGCGCCCACTACCTCCACTGCATACGATAACAGCTTCGGCGCATTTACCGTTCCTGCATTATGCGGCTGGGGTCAACGTATCCGGAAATATTCAGGCGTCCTCGGGCATTTCGTCCATGACATATGACTTGGCGATGGCACATCCGCTCCTGATGATGTCGGCAGCACCAATTGGGAATATACACAGTAGCTATTGCAACACATTTTCGATAATACCACCGCCGCAAACGTACCGAGGACCCGAAACTCAGAATAGAATAAGCTCTGGTATGCGAACGATATAAACATATGCTTCTATTGGACGAAGCTATTCCAGTGTGTATATGTGAGAATTCAATGCTGTTGATGTGTATGTACATAAACGTAGTTCCTTTCTTTATAAGAGTTAAAGCTTGATCAGTAAATGCTAGCATATATATATAGACTATGTTCATAGACCCACATAAACTTACATTTAGCCAAAGTGAACTTCAACTAACTAATACGAGAAAATTTCAAATATATTTTCAAATCTATATCGCGTAAATATTTATTTAAAATACAAATTCAATGAATTATCACATCTTTACTGCGTATATATTTATTTCAAATAAATTAAATTTCCACTCGTTATTTTTTGATATTTTCGTTCTATCCACATCTTCAATACTAGTAAAATCCTAATTTAATTTGTAAAAATATATGTATATAGGTAGATGAATTATTGCGCGAAAATACTTTTTTTTACAATGTCAAAAGTACTCGCACTCTATGTATTAAAAGGAATATACGTAAAATAGATTGTGTTAACTTTGCAATGAATAATTTAGAAAAAACAAAACAATTAATAAAAAACTCTAAAAGTATTAATAAAAAACAAGCAAATTATTGCTTTTACAAGTATACTTACTAAAATTTCCAAATTAAATGAATTACTTATTTCTACAAGGTAAAGTCCACAGGATGTAGGGAGGCTTAATTATATTGATAAATATTTCATCCAAATGAACCCATTAAAAATGAGTTAAATAGTATCATGGAGTTGTAACAGCCATTAGGAGTTACCTCCGACCCCTTACGGTATATACATTCTTGAACAGCATCAAGAGACGAGCTGATCTAGCCATGTGCGCCTGTCTGTCTTTCCGTCAGTCTTTCTCTATCTCTCTCTCGCTCTCTCTCTATCTGCCAGTTCGTTTGAATAAGAGACAGAGGCAGTATTTCATCGATAGCTTCCTCAATTTCCTAAATATCGATTAAAATTGATTACCTATACTCATGAAAGCCACAATTGGAATATACCTTGAAGTGGTTAAACAAATCGTAAATTAACCTGCCCCAAACAGGAACAAGCAAGCTTTTTCTGTGTACACGTGTATTATATTTTAATTACTGTCTTCAATCACTGAATTTAGATTTATGCAAAGAGTGAGAATAAATTACAGTGTGTCTCTCAAGAGCAACGTTGATTCTCGATCGAATTATAAAAGACACACTTATTGACACCCTTTGTATTTGGTACGGTATAGTATAGACAACAAGTGTGTTGGCGGATGTCTTTCTTTTCGAGCATCCCTACACTTGTAGTAGATTATATTGTCATTTCTAATAATGTCCATCTGTCTGGACTCTTACAACTTGGAATGTAAGATCTTGCAGATCTGCCACGATCTCGTGTAGAATGAAGTGTTAATTGATATAGAAAAATAAATACATTTCTTGGCCACGCAAAAACCACATTCCAATATATTTCACACAGTTTCAGAGATGGAGTAACTAAATTTAAAAATGTTTTATATTTTTTCTTATTCGATTACGAATCGCAGCAGTGTATGCAATACTTTTTTTAATCGATTAGAAATACATAAATTAAATCAATCAATCAACTATCGATTACTAAAATAGGACAAATAGACACTAAAAAGGCAAAAAATATAATTAAAAGAATGGAGAAAAGCTAAAATTATAATCAAGTTTATTGGTGATTGCGATGGCAACTATTTTAAATCGTTTATTAATAATTTAATTATCAAATTGACGTATTTTGTTATCTTCTATGTGGTTCATTTTTACATAATTTTTAATCGGTTTATAGAAATTGCAGAAATAACCATGATGACATTATCAAACTTTGTATTTTTTTTTAAATACACACACAAATTGTGGACAAAATATCATTAAGCGTCAAGAAGGACTTTGAAGTATTTTTGGGCTTTTTAATATTGGCAGTATGCCTTTCAGTTATCGCTTCCTTTCCGGCTTAACCAGCCGTTGAAATCGGTTTGGTTCATTAAGGCATCTTGTTACTCTGTAATTCCTCGGTGAATATACAGCAAATCTATAATAACATAATCAATTGTTTGAAATAAACCTTTGACTTGTTTCCATTGCTGAAAAGAGGCTGAAACGGCAGTCCTGGTAATGCTGATATTGAAATTATGATTATGGCAAATTATATTCCAAAGGAGGATGTGACCGATAAAATAAAGTAACATGATCCATCTCAGTTAAAAATAATTTTTATTTCAAGTTAAAATTGCCTCAAAGTTAATGTTTTGCGATTATTTCGCTTTGGTAAATTTAGCTTTTAGTGAGAAGCGAAAAGGTTTTGATTGAAATTTGATTTTTCAAGAATTATCAATTAATAATCCATGGATTTTTATGTATTAGTGAAAAATTTCATATTTACAAATTTTTCTTCAGTGGGCGTAAAAAGTTTGAATTTTGGGAAAATAATTAGACTGTTAGAAATATTTATGAAAACATTTTTTTAAAATGGTATTATTAATGATTTCTTAATAGCTATAACAGTAATCATTTAAAATCAGAGTAAAGTAAATTAAGATTGAATAAATAACAAATCTTGGGTTTTTTTAACCAGAGATTTATGGTTTGTCTTCATTTCGATATGAAAAAGAGATAAATAATTCGACGGGACTTCTGTCATTCTTACCAATGGTAAGCCACACAAATCCAAGAAAAATAGCAACTTTAAACACTTTCAAAATGTAGAATTTATTGCGGTAGGTCTTCAATCCAACAAATTATGAAAATAAATCCAAAGTTTACGATAGACTTGTCCAGAACTAATTTATAGTACTATAACAATTTATCTGTAAATTTTGAAAATCAGTTATAATATACGCAAGTTTTGTTGATTTAAAGCAATTTTTCATTTAAAGTGCCAGATGATAAAAATATATTATCGCTTGGGCCTTCTAAGCTTATCGACGTGCTGTCGATTTAAATTCTAGTAAAGCATGGTCTGCACCAAAACAGGGATTCTGCGACTAACACCAACAAGTAGTTCTCTTATCAGTTAAACCAGATGCATTACAAAAGCTGAATTATTTATTTTTTTCTTTTAATTTTGGTATTAAATGTACAAATGTATCAATCTAAATTTATTGCGAAAGTTTAGAAATGAAATACAGGTGTTATTTATCACTGATTTAAATATGAGATCAATACCGAAAATGAGTTCATCATCGATAGTTCATCAAATTATAGTCTTATTACCTTTTTCCTAGAAATCAATTGAATAATATTTTAGCCCCGGATTGTATAAACAATCTCAATATTTTGAGCAATAATGCTTAGCAAATATTTGTTACAACTGCAAAATAAACTTTGAATGAATAAACATTCGATAATGCTTCTTACCATTTCATCAATACACTTGTTTTTGATTTAAATTAAGTGAAATAAACTCCAAGATAAATATTTCAGGGTATCTTAAGAACGCCGAAGATTAACTAACATATCTTGTGAACATTTTTGTTACAAACAGGAAACGTACTAAAATAGAATATTATTTAAAACTCTCAGCAACAACAAGACATGTAATCTTCGGATAGCCTACAATAAACTTTTCTTTCCTGTTTATTGTATGATCCTTTATACCATTATAATGAATCATCTATAACAATATAATGACAACTGAAACCAATCAAAGTGATATGTGTCGTATGACAACTTTTTCAGTCCAGTTAAGATTTGATATTCCGAGTACAGTATCTATTAATTCGGGTGCAAAAGACAAATAGACAATAGGTATTCTGTTTAAGAAAACAAACTTTTAAATAAATTGAAAATATACAAAGAACGTCCATCTTAGGTAAATTTCATTCTAACCTTTGAAAACCAACATATTATTTCTAACAAAACTGTATGATATAATGGTCCGATGTTGATGATTTTTGTCCTCAATTAACTGATGAGTTTTGCTCTTATAACTGGGTAAACAAATGCCTTTTTCATGCAAGAACTCATCTTTTGATCTGTTGTCAGGACCTGTTGAAGGAAATGTTCCAAGGTTCCTTAAAAAGCTTTAAAACTGAGAAAAAAAAGTGCGCTTAGAAGTAGACAGACGGACAGAAGGACTCTGCTATATCGACTCTCGTTTTGATACTGATCAATATTATTTATACTTTACGATGTCGTCTCCGTCGAGATGTTTCATACTGCATGACGCAAATGTAACCAAATTTTTAAAATTAAAAAAAAATTATGGATTTCCTTTCTTAAACAGAAAAATCCACTACGGGCTTTTAGTCTCGACTTGGTAACGCATTTAGATTCCGCGTGAATATTCAATTATGAGTTACCATTAAAAGTGAACAGAAGCTAAATAAAATGAAAGTGAATAAAATAGTAAATGAGTCGCCTCCAGTACTAAAATTCGAAATAAAGGTTGACCCACTAAATATTATAAATCTGTCGTTTAAGGCATTAATCATTTTATGTGATGCTAAAACCGTCAAACCATACAACTTTAAACTGTGTGTATTTTTTCTCGATTAATACAAAAGACAAATTTTGTATTTACTACTTATTTGGTAGCTCTATGTAATTGTAAAGCTTTTTAAATTCTCTAAAAAAAAATGTAATAAAAAGTAATAGATTTCAAAAATAGTTGGCAATAAAATTTCTATCTGGATAAATTGGAAATTAATAACAAGAATATTTTGTGGGTTAGGCTCAGAAATCTTGGTAATATAAAAATAATAGAATTATATAAAATAAAAAAAAAACATTTACCAATTATTTTTATGATATCTATTATATATATCTTAGAAAGTGAGGGAGTTTTGCGTATGAAAGGCTACAAAAGTCGGACATACCCACATGGCTATATCGATTCCGCTGGTGATGTTGATCAAGAATATATTTAATTGTATCAGAGACGTCTTCTTCAATGCATTGTAAACTTGAAAACATAATATTATAATATCTTCTATAAGGGTAAGGCATTATAAATAAATTAAAACATTATCATTAAATAAATGTAAGGTATAAGAATCGCACATTTGTAAAGGAATGTCTAAAACATTATGTCTTACAAGTTCAAATGCCATAAAAAATAATATGATGAGCATTTCTATTAAAATTTAAACTAACTTCTTAACACGTTAGATAATTTGACCGTGGAATTCTCTTGATTATACGGAAACTTTTTGATAAATTAGTAATATGTTGTTAATGGTGGTCAAAAATATAGAATATATGTATATACCCAATGGGTTCGGATATGTCTACTTCAAAGCGTTACAGATGTCGTGACAAAACTATAATACCGTCTGCAAGAGTATAAAAAGTAATCTATGTATGTATGTAGAGGAAACGTAAACGTTCCATGCTTAATATCTGCACCATAATTGACTTTTATAGCTGCACCCAACACCTTAGCGAAACAATGAGCAAGTTAGGTTAAACTCAAGAAGCCGTCAGCGATAACCAGCCTTATTCACCAAATTGCTTTAACCGAAAGACTTTCCGTCGCCACTCAGCAGAAATACACAGAGCCTCTTTCGATATTAATCTCATATGAACACATCCATACATACGTACAAATACTCTTCTCGGAGTGCCGTAATCGGATTTGGTTTCTTGTTACGGTTGGTGCAATGATGTTATCGAGTAGGGCTGATTCCATAATTTATGCATATCTAATATAAATAAATGTTTATGTAAAGTCATCATCTAAGAGTTTGTCTACTCTTACGACTCAAATTATTCAAAGTTTTATCTAAATACACAATAAGATCTTTAAACAATATTTCTAAGCTTCAATTTCTCATCTCCTAAGCTTAAGCCCGTTGTTGCCCGAAAGCACTCGCTAATCGGTCAGTCAACGGATTCATTATATATCAATTTGTATATGGATTTGTGAGAGCGATTGTATATCGATGTAAGTATTTATTTAACTTTATATTAACACTTATCCACTGAAAAGTAAGAGTATTTGACTTTTGGTGCAACAAAAAGGCTTTTTTTTTATTTCTTTCGCTCTTCTACTTTGTTTTCAGCTTTCCTTAAACACCTCCCAATTTGGTGATGTTGGAAAAAAAAGCCAGACTTCGCATGAGCGTTGTTTTGCCTCTTCTTCAAAACAGCCGAAATATGTTATTACTGCCTCGGTCCAATTATATGTGTTCATCTGCATCACACACACCGCAAAGAACATTCTTAACGCTTAAAACCAACCATACCATAAACAAACTATCATACAAGTAATATTCGGCATTATACAGGTTTTCAAGCTCTTTAAATCAATATCTTGTAATAGTAAACAAGGGAGCTCTTCTCGAAAAAGTTCGACTGGGAGATACTCTGTGCTAAACTTTTAATTATCATAAGCCATCAGCTAATTGATCTTTATCGTTTTATTTCATTTCTTAAACTTCATAGATATTCACTACTACATTTAATAATATGTTGCTATGAGTTTACTATGAATATACTTTTTTTTTATTTTAATTTTTGTGTTTATTTTCCGATTGTTATGAAAACTCTACTGTTGATCAATGCCAAGGTAAATTATGCTGCCGTTTGGGTGGCAGACTCCAGGGATCAATTATTTTTAAAATATCTTGATAAAATGCAATACCCATTTAAATGGTACTGATTTTAATTCACTTGTTCAACATATCACACAGAAAAAATAACATTAGTAAATTCAACCAATTTTATTGTTAAGACAGTTGCTACCATATATCATGGGTCAGTAACACATTACTTATTGATAACAATATCTACAGTATATTGCAACAAAAATTGAGTTGCAACTTAAAGATAAATTAAAATTTGTTTGTTTTTTAAAGCAAATATTAAATATAAAATATAAATACATAATATAAATGTAACAACAATCGGTAAAAAAAGAAAACCATAATAACAATCTGTCTTTATACATGCGTGAAAAAGACTATATAATATATTTATAATTCAAAATATAAAATAAAATTGGTAATTGCGATATTTTTAATGCCAGCACTATGAAGTAAGTATTTAATTTGCATATGAGAAAAATGTATATCTATTAAAGTTTACTTTATTAAGTACCAACGAATGAATAACAATTATGTAATAGCCTTATTCCCCTCTGACATAACATAGATAACATATCCAAAAATATCAACATATATTTCTATATAATTTACATTTGTTTTTAGTGCATTGACTGACATATCGACTATATCGAATGCTTAGTCGATCGCTTTGGGGTCTATGCAAAGGTGCGAAAATCAGATAAGGACATGAACATGGTTCAAGGATGAAAGTATATCATATTCATAAGCTGCACTCTACCTTCAAAACTTGATAGTTCTATTTGTTTATATATGTATTATGTGTTTGCTCAAATTAGCTGGAAGCCAGTACAATAGATTTTATCGATTATTACGGTCAGGTATAACGAATTTCGGGATCTAGCTAAAATGGCGCTTTCGATATTTGGGGGCGGTTCGAAATAAAGAGGTCTTATCGACTTGCAGCTTAAAAAAATATCGACGCTTTATCGATTTAATGCGTGAGCGAGTAAATATTTCAAGTTGCACGCCTGTATCTTGTAAAAAGATTGCAAACCGAAAATCCTGGCATTTAGTGCTCCGAAAATATGGTAGTTGATAATGAATTAATTTGGTAATCTTATCTTATATTACAAAAAATATATTTTTTTTAACGATGTTATGTAAAATGCAACCGGATAACAATTTTAATATTGCATATATTATATTGATATTAATTGAACATATTTTGATATAGATGACCCCAAAACCAAAACGTGTTTCATGGAAAGCCTACCAAGAAGGTAAGGTTTGGACAGATGGACCAGCAAAGCACTTGCAGTCATACAGAAGAAAGACCTAAATAAGACGGCATTCAAGAATTAGAGTAGATGAATGAATCCATTGACTCAATCGTCCACTTTCTGATGGGTTATGACTTGTCCATTCAATTACCAGTGCCCAAGTATCCGCTGCACTTTGCTGTATAAATCCAAGCGGATCTTGCCCACCAATCACGAAACGTTCTAAGTGTTTATGTAAATATCATATATATAAATTAAAATGCATGAATGAGCTTTGCTTATTGTTGCGTTATATGTTTTATATTGATGCAAACTTAACAGGTGCGCAGAAGTTTTTTTTCCCCTTTTTTTTTGCAACTCATTCCTTGCATTAGGAAATTCGAGAAAATTGCAAATATTAAGCAAATTAAGTCAAATCCATAAATTAAAACATATTGTATAATATTATATATTATATTATATACAAACAAAATTGTAAGCTGAATTTAATTTTGACGCGCACTACACCTCTACAGCACGGTTATTGACATCCAGCTGATAATTCGTTAATTTTTACAGCACTTATATGAAAGCTACGTATCAATATAAAACTTATCGGAAAAATCATATAAAAATTAAATCCGGTGAAGATCGTTTTAAAAAAGTTCGTTTACTTTCGGATAGTAGAGTATATATTTCTGTTGGTTTAAATTATTGAATTCAATTTATTCAGACCTCTAACTGGGGCTTTAAATATTCCATATTTGTGTAAATATATAATTTCAGAGAGGTTTATATGTATTTTTACACCTATCTCGAATGCATATATATGTTAAAGAGATGGATATATACCAAGTGTAAGATTAAACAATTCGGACAGACTGCTGGGGGTATATAAACTTGGCCACTGATGATGATCAAGAATATATATACGTTGCAAATTTTAAAAGAAAATCAATTAAAATATCTTTAACAAGAGTATAAAAACAAAATCGTCTTACTTTTTTTTCAAATGAAAACAAAATTTAAAAATATGACAAAAATAAAAAGTACCGTCGGCCGCAATATTTTTCATTAGCTAGTTCTGTTCCTTTCTGATACCGAAGACTGATCAAATCGAAATATTTAATAAAAGTCAATACAACTAACTCTAAACACAATTCGTTAAGTGCCTTATATTTTCAATAATTTGAAAGCTATAGTTCTGAAATTAAATATGATGTTTACTACCAGACAATCCAAACTGCCCGAATAAGTATATTATGCTCGAATAAGAAAACCAGTTTGCTTATAATCTAAACGATTTGTCAATCAAATAATTCTTTGCTACTGCATACGAATGATACTTTTTAAGCTCAGTCAGTTGTTGTTGTAGTCTTGACTTACTAGAATTATTTTGAACTTATATGTAAGACAAAGAATATATCAATTGCTTGAGTTGCCTTCTATTGAAAACTTAATATGTCAATTTGAGAACATTTTCTGATAGAGATGATCTTTCGCGACCAAATTGTTTCACACATACATAATCTAATATTAATATGCTTCCTTATTTTATACTTTTTCTTCCTTTTCGCTACAGGTGTACACTTATAATGTATTACATAAGTCACAATGTTGCTTAAGACTAGTTTAATATGAATAATAAACTTTTAATTCGAAAGAAGATTTTTAATAATTAGATGTGGTGTTTGTAATACTAACAATCTATAATTAGTTGCAGTTGAATTTGATTTAGTTTATTAAGTTTATTAAAATATAATTTTGCAAAAATAATTTGCAGCATTGACTCGATATGAGTCGCACTAAAAATAATGTTTTTCATAGCAACATAGCTATCAAAGTATGTATCAAAGTTTTTGTGCTTGACGAGATTGAAAAATTAAGTTTGTCAAACAAATACGTGTGCAGCTACGACGGATAATGGCGTAGGTTAGCGCTTTTGTAATTTGTAGTTTTTTTTAAGTTAACATAACAGCATAACTTCTAAGTGTTGGATATTTTTATGTTCTGAATAACTTACCCACCCCACTCCCACAAGTAGGATCTCTGCCACTTGCTGTCAGCTGCTATAATACAGGAATTAGAGTATTCAGCAGTCAGTTACGCACGACTGCAACATTCAATTTGCTTTTGCTTGACACGCATATTTTAATACACAGCACCCAGCTAAAATTGAATTAAATGAGTATTATGAGTATTATATATATAAACATATATAAAAGATAGAAGGAAGCATCTACAACCTTATAAAATGTATATATTCTTAATCAGCATGAAAAGTTAGGTCGACCTAGCCATGTCCGTTTGTCTGACAGGCCGCCCGTTCGTCTATATAAGCAAGGCTCTTCTTTTGTTGGATAAATTCCATTGTTTCTTATATGTAGATAACAATTGGTAAATGCCAAGAATATGGCTTAATTTTTATCTGTGTTTATTCATTTAAATTTACCAAAGCAAACATTAAGATTAGGCTGGTGGCAAAAGCCTCTGCCTGGAAATACTAAGAGAATGGTCCCAAAACTTACCTTCTTGAGTCAAAAAAAATGGATGATTCGGTGCCAAATTTTTTTTTTTTTTTTTGGGTAAAAACAAATCTGTTGTCTTAAAAAACAACTAAGTGCATTTCCAAACCGGTTTTCTAAAATGTGTTCTTTTTGAATGCAGTGCCTTTAATTTAATTTCGCAGAGTGTATGTGCTTACAGTGAGTACGCACATTTTTCAACAAGTTAGTTTTTTTTTTTACATATCGAAAACGTGTACATCTTTTGATAGGTCACGACTTGGGTTCAGGGTATCTTTTAGTTGAGCTTTCTTGATAGAGCTTTTTTACTTGTCTTGTATTTAAGTAAGCGGACAATCTATGCGAGGAAGCAAACAAAGAACGAGCTGTTTTAATTTGTACAAGTGATTGCTGACTTAATTGCAATTTGCTCGAGAATTCCATTTTTTATTTAAGTCTGTAATTGTGAATCCACCGTTTTCCTATCTGCAAAATAAACTTACACTTTCTAAATTAATAACTTCGGATAAGTAATTACTGATATTGAATTCTAATACATATTTGTTGTTTATTTAGTTGGTATTAAAACTTTAAATTCGTTTTTATCCCTGCATAGGGTAATTTAATTTTGTCGCAAAGCGCAACGTCCTTTAGAGGAGACCTCTCCGACCGAATCATGTATTACATATTCTAGATCACCATCAATAGTCGTGTCGATAAGGTCATGTCATCTGTCTGGTTCTATGCTAATTAGTCACTTCGTGGCTTAACTTCATGAAACTTTAATTATATTTTTCATCATATTAGTCAGCACAACATCAGCCGGATATTCAAGTCAAACATATTAGTTCCGAGCTTTACAGTACAATTTTTGGGAAACATATAATTATTATACAAATACAATTATTTAAGTCCATAGGAAAAATCGATCGATGTTTTCTAGTACGGAAAGCTTTTTGCTTACCAATATATTTCCATCCAAGGACCCTCTTATTTTTAGTGTTTATATTCTGTATGGAATGGTTTGATGCTCCTAAATGTGGAATATATATTTTTGTGCATGTCCGAAAACTACCATTTTCTTTTGAGTTTTTATACTCTGATAACCAATGGACAAAGAGAATATTAATTAAAGCTTAAACCTTCAAACTTGGATTTTATATTCTTGAGCAGCTCTGCATCCTGCTACTCATACTGGAAGATTGATAGATTTTATATTCATAACATCTCACCGAACATTGGTCGAAAAACTTTCAGTCTGTGCCCTCTTTAGCACCACAAAATGTAGAAAATCTATGTCTCCTTAAGACGTTAAAAGTTATAGCACCCAAGATAATTGTATACACCCGAGTTGAAAATTAATTTGAAGCCAATCGGACGAATCGGCTCAAAAAGTTGACACCTCATTAGAATATGATGTCCATGTCGAAGTTTTGCAAAATGTTATAGATTTATTGATTATTTAAAACGATTTTTTGAGTTGATAAAAGAAAATTAAATGCAGTGGTTTTTCCATTAATCTTAGGGGCGAGTTTCGGAATAAAGATGTAATATATACTTTTTTTAAAGTTTTTAAAATAAAGAGGTTAGTCCAATAGGACGAATTTAATATTACGAATATAATTTTTATGGAGTGATTTATGATTTTAAACAATAATAACAGTTTTAGTCAAATTCAACAAAAAAAAAAACTGTTTCTCCTACTATTTCCGAATTTTATAATATTTCACATAATAAATTCTGTTTTATAGGGAGCTTTGAAAATGAGCTTGAAGTCGGTTGCACAAAAAGTAAATTTTTACCAATTTCTCACAGTTTTCCCTCATTTTGCGACTTTGGTATTAGATTTCAATGAACTTTGAAAATTAGATAAAATTAAATCTATTTCACTCATAAAAACTAGGCCACCAAATGCGTGAATTATGCAGTCATGATTAGATCTTCGAAATATAGTTGAATGAAAATACAGAAAACACATGGTCAACGGATTTTATGGGTCGAATTTTCAAAAATTTAATCTAAACTAAATTAAATTTTTTAACTTGGTGCGCTCGCTGATTACCAACGCCCAATTTCCTGTCAGACTTGACTCTTTTGTATAAATAAATTAGTTACCACATTCCGAAGAAGAACAGAACAATTAAGAAGCAAGTTGCAAACATCCCACTGAGGTCAAATTATTCCGTTTAAGCAACAAATCTGTCTCTTTTTAATTTGAGTTAAATGAGTTAAATCAGGGAAAATAAGCGAACAACATATTTTCGGAAATCTATCTTATTTTTCAAAGGAATTCACTGGTAATCGATGCAAATCAAAAATAACTTCTCTTTGCTTCATATTTTGCGTTAACTACAGAGTAACGAGATGCCAAAACATGTTTATAAACAAGTTTTGTGAATCGTAGCCAAAATAACCCCAATTTCACAGGCAGGTTAAGCCGGACAGTATCCAGTGTACAGTGACACACTGTAAGTATTATTTTAATATATGCATTTTTTCATTTATTTATTAATTAATTAAATTTCATTTCAAATAGATTTGGAAATCTCGCCATGTATACTGCTGCCAATTCTATAAGCTGCTTGAAAGATATTTATTCTAAAATGACTAAGCGGGTAATAAAATAGTTAGATTAATAATAATATATTTCAAATATTTTCTATCCCAATCACAAATAAACTTAATTATAAAATATAGCCTGTTTTCATGTTAAAAGTATATTTATGTTGTCCTTTTTTAGGCCTTTTCCCCGGTCTATTTGTCCTGTGTTAGCAATCGATAGTTGCCAGCAGCATGAGACACACATGCAAAGTTAAGACTATTATCGCAGTTTAAGCATGTACGAATTCTGTTATCGAGTGAGTTCGACTATGATATACCCTACACCTAACTGTTAAATATATCTTAGTTTTACTGCCAAATTTCCCTACGCCCATTTTGATGCATACATACGATGATTGCGCCTGGTAGCAATGAGGTCAATATGAGAATACGATTTCGACTATAAATTGGGTGTTTCTTGAAATTTTCAGCTTACTCTGCCTTTAAGACTGACAGCATTTATTGCTATCGGAAATCGAAAGTGTCGATATTCGAAAAACGGAGGCAGTTATCGATAAAATGAAGCAAACTTGATCTATATATTTTACTCTCTAGCTCTTATAGTGTCTATAATAAGCGTGTTCACAAAGACGTCCTGATTAAGAATACATATATATAATTTATGTGGTCGGAGATGCTTCCTTCTGCCTATTAAATATATTTGCACAAAACCATTTATACCCACTTTACCCATTTTCATTGGGTATTGGGTCAGTGTTCAAATATGTGGTTCACAGTAGAGACGGTATGTTTTTAGGTATTCAAGTACACTAGAATGTACAAATTGTTTGTTTAAATAATTAAAGTTAATTGTACATTGAAGTAATTTGGGTAACTGTTTCCCAGCGCAAATACTCTTAATTCCTGTTTGGTTGACATTCAAGCGAGGTTCGCTTCGTGTTTCGTGATGAAATATTAATTTGTTGAAGTTGCACATATTTAAGCTTTAATATAATCAATTGAGTTGCTTTAATCTAATTATTCCCCTTTAATTTCTAATCAAATAATTTGAAATATATGAAAAAATCATCTGGCAATGTGATATAAGCCAAATTTCAGATAAATGTATGGCATAAACATTTCAATTGACAAACAACTAAAATTTTTATTTTCAATAAAGCTTTGAGCCCAATGAAAGCTGTTGAGATTGTTCGCATAAAATCATAATAAGTACTAGAGTACTACATTTCGCGCCTATATTTGTGTTAAAATAAATATGTCTCAGTATTTTTTTATGAACTTTGTCATTTTATGGGTTATTCTCTATTCACGGAACAATGAAAAATAAAGTTCTTGTAGGAAATTGACAAATGTTGCCAACAATGTTTGACATCTGATTATCCTTAAATATAAGAAAATGTTTCTTATAATTGAATTATATGTGATATCCGAATCTGGCTATTATAATCTCTGACAGTACAAAAACATCTATGTACAAATGTTTGAATTTAAGCCAAAAAAAAAAAGAAAAGATAATCCGATACTCTGATTCATGTTAGATAGTAGCATAACCTGGTATATTAAGCTTGCTGATTATAGGGTTTTCTTTATAATGTACATATATAATTTTTTTTCTGTACTTGTGTCACTGCAGTTCTCCTAAGAGACAGAACCGATTTTGATTTTGATTCATCATTATGAACGACTACAATCAGAGACAATGAAAGCTAGAGACTCAAATTTCGGAATATAAGTTATTGAATGCCATACAAAAATCAAGTTTGGTTAGTTTTATTCATAATATCCTCTGTTTACGATATATAGATGAAAATCGATTAAGGTTTCATCAACAATTGGATCACTATACCATATCGATTGCTTGGTCTTTTTATTTATAGTGAAATTGGGAGTTAGATGCAAGGATATTTAATCTTCGGCGTTTCTTTTTTCTACGTTTGATTTGCTTTGTATCTAAAGGTTTTTATTTTAAACAAAACTCAAACTCAATGTAAAATATCACTTGGGATCCTAAAGGTTGGTGTGGATGTGACACGAATATTGCGAACACGATCCTTGAAGGATATAATCAACAATATGTCTTCAAAGCGTAGGTGTTAAGTTGGATATAAAAATATTGTTGTATCAATACAAAGTAGACTAAAGCAATTCGTTTCAATAAAAGTATATATGAGCAGATAAATAATATGCCCAGCCATATCTACTTAAAAGGAAACGACTTTGCCGACACAAATGCCAAAACAGCAATCAACTATCCTGTTACGACCACAAAACAAAACTAACATAAAAAAACCAGCAAGCTTTTATAATGCAGTACGGCTACACAAACTGGTTTAAAAAGATAAATCATAATAACACAAACCTCATAAGCTTTTTAAACAGGATGAAATGACCAGATTAAACCAAACAGAAATAACTACAAAAGAGACTAGAGCACACAAGGATCACAAATAGACACAATATCTTTCAATTCTCCATAATAAACATCGAACAAATCTTAACTCAATGCCATTTCTAACAACAACCCAAAGTCAATACAAAATAATAAACTTAATTAACAGCTCAGCAATTGACACCCTAAAAAGGGTCTACTTTCACTGAAAAAAGCGCTTAAGTATTTAAGTACATAGCTGAAAGCCGAAGCAGCCATCCTATTATATGTTTTAGACTATGAGCTACTCTCTTAAAAAAAAACGATATATAACCAAAAATGGTGTTCGTTTTTAAAAACCCATAGAAAACGGGTTAAGTTATATGATTTTTTTAATATTAAAGTTAATATCTGGTTAAGTATTATTGTAAAGGCACATTGGACAAAAAAAAATAAAAAAAATTATATATATATATATATGTATATATGTATTTGGAATCAAACAAGTTGCTTACGGGCATACTCAGTTACAAACTCGCTCTCTTCATGTAGGTTTACTGGTTGGTCAAAACATTCTCTTTTGTTTGTATTAAGTTTGGTTTGTGACTTGGGGTCTCATGTTTATATTTTATATATACATGTATTTACTATTCACACAAATACATATAAATGAATGTCCAAATTCTGTTTAAATCGTTTTGTCGGCGTTCAAATCTAATTTGATAAATTATGATGAAAGAAGCCGCACACAAATTAATTCCGTTTTTAACGCTTCATTATTTAATTGTATTTGTTTTGGCATACACACTATTAATTCATCCATAACCATTATAACCAGTTGGATATTAGCGGTAAGATGAAAGATTTGAGAGCAGCAGCTAAGTTACCCCCCGTCAGGAATGGAAGTGATGTTTCTCTTTTGTTTGTTATAATTGCTGGAACTCATACCTTTATAATTCCCCGTCGTTTCGAAAGGGAATGTATTTGTTTGTTTGCTCATAAAATCTTACAGGTATAGGAACTTGTACACCACACGCCCACAAAACATATTTAAACGAAATTGTAATAAGGATGGATCTTCAACCGCATAAAATATATATGTATATATTACGTGTGTTTTCAAAGAAAAACATGACCTGCCTTCGAAAAAAATATGTTCCATTAAATGCAAAAGTTTCACAAAGAGCATTATGTGTATTTGTTAACATAGTACAGACATCTATCGATTATCAAAACAGCACAGATTGAATTGCGAAACTCCAAAACCGGATAAATAATATTTAAAGAATAAAAAACAGGCCAAATTTATGTGTTAAGTTTATTTCTTATCGGAAGGATAAATATTTTAAGCATAAATAAAAAGTAACTATAAAATTAACATATTTTATCACCTTCGGATTCACATAGGTTTTTTGATTCTATCATGTTTAATTATTTTTCAGACAGCTTATAGGAATCGCAGCAATGTCCATGAAGACGTTATCTAAAACTATTTAAAAAAAATTGTTTAACTTAATATATCCACAAATTAAAAGAATATTCCTTTCGTTATTGTCCCAGCTTAGCCAGCCTTTGAAATCGGAATTGTTTCACCACTATTCACAAAACGTTGATTTATTTGCATCCTGTTTATCTGCAAGTTGCCGTGCAATATAAAAAAGTATCAAATTCACATAATTTATTCAAAAAGGGCAGTGACTATTTGCTAACATATCCAACAAGCTAATTAAAAATGGTTAAGCTGTCTGAAGAACGCTAAAACGGCAGCACTACTGTTTAATTGGATTTCAATTAATTTTTTCCTTGCTGAGTTTGCTTTCCAATTTTATTATGAGTAGAATAGAATACTTCCTGTATCCATTCAAATATGTACACACACAAGCGAGCACGTAGTAATCTGACCCCAATTACTAGATAACCAGAGTTCACTACTTGAGTACTACAAGCACTCTGATGAGGAAGTTATTAAATTTTCTAAAGAAGCTTATCCGCAATGTACTTCATTTCTGAAAGTACTGCTTCTTAAATTTTTTATAAAATTGTATTTTTCCGATTTGTAGAAATGATTTTAAATACGTATTCATCAACAAGATTGTAGCGTTTAGCTTAACATTTTTCAAAGAGCGTTACAGAAAAATTATCCACTCTTTTTTTAATTGAGTTAATTACTTTACTTTTAAAAACAAAACTTGTATTTACTGAAACTGAATGAATTTCTTTGCTAAGAAGTTACGGGCTCAGGTAAGTGATTAATTTCATTGGGATATATTGAAAGATAAAAAAATGTCTTAACACAAGACAAGTGCAAGGGAGTTCTCTCGGGCATCTTAACTATAAATTAATCATCGATTGCGAAAACGCAAGGTGGAGTTATTTATTACACAGTCCGGATTGGTCACATAATAATTATGAATTATTTTTATTTTGATATTTCGAAAAAAATAAGAAAGAGACAAAAGCTAAAAGTCAGATTGACAGACAAACGGACAGTCGGCTACAGCGGCTCCTTGTTTCAACCAATCAATGAATTTTATTTGGCCGTTTATTTGCCCAAATAAAAATGCGGCTCTCTTGAAGAACAAGCAAGGAATCAACAGCCATTTATTTCTTTATACAATATGAAATCAGATGAAACGCAAGACGAACAAATTTCTAAATTGTAATGGTATAATAAATCAAAACAAGCATTCCGATTTGTGCCTTCTAAAAGGGTCGTTATGACGGGGTAGCTTTTGTGTGTTATTAATGAAATGATTGCTCTATATAAATACAATAGGGGTGGATGCTGAGCAGTGTCCAAGTCACTAGGTCTACCATTGTTATTTATGCATAAGAACACACTTTTACAAATGCGATACACTTCAGTGTGGAAACATTCTTCTCTATTTGCCATCAAATTTCCATCAAGAGTTAATGAGCCGCAATAGGTCTAACCAATTTGTTATTGGTGTTGGCATTATTAAGGCATTCCGTTGAATAATTCATAACCGCAAGTGTCACGTGTTCTCTTTATTGTTGTTGATTATTAAGGCATTACTTGCACATATGTTGTAAAGTGGTAATTATCAGATGAATGTTTACCCTAAAATAATATTCTTGGTAAGAGTAAAGCAAAATGTGTGCATACAAACAAGAAACACGTCGAAAACAAGATTAGAAGCAGAAGGCAGAAGGCAGAAGGTGGCCTCTCCTCTTCGCCGAATTAACTTATCATAATTTATATACATAAACGTATTTAAATATCATGTAAATATATTTTATACATGACATAATTGCATCTATCTGCTGGGAAAAGTGGTCACATGCTGTTTATTTATATTTTGTAAGGCTAAGCAGCACTGTGTGACATGAAGCCTCGCTGCTATTTCAAGATTTATTCATGACATGAAATTCGGCTAAATTAGTGCCAAACACGACAAATTTGAATACGCAACAAACAGAGAGAAGAACATAGAAACGACGGCAACGCACAGCTGTTTCTTTGTTTTCTTCTTTCTCGTTTTTTCTTTGTTTTTTTTTTCCTTTTTCTTTGCTATGGGCGACTCCATTTTATTAAATTTCAAGAGTGAGGCTTTTGTGTAAAGTATTTTTCGTTGGCGCAAATAAGTAAGAATATTTATTATTAAAGCATAAAAATATCGTATTTAAAAGTTCAAATTCTTCGTCAAATGTGATCCGATGTCCGAGTTATATCCAATCTATATTGAGACTCTCTTTAAAGCTTTAAAGTATTTGATTTTTATAAATTTCGAGAAAATTTCGATTCTTATGAAGTTAAAAGGTTAAAATTATATGGTCCACGAGTTAAATAACGAAATTAGGGGGAAACTAATGGAGAACATTAAACATTGTATTTATATTTTATATTATACATTAAACAATATTATACATTCTTGAAGCAGCTATATTCTAGTATGCAAATACAACAACGAACTCTTCATTTCAGAGCAAATGTCTTCTAATTCATGATCTACCCAATAGGGATGTTCGAAATTATCGATTGTGCTTGAAAATGATCGGAGCTCGATTATCCAAACTCAAAGAGCTTTTCGCGCCAAACACGGTTGTCATTTTACGCCTAATGAGCGTTCTGTACGCCGTTTTGTGGATAAGTTGGAATTTTAATTTGCTCTCGACAACCAGAAGCCAGCAACTCGTGCACGAACTGCGCGCATTAATGAGAATATTGCAGCTGTTGAGCCCAACCAACCAACCGAAATGTATCTGTTTCTCGCCAAGACAACCTGACGTATTTTGTGGCATGATTTGGGTCGACATCCATGCAAGATGGTATCGGCACAAGATTGGTCAGCAGCGAAGCCAAAATCCGTGGTGTTATTCCTGTTCCATATCAGCCGAAATGTGTTACCGGGTCAAATTGGATGGACTGAATTACCAATAAACAGCGACCGAAATTTATTTATTTATGTATTTATCTTAGTTCTACTAATTTAAAACTGATAAATGATAGGCACAAGGGAGATAAATATAGTTAAGACACAAATAGAAGTGAAAATATAAATATAGTTTTATGCCAACATCTAATTAAATAGTTAATTCAACTAATTTTTTCTTTGTCTCGTCTTTGAATCAACAGCTACCATTAGCAAAATTTGCTTTTCAAAGTACATGATTTGTATATCTTTTGCGAAGAATTCATTCAGCGAAAATCAAATCTTCGCAACTCACAATTACTACTGGGGAAACCAACAAAATACAAAACAGGTATCTTTTGAATTCAAAATAAAATATTAAACTAGCACTCTTTTTTAAAACCTACCCGATTTTATTTTTAAAGAGGTGTGGTTTATTTCGGGTTAAGGTTCGTAAGGTTTTTAGTTTAGAGGGTTCCGTAGCTGGTGCAGTTCAGAGGTTCGGTGGTTTACCTTCGAACCGGGTAGCAGTCTTTAATATTTTATTGCATACTTACTCAAAACCTATTTCAAAAAATCTGAAAATTACTACACTAAGCATTTAATACTTCATTTAGTTTCAATTAGAAATATACTTTAACTTTAGCACTAATTTTTTGCTATATGCAAGCTTCTTCCGAATCATCTGTTATCATGTTCTGTAGAACATATGCATGTGATAATTTATTATAATAAACTATATAATAAAAAATCACACATTAAATACAATAGAAAAACCAATACGAAAATTCGAACGGCGTTCACCGTTTATTGCTAAAATATACAAAAACGGAGAGAATAAATTATGGGCACTGATTAAATGAGCAAACAAATACACTTACACTCAGAAAAAAAATTAACCTGAAAATCGCACTAAACCCTTGTTTTTAGAAATAATTTCTAAATATATGGCACAACATTTCTAAAATTCGGCAATCCCAAAAATATGGTGTTTATTTTTATTTTTTAGAAATATAAGAAATACATTTCTGAAATGTATAAATGCTCACAATAACCCCGTCTGTACAAATATACATTCTGATTAATAAGGTGAGTTACCCCTAAAAGCTATTTTTTTCTGAGTGTACCAAAAGAGCAAGCTTTACCGAAATGACAAGAATTATCAGTAATCTTGGCTTAAAAAAAGAAATACAAAAGCCAATAATGATAACGATAATTCTAGCTGTACAACTATAATCGATATGGGTTTTACATAAAGCTCCTTTCTGTTACCAGAATTCGTTCACTAAAATTGTACAAAATGTCTTCTATATTTTAATTCTGTAACTTCAGATCAGAAAAAAATAACAAAATCTTCTAAATGTGGTCAATCTAGCTCTGCAGTTTTGAGCCATATTTACTTGAGTTAAATGTTTGTGCGGAGTCGACGTGATCAAGAAATGTTCTAACTAATCTCCCAGTTTGGTAATTTTATCTCCTAAACTGCGGGAGATCTCGGATTTCGAAATTTTTGTGATCTTATCAACTTACTTTATTAGGTATATCGGGTTTGAATGAATTTGGGGGCATGACACCCACCCATAAAATGTTTGATACATTTTTTAAGGTATCTTCTGTATCCGAGTAATATTTTTTGCAATTTTTTGGTAATTTTTTGATTATAAAGTAAAATGGAAATTTGTGAGCTTTTATATAGATGTTTTTTTCCAAAGTCAAGATAACTTTCCTTAAACACATTTGTACCACGTACTGTATTATAATTTTATAATTTGGTATAGTTTATTTTGATAAATTGAATATCCTTCATCGCATAAATTGGTATCCGAAATGTTGTGGCCTTAATATTATTTCACTATTATCTCATATAGGTTTTACTGCTTAAATACTGCTTATTTGATGTTTATTTATCCATAAATGTTTAACATCAAAAATATATATTTGTCAGGTATTGTCTTGCCATTTGATTCTTATGCATAAAGTTGATCAATTTTGATTTTGAAACTCTTCAAAATTAAATTATTTAATTATCACTGGCTACTACGATTTATTACATTGACATTAAATTATCCATACCTAGCTTGAGACACGAGCCCGGATTCAGTTGCCTAAATGACTGGGTATCTTAGACAAGCCGTCTACCAAAGACTGCAATAATAAAAGTTATTTGCCAAGTAAACTCCTAAATTATAAATTATAAGCACATTTCCTTTTATCAAAATAAAAAGAAGAGAAGAACAAAATCCAGCTTTGCTTTTCCTACTATCCCTTTGGGGTAGGCCTTTGCCTTAACCACTGCGTCAAGCCATGTTGATCGTTATAGTGTCGACGAGGTGAGAACGATCACCGTCAACGCGTCCCTGCACCGAACATCATTTACAAATCTTTTGGAAGAATATTTTAACAACGGGCCAGGACTTGCCACACAGCTTAGCTTACTCACTAACGTATCTGCATAAATGCCGAATAAATGATTTGAAATCCGGATAGTCCAAGGATATGATTTTTTCTTGCTTCACTTCACATTGAATCGAAATCAAATTAAAGCTGGTGGTGTATCTTTGTATATGACGAAGGCGGAACACATTGTGTATTTTGCGATTTGAACATCCACAAGTTGCGGCATCCCGTCTTTTATGATACGTAAATGTGTGTGTGTTTTATATGAGTGGATATACTTATATATAATAAGAGGAGTGTTCGGGCCACAGACTAACAAACAGCCGACGCACAAACAGCATACAGTAAAATCGCTTCGATGGAAGCCATAATGACTTTACCTTCTTTCTACGAACTGAGAAATGACTACCAATTTGGAAATACCGCTTTTGACTTGCGAGACAGTGTGGCGATTGCTGTGGCTCGCAACGTGTGTTAACACAACCAAACATACATGTGTACTCTGTGCACTGTGTGCACTGGCGGGTATTATCCGGCTTTGCCCGGGCCAAATGGTTATTCGTGTGCAATTTATGCATTGTTTTCATCGCCAAATACTGACACAACATGAAAACAAATTGTTTTGAATAATTTCTTACCCTCTTCATGGTTTAACTATTTATTTTTCGAATGATGCTCTTTTTATGCAAGCTACTACTCTATGTACACCCTGCGAATTCAATTAAAGGTTCATGCTTCGTACGTTATTAAATCGAAAATAGAGTTTTTAAGTATTGGTCAAAGTTATGAAACTATTTTTTTTTTTGTGCAATTTTTCACAAGCCTGTCTTGGATGGCCCCTGGAGAAGAATTTTCAATTCTCAGAGTGCTCAGCTCGATCATCGGACTTCAATCCAGTAAAGAAAATGTAGGGCACATTTCTTGTTAAGATTAGGCTGGTGTCAATAGTTTTAGCAGTTGGAGAATGGCTTCTCATGTAAAAAACTAACCTGGAGGCTTAAGAGCCTTTTCTTAAAATTGGCTCCTCTTAAGCGCAGTGCCTCTAACTTGACTTTGGAAAAAAATTGGCATACAAAGTTGTCTGCTAATGATGAAAATGTGATTTTCTTATTCAACGTGTATAGCTTGCTAACGTATAATTAATTCGAAGGATGTATATCATATAGTTGCCATAGAAACTATTAGTAAAACGATTCGCTCTTATATAACTTTTATACATCGCAGTAATCGTTAGTTGTTCGGAATTTAATACTCTCTGATTCGATAGAAGACGAGTCTATTAGGTTTCTGCAATGCCCGGCATGCTGTATGTCATCTCAATGTCCTTAAAGCTTTGAGTGCCGAGCATATCAATAAAACCTTTGTATTTAACAAAATCTGAAAGCTAAATTGACAAAATGATCTATTTAATTCCTGCAAAGATTGCCGCCAACAGCTGCCCAAAATTACGATATTACCAAAATCGATATATATATATATATACATCAAATGGTTATGATTCCCACACTTTTAAATTATTGTCAACCTCATTCAAATATCAGCTAACAAATTTCTTGGCCACTTCCCTTTCTGTCAAGCGACCATTTTCAAATAGCTATTGAGTTTTAAAGGTAGAGTCCGAAAATTTCAAAGATGGCAACAAAACTGTCGCAGACACGCCCACACCAGCAGTTCAAGATCGCGAGAACCTTTTTGTCCTACATTCCTGGAGCTGGAGTTACCAAATTTGTCAACTTTATTATTAGTAACCAACTTGCAAGATTTCGAGAAAATTTCTCGGTCATGTACAGAGTTAGAGTCGCCCACTTTGGTAGTTGGCATACTGTTAGCTTATTATTAAGGTTTTTAAAAAAATTTCCCTGATACGCCCACTCCCACCTCCACAATTTGTTAAAGTATAAATAGTTTTAGGCCCCAAATTTAAAAGCTTGATTACTGGAAACCTTTTCTCAAAGGTCAAGCCACAATTATTACAGACGATTAATCACATCATCTTATTTTTTCATATGTCTCCATTAACTATTTTGAATTATTATTTTTTAAATAATAATTCATTTTAGATATGACCAGGTTGACTTCGTAATGCAAGGGTATATAAAAATCGACTTGCCGAATATGTCTTTCTTGCTTCTTAAGATGTATGTTAATTTCAATTTAAGATTAATTTTGCCCTTACACATCTCACTGAATCTTTGATATGCGGAAACAAATTATGTTTTCAGTGGACATAATAGCATTGTTCTTGGAAAATGCAATTCGATGGCACTTCATTACACCCCGAATTGGAAATCCATAATACATATTCCAATATTAAATATAATTAACTATAGTTATATTAATCAAATCGGAAAAGCTCAGATCGGACCATTATTACCTGTATTAGGAAAAATAAGTCGGTTTTGTTTTAAATATTTATATTTAGATTTGACCAGGTAAATTTCGTTCTCTAATTGAATATAAGCTACAGATACCTATTAATTTGCGGCTAATATTATTTTCCTTCATCGAAGATTGATTTCTCAACTTATGCCTGTTTGTATTTTGACTGTAATGCTGTCTGTCTTTGAACGCATCTTTTCGAATAATACCAATTTTTTACGGAGGAGATCAGCCAGATAAGGTTACAGCTCAAAAGATTTTCATGCAAAGCTGCGAGTGTTTAAAAATCTTAAGCTCATCGTTTTGCAAGATAAAAGGCTTATTAGTTTCATAAATACGGCTATGCACATGCTTGCCACATAATGCACCTTTTTTACCCTTTTTCAGCAGCTAAACATTCTGAAAAATCATAGGATGAGACGAGATTTCAACATGTAGTTAGACGTTTTATCCACGTTGTGCACAAGTGGTCAAGAAAAAGGCGGCAAGCTGTGTGTTATTTGTGGCATCACAAAGGGCAAGGGCAAACGTAGTCTATCTGGACGTTGTAATTGAAATAATTGAATTACGAAAGATTATCTTGAAGATCAATGTTGAAAAGTGTGACTCTGTCAGTAAGAACTGAAGTGTCTTGCGCATTGAGTTATGTAGTGAGGCATCAGACAAGATTAGCAAAAGGTAACTGCAGCATCCGAGCTAAGACCAGCCAACATTTGTGAGCCACAAGAATTCTACCCATAATGCATCACTCAAAAAGGAAATTAAGTCTTAAAATACGACAAGGATCGTAAAGGATAGTGAAGAAAAATCTCACTCTGGCATGCGCTCTGACTTTTTTTTATATAAAACTTAGTCTTCTTTAATTATAAGCTTCGCATATATACATAAACAAAATTAGCTGCGAATTCCAAGTGCTCGCAGATTTGAGGTTCCTCCGTTAGATCCTAATGAGTTGGAAAACAAGATGACGTGGTTATGGAGGGAAAGGGCGATGCCATTTGTGCAGCTTCCGGTTGCTCACGTATGGAGACAGACTTGATGTGTTCGGAAGGACTTGGCTTAGACTGATGGTATCCTGAACTTGTCAGTCGTGCCAAGTCGAAGTACATAACCAGGTGGTACATAAAGCAGAAGCCTAAATTGAGGCGGAGAGGCTATGTCTAGTGGCCGTATTTTAGAACATATTTGGAGGACTATCAATAAAGAACCAACTTTTTTTGGGTCATTGCACTAGTCAAGAAACAATACACTAAAATCTTTGTGGTATTCAACAGACTTTACAAAATAATCAGTGGAAGCAACAGAACTCGTTGATTCTTAACAGTGATCTTGCATCTAGGTCATCTGCTTCGGAGGAAAGCAAAACATCGTTGCGGATGCAGTGTCGCTGCCGTCATCAACCGAGTCGGTAAAACTAATTACAAGAGCGACGTTAACAAGATAAGGATCAGCCAAAGAAATTATAGAATCATTTTATTGAAATGGACCAGCTGTACCGAGTCACCGTCCTTTGGAAGGGGGATAACTACTCGCATTCAATGGCTCAAATTCGACCACTCGCACAGTGCGACTACACTCAGAAAAAAACGGGTTCCTCACCTTATTATTTACAAAATAAATTTCTAAAATTTAAGGTTTTGGCTTTCCAAAACCTAAGGATTTTTTAATGTCAACGTGAATTTTACTAAAATTTGTAAAAAAAAAATATGTCTAATTTCCAGCATGTTGCTTTCTATGGGTGTTTTGAATGATCTCTATTTTTTCTGAGTGTAGTTCGTGGAAGCGTAATGATGATATCAAGTAACTAGCTGTAATAACTCATCGCTTTCGATTTTACATATGAACATTTTTTGCACGCTTTCAAAGGCTTTGCTCGGAAACCTAAAGAGGATATTCTTCATCTTAGCTTATGATTATCAGCTGCTACCTCGCAAGCTTATTATGCCTACAAACTTGCGTACTTTTAATTTATTTTTATTGTAATTGATATTTTCCTTCCCAACTTCACAACCATATTATTTAAGGCACTTGCAACGAATAAATAATCAATTTTATAAATGTTAAATTGATGATATTATTAATATATGGACACTAAATATAGACGATTAAAATTTTAAGATTAATTTCAATAATATTAGACATTTTAAATTTGATATTTGATTTAATGTAATTTTCTTATTTTTATCATTTTTGTATTTCCCTTAAGATGTGCTTTTAAACGTATAAACTGTCATGATAAATAATCTTCTTACACAACTGAAATTTTGCCATAAAACGTTCTTTTAATATTAACACTCGTATCTTGTCTAAAGGCAGATATATTCATGTCAGTTAAGTGATATAGGCTAAAGTGGGGCCGATCAGAGAAAGCGCTAGTTAATTATATTTTACCAACAAAAAATAAAATACATACAATAATATAAACTTTAAGTGATGTATTCATTGCTGTTGGTTTTTTTATAGACATATTCATATTTTCGCTAAAAAATTTCACGTTGTTTCGTTCTAGGCTTTAATGGCTGAATGGCGGGGTGTACATTTATCTCAGTGAACGTGTCAGAAAAACCCGTTCTGAAGAAGCAGAAGATAAGATTTTAAGACCAATTAATTAATGAACTAATTTGGTTGACATGAAATTGTCTTATAAGCTAGTGAAAATTCAAACAAAAATGCTCCATGATGCCCTGATCCTAAGTCAGTAACATATAATATATACGAGATCCTTTCGACATTCTTACCAATCTTATTTTGAATAAGAAACCCGTTTTTTCTTATGGCTTATGGCTTTTGATCCAAACAAGAATTTTTGTTCCAAATTTCTCTAGCTTTCTAAGATTTATCCAGGTACATCCGTCATTATCGACTTCGTAAGGACCTGGGTAAATTATCACAGCTGATATCGATTATAATTACTTTATGACCTCGGAGATACTTCCCTGACACAGACTCATTATAGTATTTTTTATTATTGCTAATATTCAAGGTGTTCACTTCTCTTAAAGTTAATTATTTATAGTCCGCAAAGAGCCGGATAGTCTTATGGAATTGCCATATCTAGTAGATCAGATTAATACTAAGCGATACGATAATATTTAAGTTTTGTCCGATTAAATTATTATTTAGTTTTTTATTTAATTATAAAACAATATAGAAGACTTAACAGTTACCAATCGGTAATTTATCAGAGGAGGCAGCACAAATTTTGCAGTTTTCGAAGATAACAGAAATCCGCAGTAAAATTAAAGTGAAAGTGTCGCCGTTGATTTGTCGAATAGGGAATAGTCTATGCCAATTATGAATCGTCAAGTATATTTTGCCTTTTTCGCCAAAGTTACGGGGAGGTGTAGATGCACACGTAAATAGAAAACTTATATTTTCGTAAGGAACAACTTGAACATCTGTTTACTGATTCCTTATCAAGATCTATGTACTATACACTACGATAAAAAAAAAACTAAATTAAATCGCCCTGAAAACTACTAAAAATTCTTCTTTTTAGCAATAATTTCTATTTTTCAGAAATTTATTGTTTAATAATTGAAAATATTTCTAATAAGTAGAAATGCTAACCATTATTTTTAGAAATATTCTTTCTGAAATTCAGAAAGAAGTAATTAAATGACTGAGTTATGCTCAGTCAAAATGAGAACGAAGGGTTGATAGTTTTCAAAATTTACTTAAACGAACTAATAAACTATTTAATTGTTGCTATATGTATAATCTTAAAGTACTAATATATAATATATAAAGCTATTGACTTGGAAATTAGACATATTATAATTCAATTTTAGAAAAATGTACTCTGGAATTAAGAAAATAAATACCCTTGTTTGTAGAAATATACTTTCATGATAATAAGGGTAATTTCTCTTGGCGCTAAAAATTTTACTAAAATTTGTTTCAGAGTGTTTTTGTCGGATTTCGATTACCTGTGTCGAAATGTTGAGTGTTCAAAGTAGTGAGGTTGGTCAGCATTTATTGGTAAGCAAAAAGTTTTTCATGTCTTTTCTATAATTAAATAATATATACATATATATATAAACCCACGCAGGTGGTATTAAAATTCTGCTGTGACTGTAATAATAACAGTATCTTTTTTGCTTAACGTTATTATAATTAACTTACTAGAGATTTACATGGAGTCAGAATTAAGTTGTTATTTATTATAGGAATATAATTACTCTTGGAGGTCGAAGGTATTTTTACTGTCAGTAAAATACATTTACACAAGAATAAAAAGTACAATCTTTATGTCTTAATAATGACTTTTGCATTTTTTATGAAATGAGCATAATTATGTACTTACATGATGTTGTTAAGAGGTAAATGATGTTGTACAGATAATATCAGTGTCATATTAAAGATCTCAAGTCTCCAACATCCATTTCTATTTTGCCTAAGTCTTGTATGCAAAACAAAATGATTGATAATTGTGGCAAACTCATAACTTGCTTATATTTCTAAACATTACAATATAACTATGTCTAGTAAATTAACATTAACATATAACATAAAAACGTATACTAGTATTAAAGTGACTTATTACCATCGACTTATTTACCATCGTCGTAGTTTAATAACAAATCTACAAATTTAATTAAATTACTAAATTACTGACAATCACATCTTATACAAAATTAATTTTTGATTTGTTTGACTTGAACATATATGTATAATATAATATTCATATATTTCATTTGGGATTGGTGACCTTTCTTTCATACAACCCACTTAACAAATCCCACCCCAATTTCTTATTGGTGCAAACTGCAGAGCGAGACGGCAAACATGTCGTCGCACTTGAAAACCTGCTCACAAAAGAGCCAAGCTATAGTTCGTCAGGGGCTCATCTTGCTTTCTCGCTTGGCAAAGAAAATAATGGATATGTGGTGACCATTTATTAAAACGTGTATTTGGAAGACCTTCTTGCCAGTTTCAACGCTGATGCCAACGAGAGAACACCGCTTACCCACCACCAAAGTGAAAACATTGTGAAAACAAACAAATAAAAATAAAAAAAAAGAGCGGCGCAATGCCACGTCCATTAAAAACAACTTATGGTGATCAGAAACCGCCGTATTCATATATATCTCTGACTGCAATGGCTATCCTGCAGTCGCCGCAGAAAATGTTATCGCTCAGTGATATATATCGCTTTATTATGGAACAATTTCCATATTATCGTAACAACATGCAAAAATGGCAAAACTCATTGCGACATAATTTAAGTTTCAACGACTGCTTCATAAAAGTGCCTCGTAACATTAGCAAAGCCGGCAAAGGTTCTTACTGGACCCTTCATCCAAAGGCATTCGATATGTTTGAAAACGGCAGTTTGTTGAGGCGACGCAAGCGATTCCGAGTCAAACATCTTGATGAGGATTTCTTAAATTCGAAACTGACAACAACATCTGCATATATCAAATTCATCAACGATCCAAGTAAAGTTCATCAAAAATCAACAACAACTAGTAGCAGTTTCCATCAAAACTGGATGCTTGAAAGTGCAGCACAAAATACTCTAAATCAACAATGCAAATACCCTATAGGAAATGAAAGTGAATTCGTCGAAAGTATGCCAACACGTCCCAAGCGAGCATTTACCATTGAGAGTCTAATTGCTCCGGACATAGAAGCCACTAACGATGAAAGATCTTGTCAATCTGTTCACAGAAAGCATGGAGCAACAAACAGCCGATATCCACAAGTTAATTCTGATTCAAATCAAAGCGCGCACCAGTTTCTACTGTCGAACTTTAATCAATTAATTACACAGCAGCATATTTATTTACCCACAATCGCGTATCAGTTATATAATCCGCAACAAACTTTAAATGCTATGTATATGTATCAGAATAAGCACTTGTATGATCGTCACAGCTCATTCCGATTAAATGGACCGTTATCCGTATTTTAATGAAAATCATATCATATAAAAGTTATACACATTTAGATAAACATATTCTTAAACATCAGGCATATTGACTAAGCTTGTTTTGTGATAATTCATTACTTAATAAAATATCCACATTTTGTCAAAAGCTCAATGAAAAAGTAAATACATAAGCAACATTAAATTTTATCTCTGATGTAAAATCGGTTTAATAAAATAAAATATATTTTATTTTTTTTGTCCAACTTACTTAAGGTAAGAAACCTTAATTTTCGTCTTCTAAAAAGGACGCACGTATTTCAGAGAATATATGAGCTGGAGACACCAAATTGTAATATAAATGTACATATATTAGGAATATAAATTATCTTACTCAGTGTTGATATTTGGCTTTTATGGGACACATTGATTCTCTTTAATTTTGCGTTAGTCTCGTAAGGTTAAAAACCGCTAAGATTGCGCTCCAGGCATTGCCAACTGATGAAATTGTTGAGCACGAAGTCTTGAGTGCTGACTATGGCGACGGTAAATCCAGTAAATTGCTGCTGCTACCTGTAAATTGTTTAACCCTCATAGGCACATGAATATCATATGCCTTTAGTGGCGCAGATAATAATAAGTAACCAATTAATTAAGATGATTGTCATTCTAATCGTCCAGAACTTCATTTTAAAATTTAGCCTATTTCCTAAGCTTTACATATTTGTATCCCCTTTTTGTCATTGGCAGCACTGCTCCTATACCCTAAACATCTCAAGTTTATTTCATTTGATCGATAATCTCTCCAGTTAAAAAAAAAACATCGACTGTCATAATATTTAACATTTGCTAACAACCCAAATAGAAGCAAGCACAATAATTATCTGCATGTCCCGAACCCTATGAAAACGTATTCTTTTTTTGCACTCACCGATATTTTTGAAATTAATTCAGCAATGGGTTTGGAAATACCTTTACTTTTTCACTTGACCTTGAGTACCGGCGCCAAACGAAAACCAGCAAAAATCTCGATGCACTTGGACGTGCTTACCTATTTATTTCTGGCTGTGCTTCTTTTTACCAGGCCACTATTATCGAACTTTCTTAAGTAACTTCTGTTTTTCTCATTTTAAAAAATAACACAACCAACCAAAAAGCTACTCCTATCTACAAATTTGCACTAATTCGTAAGTAACAGATGCATCCATCTTTCGTGATTTAAGTATTTCACCTCCAATGGGATACATACCAGCGATATATGTATACAATCGTAACTTAATTATAAAAAAAAAGTTATGTGTAAAATCGTCAAGGCATGGATTTGGATAGGTGCTAATAATTACGTCACAGATGTCTTCTTATGCACTTTGCACTTGGCTAAACGATATACAAAAAAAAATTGCTTCCGTTTGAGTTTTTCCGCAAAGAAGATTTTGAGTTAAATAAAAACTTTTGTTGCAGAACATATGTACAGAATATGTTCAAAATGATTTGCGAGAGGAGGCAATAATTTGGTTTTAGATTATTTACCCGATACCGATCATCAGTGAGTTATTTTGTGAAAATTAAAATAAAGCAAAATTGAGACTAAGAAATTCAAAAACTTTAAGAAATGATGTCCTTATGGTACCTGAATATTTTTTTATTGAATTATTAAGTGTTTTATCCGAAAAACTATTAGCTGTAATTTGGAAAACGTGCCGAGAACAAATCCTATGGCAACTGAGCAGATTTTGCTGCAGTAGCTGAACATTTATTACATAAATGTAATTTCAGTAAGTTTAACAATTCAGTTTAACTCTTCCTTGACTATATATATCTAAGAATTGATTCATCCATTGCCCTTGGCACTGACAGAGTTGGCGAAGGGACTGGATTTATTTATTCAAGCGCTACAAGTTAAAAACTTCTACATTTTTGCAATAGTCACAAGGAACTTAAGTAAAATTAAGATTCATCTAGAAGGGGAAATATTAAAAAATATTATGTAATTATCACAGCAAATATGCGTATGCTTAAATAAAACTAACACAAAATGATTTGTTCACAATATTAAGCAGTGCATTTAATTGACTTATTTATATGTTTACCCTAAAATAAAATCTAAAGTGTGAACTTATTTTTTGCTTTTTGAATAAGCAGCGGAAAACGTTAATGATAAACATTGGCTGGTATTAATAATTTTTTTCAGTTTTTCCCAAAAATAAGTAGCTATTAGCACCGTCTTAAGCGACATGCCGTCGGAGTAACTGCTTTGCAGACTTTACGCCTGCCAGGTTGGTCTGCTCTGGATGTATCCTTTTTTTTTGGCAATGCGACCAATTTGATGAACTACTTGGCGACCGACGAAAAGCCATAAAAAAAAGGCTTGAGAGGAAAAAAGAGAAAGTCAAATCCCAAATTAATCGATTTGCTTGCGAAACAATTAACTAGAACTATAATATACTTTAATACAGATTCTAGTGCTTAACTTAAGCGACACATAAGAAAAGGATTGAGCTTCTTGATGTGTAGGGTCTGAAATTGTCTTAGTCCAAAATATTTCTTGTTGTAAATAGTTTAAGCACGGAACCAGAAATTTCATATTATGTCTGGACTCTTAAAAGATGTACTAAAATGTACCAAATATATATCACGAATGTGTAAAAACCAGACTGACCGGAAAAAATACCAGTATGTCAGAAAATGTTCTGCAAATTTTTATAAAATTGTAAGATTGTTAGACAAGTTGTCAATAAAATGAATATTCCCCAAAAGAAAATTTTAATACTCATTGATTAATTAGGTATAAAAATACCCGATTTAGAAGTTAGCTAAAAACTTAACATAAAAGTAATATTCAGACAATAAACCAAAAAGTCACGTGAAGTGATAGATTAAAAAATTTTACAGATCGTTTTAATTTTAGCTGAGTGCTGCAGGTGCATAATTTTCACATTTTTCAATCAAAAAAAAAAAAATCTTAATTTTTCGGAAAAACATAAACTCTTTGAGATCGATTTTCACATTGAATAAGAATTGATTTTCAACTTTTTTCCATGAATCTTATATGACTGACTTTCAAGGTTAATAGATTTCGATCCTTTCTCCAACTATAGTAAAATATAACTAATAAGTTGCTAATAGTTCGCGTTGTCATTCAACGGTTTGTTATATATGGTCAATGCTAGGTATACGAATTGGAGAGGAATATAAAAAATATTTAAAGATATTCATAAGTTTTAAACAACAATAAACTAATAATAAGCGGTTCATTGGTAGTCACCAAAAAAAAACAATATTTTAGAATTTATTTTAAAACGAATATTGATTTTTCAATGAACACAACTTTTTGAATGAAAAAAATAAAATTAACTAAACAAGTGGCACAGCTAAAACAAAACAAAAATTAAAAAAAAAAGATGTGAAGGTGCAGCTGCTTGCCTGCGGGCGTATTTTTCTGTGTATATAATACAGAGTCAACCTTGCTTGGCTCGCCGGAGTCTCACGACTATCGAACAGCACGAACAGGCACGACCAGCTGACTGAATTAGCGGAGAAGCGAGAGCGAAAAACGCTGTAGTGCTGATATACACTGTGCAAAGATAGGAACGAATTCGTTCGTTTGGCTAAGCGTTTCATGTTTCCGCTTAAAATTTCAATTAATTATTGCGACTGTTGTAAAATGTGGAACCCAAATACAACCGATTTGCCGCAGTGATCGTCTACCCCATTCACACTTTTATTGTATTATATCTTACGATATCTTTAGTGATCGACTTTGATGCAATGCGTTTGGCAGATAGACAACTGCACTACGCACAGGAAGTGCTAGTTAACGCAAAGGGAGTGAAAAAAAACGAAACCGAAATGTGACATTGAAATAGAAATTAAGATCAGATAGTAAATAGTAAAATTGTATATGTATCAAGATATGAAAGTATTCTGCCCAAATTCAATGGCATCATTTGAAATTAGGTAGAATTTATTCACGAAAGCAATAACAAAAATTAATTGATATCTCTTAATGACAACTAAATTATTTCAAAACTTGACCTATTAGAAATGATTTTGAAGGTCATGATAATGTCATAAGTAGCTGTGATTAAGATAAAATATGCTTAAAATAAACGTCCCATAATTAATTAATTATTTTTTCAATCGGCTAATAATCTTCATCTTCATCGAGCAAAACATCGACAAAAAACGGTCATTATACGATCACTTCGCGAAATCTAAACTTACACTGAGCGTCCAGATATTTGAACAGCCAACTTACAAACTAATGTTATATGCATCAACAAATGCATTTGATTCTATTATATATTCAAATTACGCCTATTAGCAACGGTCATCGCATCGGTTACAATCACCCAAAAGGAGAGAGTTTCCTCAGACTTCTGAAACTTGGAGTTTCAACAGGCTATACAAAATGGAGAGGAAGATTGCGATAAGTAAAGCGGGGGACGAACCTAAGGTGCGAGCACTACCGAAGAGCCCAGATTTCCATGGGTACTGACTAAATTTCCAGGCGACCCGCAAATACTGTGAGACCAGGACAAGAGATGTGCAGAAATAGTAAAGGATCTGTGGAATCGCTCAGTTTTCAGGACGAACTGACGATGTTACAGAGAGCGCTGTTATTATAGTCAGCGCATCTTCAACATAGCCTTGTGTCAACTGAAGAGTTTATGACGACGATTGGCTTATTTGAATCATCATTAGGACCGGATGGAGGCAGTGTACCCAGACCATATTGGTCGAAAATATTCCAAGGATATCTTCTCGCAGTTTCAGAGACCGTCTGATGCGTCTTTTGAGCTAAATTCATAACAAATAAAATCTCAGAATAAATAAAATCTCTGAATATTTCCAATAAAATTATAATCTAGATGTTGATGGTGAATTGATTCTTTGATCAAGTCTGTGGATCTATTCTAATACACTAATGTATTTTTACCAACACAGAACAGTGTGGATGTAGCCAAGAAATACTGATCTTTAAAGGAGATTTTTGGATATCTACCGTCCAAGTTTGCTTTTAAAAATGCGGTACATGTAGGCTTTTGCGAATTTTGGGGGTGAGAGTGGGCGTAGCCAAAAAAAAAAAATGTTGAAAGAGACTCCTAGCAGCCTTAATTGCAAGTTTGGTAACTGTAGCTCTAAAATTACGGGAGATATGAGTTTTCGGAAACTTTGGGGCGGAAATGGGCATGGCTGAAATAAATTATAGAGAAGGTTCCTTCTAAGTTTGCTAATTATAGCTCTTAAATTGCAATAGATATAGACTTTTAGCGTTTATTGTTTTTTTTTTTCGATTTACACTAACAGGTTTATCGATCTCTGAGGGGAGTTAGAAGTAATATATTTTCTAAAATTTGGTGACTCTAGATGATGGAAGATATGCGCATTTAAGATTTCTAGAGCCGAAGTTCCTGTGGCGCCGGGTGTGCGGGTGGTAGGCTACGAGCAAGTCACTTTCCAAGTTTGGTGACTGTATCTTCAAAATTGTGGCAAATATGCGGTTCTATCGATCTATCTATTATCGATTTTAAGAAATATCGGCTTGGACGATATTGGCGCTACGTTACGTTGTTACGTTGTTATTGGTTCTTAAGGGCGGCTATCCGTAACATACATACATACGTATATACAAAATTTGCTCTAACTCAAAAACTGCGGGGGCCTGGATGCGGCGGAGATAGACTTGGCATATGCCGATCTTTGAAAGAGATCGCCTACAACTTACCAACCAAACTTGATACCTTCCGTATCAGAGTATAAAAATATAAATATTTCGATATTTCTACTCAAGCCCCTATTAATAATTAATTAATTAACTAAATTAAGCAAGTAACAACTATTTCAGAATATTACATGGTAAACGCATGATTAACAGAGGTTGTTTGCAGCAGCAGCAAAGAACTTTTAATTGATAATGAATTCTTTACATACTTGAATTTGGAGCCCTGCATGGCTTAATATAAATAGCTTATTGTTAGTCGTAATTAAATCCAAACTACATTAAGTGCAGTTTGAGTGGCAGCAGTCAGCCCTCTCATTGTACAGCGCTCTCTTTGTGCAGCGGTCTCTCCCTCTGTCTCTCGATAAAGGGCGTTCGCTGATCCGCCGACTGCTGCAGCTAATCAGTTGTTTCGAATAACTCTAGCTGGTCAATCGGCTTAGTTATTCTCGTTTTTAGAAGGTTTAGCGGGGTCTTCAAACCTTCCGTTCACTCATCGATCGTTTGTTACTCTTGTTGTGAAAAGGTTTAGCAATTGGCTTTAAGCCTTTATTAAACAAACCAAAGTGTTTTGAAAAAGACTAAGCTTTAGCTTCTACTCTAACTACATACATGTACATACATACATATATACTTTTAAATAAGCAATATGTCATAGTGGAAATAACATTGTTATTAATTGGAAAATAAAGCTTTCAAAAGGCTGATAGCGCAAACAAATGTATTCGAATTAAAATAATAAATTTGAAGAATACAAAATTAAAACAAATTAAGGATTAATACATTTAAAAAATTATATCCAAAGAAGTCTTCTTTGACTCCTCTCCTTCTTCAGCTCCTCAGTAGAATTCTGGCCAGTATATATTTCTATGAGAAAGTCTGCTAGCAGCGGGATGTGAAGGTCACAATCGTTGTGGTTTGAGGGAATAATGCTCTTTGCTCCCATAATTTGGACTAAAAATAAATAAATACATCTGGACGGCGAAATAATGTTATTAATTGTACGAGTCTTGTTGCGCAGGGAAATCTTATTACCATAATAAAGCACCCTGACTCTAGGCCTAAGGACAAGACTACTTTCTGTGGCTTTGGGTCTTCCGCTGTACACTTTTTGAGGTTGATGCAAATATACTGACAAGGCCATTTTCCAAAACGATAAAGATACTATAATGTGTCTGCAGTCTCATTAGTGAATACCACTCCTTGTCTTTAACAGGAACTTCATTAACTGTGATCAAGTCGTTATTGAAAAGTGTAAGTGCAAGTATAAGTAAGGACCCAAAGCACTAACCTTGGGCACTTTGGTGTGGATGCACTTCAACTGAGTGATTCCGTCTTAGGCTAGTCGAAAGGTCATGTCGGTTAAGAATCTGGTAAAATTGAAGGTTAACCATGCTTTAATTTCTAGCAGAGAAGCCCATTATCCCCCACACGATGAAATGCCTGCCGGATATCCAAGTAAGCCGCAACGACTTAACCACACGGTTAACTGCTCGGGCGTTCCGTTTTGAAGCTCAAAACCAAACTGGAACCTTGGCGTTGCCCTATTTAATGCAGGAGAAGCTAGGATTATTCTAATCCCACAGCTTTTCCGGTATACAGGCTCAGGATTACCAGAAGACATATTGGGTGAAAACTCTCAAGGGCATTACGCGGCTTCCCGTTCTTCTGCAGCATGACTGATGATTGATTCAAGGTTTATTGGAAAAACGCATTTTATAAGGTCGACTCCTTTGGCTATAACATTTTGCAAATGAATTTGTAATTGATGATTTTTTAAAATATGCGAAAAGTTGGAAGCTCTAGTACAAAATGCTCTGCTCCAAAAGCCTCCAAGACCACTTTGAAGACTTATGGAAAATGACAAAAGAGGAGGGAAAAGAATCTCCCGAACACTTCCTCATTTTCTGCCCAGAATAAGACTAGGCACCCTGGGAAACCCCTTCTAACTTGCCTATCCCAGTTTGCAAAAATGAGGACCTAGAGAATTGCTAAATTCAAAACGCATCCGGTTGGACCCGGATCATTGATTTCGAGATCCGTCGGGAAAAGATAGCATCCGAGTATACAGCGGGCCGCCCAACCTACCCACCAAGGAGGAGGTTCCGAGTCTTTACATTCCAAGCTTGTTAGCTGTAGTCTTAAAATTGTCGCACCTACAAAAACGGCCATTATGTTATTGAAACCAAATCCTGTAACATCCGAAAATCTGGATCTGTTCAAATTTTGCAGCCAATTTTAATTTGCTTAGTGGTGGACTGGAAATATCGTAAAAATACGAAGTGCAACAAAATGAAATAGGAACGTCCCCTCGTGATGCGAAATTGATGGGCAATTTGCAGTATTGCAAAACCTTATGGACCATAATCAAACGTGTTACTAGATGTCGCTCTAAAATGTAATTGCAGTAATTCAGTTTATTTATGAGTTAAATATTTCTGCTTAAATAAAAAAAAAATGGAACAAAAAATCATTAATTCCAAGAATCATTCTTCCATTATATGATTACGTAATAACGAATTATTTTTTTTCTTGCGTATTTTCATATTTAATTTTTTATTTTACGGATTTCCTGGTATTAACATCGTAAGCAAAACTAAACTGAGTATTTTTTAATTATCGATAGCAGCGTGCTGGTATTTTTATTCTTATCTTCATTATATCATCGCATATATTTTATTTATTTCCCTTCCATGAAATGGGTAAATAATTTAATGATATAAATTTACTCACAACCAAAACTGATGTGAAACATATCGTATCAAAAAGGCACTAAAAGTTCCGGTTCCGGAGCAAACTTGTAAAAGTCGCCGCTCACTTGACACACAAAATACCACACACCGTAGAACGATCAACGTTAAAATCAAAATTAACAAGTAGTTTTTCAAATTATTTAATTTTAGCTATAGGAAAAATCAAATAATATGTGACGAATAATAATTGATGAAAGAACTGTTTTGTTTTCTTGACTCTCCTACGCTAAGACTTGGACAACATTAATGTTTATATATGTAGAGTTTGCAACCCTAAGACAAATACTTAATGAGAAATCAATTTTGTTGTGATCTCTTAGTCTACAAAAAATCTTATGTATATTAGCATTGAAAACGGACTGAAATCTTTTCAACACAAGCGTGACGACGACAAATTTTTTTAACGCGAAATTGTTGTGTGAAGAGTGGAAAATGTCAGATGAGTTCAGGACAGCTGTTTCGTGTGATATTGCTTTAATTAGTAAAAAATGTACACAAAAAGTGTTTAAACCGTCAATCTGTCTGACAAAAAAATATTTTCTAAGGTCAACGGAATTTTAGGCAGCCCCTCAAATATTGTTGCCATTAATGTTACTGGGAATACACAAACATTCAAACATGCACACATGTATATATACAAAGTAATATATATATGTATTAGTGTTCTCGCTACGAGAGCCGAAGTGGTGTAAGAGCGAAAAGCGAACGTCAAAAGAAACGAGAGATTCGCCTCTTAATATAGCAATTGTGCTTGATTTTAGTATGCGAGGCGATCAATATTTGGCTTTTGTTCAGTTATATTCTGTGTAAGCCAAAGTGAAGTCACCTCGTGCTAACAGCCGTGATGTACAACAATTAATTGCAACAATTAAATACATATATATATGTCTATATAAATTAACATTACATTTGCATGTACATAGCACAAGCTATATAAATCGCTAGAGGAAATGCTAGCCTGAGCATTTGCCTCAAATTATTATACCAACAAAATAATTGACCAACGATTGTGAAAGTTCTGTTAAAAGCATATTGTAGTGAATTTAACGAAAAAAAAAAATACAATCATATAAAATAGGCCGAATATTATTGTTAAGCCAAATGTACTATCTTGTGGCGTACAGCTAGCAATTATTACAGCCGAAAGGCTGTAAAAAACATTTTTGACGACGCCAATTTACAAATACAAAACTACAAAATACAACATACATATACACATTCATATAGCATATAGCATATCAAGCTAAAACGACGACGACGACAATACTAGCAGGACATAAACCACCCACAAATTGCAGCCCACATTTAGAAAATCGATATTTATATACTAGTCACAACGAATTATGAACTGAACGATGGCATTTGTGTGATGTCAGTAAACTTTTGACCATTTGGGCGAATTGTTCACTGTGCACTTTATTGTGAATACACATTTGTTGAACATTACAATTATATAATCGGCCGTAGCAGTGGACCACCTTTGAATTACACTAAATTTGTTGGTTCTGCAATGGTAAAAGATAACACTGGCACACTCACAATGCGTCTCGTTCGAAGTAAATTACGCAAACGCGACGAGCCTCGGAACGCGTCATCCAATGTTATTACTGAAGATAAGGAGCACCTAGACGACAATGGAGATGATGCTGATGCTGATACGGAGACGAATACTACTATGAACAACTGTAGCAGCCACCACGTATCTTTCGTACGAATGAGCGGCGGAGGCGCTGCCGAAGGTCGAAGTGGACATCCAGATGTGATTGATATTCCGGAGTGGACATTTCCTCCAAAAGCGCCTGCACCACATATCTATCATATTAACCCGGTAGGTGAAATAACACCCTTTTCAAGGGGATTTTATCCATGTGCATGAACGTTTGTAGAAGCTACTGACATCGTTTTCCTTTCCAATTTTAATGGAAAGTAGTTTTATTAAACTACAATCTTCAGTAGTTGAGCTGTGAAAAAAAGATTGTAGATGATATATTTAATCTAAACTCGAATTCAATGCTTTTATTGATATATCGTCCAAATCGACAATCAGGTCTTGCAGAACATGATAGCAATTTTTCATTCATTGTCTTTTGAAAAACGCTGGAAGATGATACCTATCTGAAAAGCGTTTCACATCTTTGAAAAATTGTATACATTTAGCTTGATATCGTTCTGTGTAAATTGCCTGAAAGGTCTTGCCGTGCTAAAAATGCAGCATACTTCCCGCATCCGAAATAATTTTGAAGCACTGTAATTTAACGATATTTTCAATTTGACATACATTGCATAAATGTAAACAGGGTTCGATGGCGGTTGCTGTGGCATTGAAATAGGGTAAACATAAAATGGAGCGAAATGGGAGGAGCTCTTGGAGGTGCACCAACGAAACAATTTGTAGCATTAAAGCTAGTCAAGAAGAGTTTTAGGCAGGTTTGCTTAAGCTAACGCGCGAAAGGCCAATGCCGTGCAAATTTCTTTTTTAACTTAAAAGCAACTGTCATTAAAACTTAAATAAAACCCATGAACATTTTAAGATTGTTAATAAATTGTTCCTTATTTTAATCGAAAAAACATCCAAATGGTCGATGGCATTTCCACAACTGATCTGGCGATGCAGGAATGAAATAAAATTAAAGGCACGGCAAACGCTTACGCTGCATTATCAAAATATATGATATTGCTCCGTGTGAATCCATAACACTTCCATTTCGAAGAACTCAAACATTCAGATTTCGACAAAGCCTTTGTTTCTGCAAATTTTTCTTGCAACAAGACCTTGGTAGAAATACGAACCAGTTGCCCAACAGATGACGCATACTTACTCTCCAGTTTGAACATTACTTTATCATCATCTTTGTCTCTAATGAAACTGTATCTCACAAAAATTTATTTGGTTTTTTGTGCGAATTTCCGGGTTTATAATTAAATGATTATAATATAATAAATGAGATAATATAAAACATCCCATCGTACACATCAATTAGATAATACAAACTCTTGTTCAGTTTGATATTTCCATTAACATTTTCAGTTTCATATAAATCTTTTCACTATAATGAAATATATTTTATCGTTATAATGTACTCGGTTAATTCATTTTCAAACTGGCAAACTTGTTGAAAAAATGAAAAAATGCCAGTTAAGCTTTTTGCTGTAGCAAGAAGGAAAATAAAAATAAAATATCAAAAATTAAAAGTCAATAATAATAATGCAAATAATGATTTTTCTTGTTTCAGGAGATGTTGATAGCTAATGACAAAAACAGTTTTAAAGGATTTCGCAAACAATTCAGTGGGCGGTTCAAGCGATTAGTTGCCCGAAAACTGGAACCTGCACCTGTGATACCTCCAGAACTAAAGCCGCAACTAAAAACAATATATGTTTATTAATATTAAGATTTTGTATGTAAATATGTGTAAAATGACTACAGCTGGTGACAGCCAAGCAATCAACTTTTTAAATTAATTATAAAAAGTATTTCACGCATATTAATTTCTTAACGGTAATTTGTACTTTGTCAATGGAATAATAAGACACATAGTATTTGAATAAAAGAAATTCCTGACTAAATATTTGACTTTACTTGAGAAATATGCTGGCACCACGTCGATAAGTATTTTATATCAATTCTGTTACTCTTTCTCAGTAACTTTATAATAAGTCTATAGTAATTTCAAATGTATTTTAATTTATTAACATAGAGTACAAATATTTTTTAACATTATTACAGTATTGTATATTACAAATAATTATATACCCTTATAGAGATTATCTTTATTATGTTTTCAAATATGTAATGCATCGGAGGAGACGTCCTCGGGCGCATTTATTTGTATTTATATTTATTCTCGATGAACATCCCATACTGAGTCAATATAGCCATGTCCGTCTGTCCGAATTGTTTAGTGTTTTGCGCTGAACTACCTTAGTTAAGAAGCAATCACGAGGAATCTTGTTTTCTATCCGTTTTTTGGCTAAGCGAAGTACATATGTCGTATCAGACCACTATATCATATAATTGCGATAGGAATCGGCCGAAATGTAAGCCTACGCCTATCTCGATCAAGAAAATCGGTTATCTTATCTTGTGGGTTGAAGTTAATCTTCAGGCATCTAAATTTTATGGCGCTTTTTGTGACTTGTCAAACTAGAATCAAAAACTAAAATTTTTTTTTGATTATATTTTTTTTTTTTTGTGGAAAAGGGAACTTATTTTTACATTTTTGTTACAAACAAAAACATAGAATATTGAAATCGCAGCAAGTCGGGAAATCTTTAATTAAAATTTGTCTAAAACGTACAGAAATATTTAAAAAAAAAATACATTTGGCCTGGTCTACAAGGGTTTGCGATTATCGGTGTGCCCAAGATAACTGTTCTTTCTTGTTAGATATGTGATTATCAACAGATAAGGCTATGGTGTGTTGTGTGTATATGTTATGGTTGATAAACTTAAGATTATACTTGGGATTGCTTTTCGACCAGATCCGGCAGGTGGATACTGAAAACTTCTCATAGCCATCTCATTTTGCTCACTTTAGACTTAAGGTGTCCAAATAATTAAAAAGGTATCTTTAAAGTCAATCTCTTATCTAAAGCGAATTATTTTTAGTCCGCTGGTAATTAAAGCAGGAAAATACCGCTCCAAGAGAAATCCAATGCAAGGACACATGTGCAGTAAAGCCATCAGATATTTTTAGATGCATTATTTTATAATCGGTGTTGAAAGGTGCGTGGTACTATTTAAAGTAGGGTGAAACATATGGCAGATAAAATCAACTTAAATGGAATCATATATTAAACCATCTCAAAGACTTATAGAAACATGCATCTTCTTTCGGCACACCTCTTTTAGATCATCCAAAATGGGGGACAAGAGTGTATGAATCATCCTTGGCTGATATAACGGAATATTTTTCTCGTTGACCTTAAATCAGCTGCAGATTGACGGCCTTAATATTAGTTTTATCAGCTGGTTTTACATACATTTTACATGGTATCAGAGTATTCTGCAGATGCACTTGTTATGATTGAATAATGATTGAATAATTAATAAATGTCGGAGTTCAAATACCTGAGAGAGTTAGCCACAGGGTAGCTAAGTAGGTATTATATATTAAGAGTAGATACTTTTTGAATATGAAAAGGGAGAAGATATGATTTTCGTATGCCACTTTCTTTCATTCAAGTTATCAGCCTTCTCAGTTTCGTTTCACAACTTTATATTTTTTTAAAAACATTAACTTTGATCCTGAGGATTACCCTTAAGGTATTCTGAACGGTATATGCAATCGTACTGCCTCAGATGGCGAAGTTTGAGGCTGTTGTTTAGCGTGTGAATAAAAATTGGATTCTCTTCTTGATTGAGTCGCTGGAGTACCTTCCACTTCAGAAACACAAGCAGGATCTCGAAATTAGAGTTGTGGGAGGTAACCTATAACTGGATTTAAATTGCCTTCAGCATAGTTTTGTACAAGAGTACTTGATTTCCAAGTTTCAAGTCTTCTGTCTAAGAAGCCAAGTCATTCTTCTTGGTATTTATTTCTCCCTGATATTTAGCTATGTGCCCAAATGGCTTGGTCATCGTTTGGTTGTAAAGTTGGAAATTTCCACTTTGTCCTAAGGAAATCTGCTCAGAGTTGTTTAGAAGGCCGTACAGCAGTATTTTTAAATCCTTTGCAGCGCTATCTAGATAATTGAGACTCTACTTTCAAATCCTTCGTTGATGTCATTCCAGAAATTCTGACTTCTTTTGTTTTCTGTGGGAGAAGGCCTTAATTGATTGGGGGATTTCATTATCAGTTCTCAACTCTGGGGATGGAACAGTCGCTTTCTTCAGCATAATATTGATGTTGCTGCTCAGCCTTCTTGATGAGCGACCACTCTTTTTGAGTTTGAGGCCCCCAAGAAACTTCTTTGCCACCTATTATCAATCAGTTATTAACAGAGCAGAGTCTATTAGGTCTATTAGTCTATACGAACAGGAAGGAGTTTAGGGAACCCATTGCAAATGGAAAAAATTGTATTATGTAGTTGTGCAAATGTGTGTAAAGTAGACAATAGTAGTAACAGACAATCCGATCCCATAAGGTATTTTATTCAGGTACAAGAATTTAACAACCGCCTAGACATTTTCAAAAAACAGCTATCGTTTATACCTAATTTAGCTCGAAGCCCTCTTAGTCTATAGTGTCCTATCGACAGACCGGTGAGTTTTCTAAGTCTTGCTTAAATCATTTCTGATTATAGCTACCTAAAAGACAATTGGCTTGTCTTAGGTACCTCTGCCCAGCTCGATTAACGGAGATGTCTTTCTTCGTTTCTCAGTTGTTACCGATTTTGGTGTAGATTAGCCGCAATTTTCGTCCTTCTGAGTGCAATCTGACGGAAGGAATTGGGATATCTCTGTTTGGCCAAACTAATTTGAATACAACTGATATTGAATAATCAGCTTTAATTTCGCCAACTTATCGCTACTTTACATAACTTTGTAAAATCTTACTCATTTATGTAAACACAACATTGTAATTTTGGTAAATATCGATAGTTTCACTATCGGCGAGTCCGAGTTAGAAATTCAAACTCGCTTTTGTTTCGGTCAAAAATAAAGTTCCCATTTTAAATAGTTTAAACATCACCGAGATCTCAAGTTTCATGTTTACATAGAAAACGCTTTATGCATCGAACATATTGGCGCCTAACATAGGGCAGTGTTTAATCAAATGATTAACAAACAATTGCAGAATTTCGCATTTCGTTCTGTTTACAAATTCGGCATGCGCGTATATATAGACACGTATAAGTAAATAAACTAAGGGTTGGATTCCAATTATTTGCAATGCTTTGTTGCAGCAATTAAAACATCAAACTTGCAAAAGAATTTAAAAATCGTTAACCAAAACCATCACAAAGTTCGTCCCAGCAGAAATCACACACGTGCACACAACTTAAAGTAACGGATTTTGCGCTGTCTCTATATTCGTTTCGACGACCTTCAACACCGTTTTCGCTGTTCTGCTTCGTTCGCCATTAGTTTTCGATATACTCATCTTTCGATCGTCTTCTTTCAGAACGTTGCTGTTCTTATCGCATTTTTCACTACTACTAAAACGGCAAGTGCGCTGCTCGCAATCGTCGCTTCAGTCGCTACCTTTAAAGTTTGTCTCAAATTCGTTCTTCGTTCGCTTCCGCCAACTTCTCTTCATTCAATTTCGTTACACATTTTTAAATAAGTCACATTTTTTGGAAAACTACCCATGCCAGCGTGCAAATATCAAAAGGAACATTTCGCGCATTAAAACTTTGATCGATAGACCACCAGGAGAACCTTCTAAAATCTCAAGCTGATCTTCAATGTCGCTTAGGAATTTTTGGAATCGTACTTTAAGCAATTGTTGGATATTCATTCGGAAATAGAAATCGATCCAAATGATAACGCGCGCGCAGAACTAGAAGACAACTTGGTACAAATCAAGTTAGCAATTAAGAAATTGCTCGGTGGAGACTTAAATAGTGCTGTCATTGATGCCGCTACATCACACGTTGCTTACCATCCTCAAACCATCACGATGGCAATCATTTGGAATACAAAAACTTCATTTGCTCGTTTAATCAAATCATCAACTGCTTAAAGGGTGCTGCGCTGGAGTGCGTGAAGGCATTTGCAGTCACCAATGAAAACTACGCTAAGGCCTTAGTAAAGTTAACGACTCGATATGACAAGCCAGTCTTGATTTTTACAGAGACCTTATAGTTTAGGTACATATTCAAAACAGATTCGAAATCCTGGGAAAGTACAAAACTCGTCTTTCGCATTTGCTACCGCTTCTTGTGCGTTGTGCTCATGCTCAACTTATAAATTTATGGCTTACGAACAATTTAAAGCACTGGATGCGCTGCAACGTTTTGATGTCGCAAAATGCCACACGATGTGCAAATCAGCAGTATTTGCCACGCAGAGATAGACATCACCTCTCTTACAATTACTTCAATAAAATATCGTTCCTCATCCATTGAACTTTTTATACAACTTATCAGCCGGTCATCAATGGAAAATGCCAGAAAATATTGTTCTGGCAGATGAAAAATTCTACCAGACTCGACACATCGACATCTTTAAGGTTGGCGCCACTTCAATTGATGATCACCTTGAACGCTTATGGGAAATTGAATCAACTGAAACATCAAGTGTGCTGTTGAAACCAGAACATCGAACTTGTTGGAAACACTACATAAAAACGACTATTGTGAACAATCCCAGTCAACTTGGTCATTCGTTTGACATAGCACGCCGCAGATTTCTCAGCTTGGAACGCAGTTTGACACAATCTTCAGAACTTCGCTTACAGTATTGTTAATTCATGAAGGAGTATGAACGTTTGGAACACATGTAGCTGGTAAAAAAAAAAACAAACTTATCGGAACGTCACTACTACATACTCCACCATTGCATTTTAAAGCCCAGCAGCGAAACCACGAAGCTTAGAGTCGTCTTCGACGCCTCGTGTCATATATCCACTCAAACTTCCTGACTCTCCAAGATGATTCAGACTACACTGATATGTCATAACAGCGGATGTTGTCAAGATGTATAGGTAAGTAAATATTGATTTAAATGCTTACAAATACCACTACATACTTTGGCGAGCTCTTCCAGATGAACCACTTCGCACTTATCAACTCAATACGGTCACATATGGAACAGCCTCGGCACCATATTTAGCCAAACGCAGCCTGCATTATTTTGTAGATGACTGTAGATCGAGCTGATTATCTAATCGGTGCTACAGTCATCGAATCATAGTTCGACTTAGATGACTTGTATTGGAGGTGAGGACGTACAAACTCTTCGCACACTCAAGGATCAAGTCATGGAAATTTAGTATCGTGATCACTTTCCAAGCCCTTGATAAAGTGTATATAGTTCAAATCGACAGAGCAATACGAATCGGTGGCTCTGTATGTCTGTTTACCTGTAATAATTATATATTTTGGTTTGGCAATTTTGGTTGCAAGAAAAAATATCAGAAAAATCTATGATTTCTTTGATGCTGTCTCCGTTGTTTGGGGGGCTTTTGGATAAAGCGCTGAACGGGTGGCTCCCCAGATAGACTGACCTAAGGCGAGAGATTGAAAGATTATTATGATAAGTAGCTCGATGTTCTATAAAATTTCAACAGCTGTAATATCTTACTTTATTATGAATTGATAAAAAAAAATATTTGACATGTTGTATTAGTAGGAAAATTAAATGTAATGCAAATTTATGTATTTCCAAATACTTGCTGATATTAGTTGAAATGATCATTAGGGGGTGGTCGGATAATGTTTATCCGATATTGAGAGGAATTTATCAACAAAGTACCTTATAATTTTGGAGTCTCCCGTTCTAAAACTGGAGATATATGTGTTTTCGCTTACAATCTTTATCTTCCTAATGTTGAAAGGAGGTTACCTTTAATCTATTTTCCAGGTTTAGTAACGTTAATCTTAAAATTCTGCCAGATATAGACTTACTCAATCTTTTGGACGGAACTTGGTAGGTTGACAGACATTGCACAAGCCCATTCTACCTTCAGTATCAGACTATAATGATGTAAAAATAGTGAGCTCAGCTGGCGTATATATATGACGAGCCATATATACAGTGGTGTTTCCAAAATGAATTAAGTAAACCAGGCTTACTACAGAAGGCAACATTATTCGACGAAACTGAAACGGTTATATTGGTGCATGAATCACAACGGATAACATATCTCACACAACTAATAAAACATACAAAAATTCACAAAGAGCGACGAGAAAAGTAACCCACAAAAATAAATATAACTCCCCCATATAACAACATGCAAATTGTTTGTTAACAATAATAAAACCGGTTCACTACAATTATTATAGTACCTTTGTAGAGCGTATTGTAATTTTGTCGTGAAGTTTGTAACGCATTAACGGAGATTTATCCGATCTCCGTAAAATATATATGTTCTGGATCAGTATTATGGCACCAAACGAGTCGATAATAAAACACATAAATACAATTATTTTACGACGTATAAAGTCATAATAATACATCGAAATTAGGACTACATTTTATATGTTAGCAGATTAACTCTGGTCTACAAGGGTATGTAATTTTCGGTACGCCAAAAAAGGCGTCTAGTTGCTTTTTTTTTTTTTTTTGTATACCCTATTTCTCTTCTGAACCAATTTGTGTTTGCACTCGATTAGGTTTTTTGCACAAACTCTGTACAAATAGAATACATCATAAATTAATATACATACATATATATATAAATATTTTTTTTTGTGTAAGGTACATTATTAAATATTTTTGACAGTAAATAATATTAATAATCAAATAATGGCAAGGGTATTAAATCGTCATTACCACAAACTTAAAATGTTTGATGTTTTGCTACTAATACCCTTTACTATCTATTAATAAAATAAACATATTTACTTATTAAGGTAGAAATTTTCTCTTGCCATATTTTTTATTTATTGAAGTAATTGCATTACAATATTAAAAAAAAATAATTGTAAATAATTTACGCAACTGCTCGCTGTTTTTTGATTTGCATACATAAGCATAAGCTTTAATTTTACTCTTATACCCGTGCATATTTTTGTAATCTAGAGTATTTTATAGCTTATACACAGAAGTCAGACTTTCTCGACTTTCTTTCTGTATTTAAAGTAAGAGTAAACAAATACGTAAATATACATAGGCATAGGTATGTAAGCAAACCTAACATGTCAGTCAATCTTTATGTCTGGATAAAACACTTTAATTTCAAAATGTTTGTTTCGTTATTATTCATTGTGCTATTGTCCGTTGCTGCTATTGCTGGAACACCAACAAATAAATGCAAAGGTATAAATTGCACAGAAGCTCTGCAAATAGCTTCACTTATTGAAGAGCAGTCCATCGCTAGAATTGTTCACAAGCCTCACCACAGAAACAGTGCGGAAGACCATAATCCGGAGGAACTCAGTAACTTACATCAAGCCGTAGAGGTCAAAGATATTGGTGGTGTTAACTTTGAAGATACGCATTATGGCCCTATGCTGACAATTTCATCAGCTGAACCCGACATTTATTATCAATCAAAACCAACTTACTCACCCGTTCTATCACCATCTACCGCTATGCTGCATCATTATCCAACTGAAAGTAGTCAAACGACTTTTGGTAACATAATTACAGCCCAAAAGATTCATTTTGTAGCGAATTCGGAATCAACTTTTCCCATAGCACACAATTTGCATATTCATCACCATCACCACCATTTAATTTTTAAAGACAAAAAACCAACCTCAATAACGCAATACATGCAGCCAGCGGAGTCTGAGGTACCAGAAAACTCATACTATCAACCTTTAGTTGCAACAGTTAGGCCAATCGTATTGGCTCCTAAAATTGTAAGCGTATCTTCTAAAGTCAATGATTTGAATTCTGATGCAAAACCCCATATCATTAATGGAACTCACAGCACAACACCATTAATAGACGAAGAATTATCTGAAAGTAATGAATTTACTGTGAACGTGCGCCTGGAAAGCAAAATTGATCCTATTTCTGTGGTAACGATACCAGAACTCCCATCAGATACGATTAATAATCAAACAAGTGTAAAAATAACATCATTAGATTACCATAAGATAAGAGAGATTAACGATCTGCAGCAGAACACCGTTAAAGCTTCAAATAACGCAAGCGACAGTAAAGAAAGCTCTTCAGACTATTCAATATTCACCTCAACTACTTCAAATAATAAACATTCTGCATATGATGTACCACTAAATTAAGAAGATGATCATAAGCTTGAAACACAAAATTTTATGAATGAATATTTTAACAAATTTAAAAAGATATCTTCAACAATATACGTTATAAGTCAACTTTAAAAAATTTGGAATATGTCTTGTTTTTGTTTCAAATTATTTATGTTTCGGAATTACTCGTGTTGAAAGACTATATAAAAAAAATGTCTTTCATGTGGACAATCGGTCGAGAATGGAATTATATTTTACTTATACTTATTTTTTGATAGAACGGTGATATCTTTTTGCTGTTATATTTAAAATCGATCGAGTTAGTGATCCATGCCTATGTATGCTTTTGCATACGAATACTCAACTGACGTTACCATTGATATATATTTTAAATTTTTGTAATCAAGGAACAAATGTGTATGGTTTTTTGACATTATATAAAATAAATGTAAACGTAAAAATTAAATAAGAAGATTTAAAAAAAAATTGAATGTAGCCAGTTTACAGTGGTTGGACCCACAGGTATGGGGGTAGAGATGAGGGCAGCGATGATCAATCGAGTTTGGATCTTCTGGAATCTATTTCGAAAGGTTTTCCAGTTGGCATCGAAACCTATGATAAGATGAATTTTGTGTTTCATGAGTCGCGTCTCCAGCTCATCGGGTGCCTTATTTTCACCCCCTCCAACAATGGGTTGAGAAAGATGAGTTACATCTTTACAGCATCATGATGACTTTTGTAATGCCTGGGTACCACCCAAAATCCTCACATGTGGTCCAGGCTCCTTAGTCATTCCATTGCTATCGTCAAGTTTATAGGGATCCTTCCCTCCTTATTGCCCTGGTGAAGAACCCCAATTAAAATGCTTTCTTTTGTAATCTGGGCGAAAGACTGCCCAGGTTGGAACTGTGCCCTTTTGGCCGCTGGTCCTTATTGGGCGGTGGCCGACGTTGTTTACGTTCCTCCTCTTAGGATACCAAAAATTTCAGGCCTGGGCGTTAGTTGTTTTCATATCACTTTTCACACTCACTCGTGTACACGATGGCTCGGCATCCCTCTTAAGTAGATGGGTGTGATAGGGTCCTTTCCAAGTGCCCAAGCGCAGCTGGCTCGGCAAACGGATTTGCTGACCGCTTTCTTGCTGGTGTGGAGCTTTGACCACGCCTTGAAGCCACTGTCTCCGATGTATTGTCGGGATTGCTGCCTTCCGGTTTTGGGCGAATACCGAATACCGGTCTCCTTCGATATGATTGTTCGTTTTTTTAAATTTAAGTGAATCCTACGAGATGAGAAAGGGAGTCCAAATGCATAAAGATTTGCGTTAAACACGTAAGACTACATTATACCGGAGACCTCAAGAGAGCATCAGTACCTAGCGGAGCACTGTAATGCTATTTCCAGTTGGCACCCTTGTGGAGGGTTCAGTGGTGGACTTTGCCTACCCAATCTGGGCTTTATAATTCACAGGTCGATGGGTACTAAAAAAGTATATAGACAGATAAGAGAGATCAGATAAGGAACAATTAACTAGAGCACGCATTTTAAAATATATAGTTCTTGGAAGTTCGATAATTCTCTATCTCAGTGACTGTCGAGTGAAGGGCATTATCCGTGGATCTGTGTTTACGGTGTGCGTTTTAACCAAAGATAAGTTTGGAGTTTGAAGAGATTTTTAGTTGTAGGCTTACAAGACGTTCAAGTGCAGGCTAATACGTCCGTAATCTATTGGTCTGATATTAGATGGGGATAATTTGTCCCTTCCTTAGGACTTTCTGAATGGATTTTCAGATTTGCTAGTGAGTTTTGGAAAGAGTCAGAGAGAGTGAGAGAGAGAGAGAGAGAACCAGAGATAGAGTTTAAGTTAGGTTAGTTTAGACGGATGCCGACCATAAGGTCGACACATTGGACAGTTGTGATACCTTATGGATCTCACTTCGTTTCTATGGTATTCATGTGAGTATAGATCAGGGGTAATCTAATTAGTTTAATTTATAAATTTTGGAATTATGGTCGGTCGTTATCGATAACATTGTTAAAAGCACGTTCGATATCTAGGAAAGCTATTAAGGTGTACTCCTTGGAGTATACAGATGCATCAATTATATTAATGAAGAGCAGTACCTGTAGATCTGCCTTCGTGTGGACATGTTGGGACCTCTAGTGTTGGGGTCTATCGTTCTATTTAGGTGTAGGCTTACGACTCTTTCTAGATAAGCTGGTGGGTCTAAAGTCCTTTGCGCTGGTATGTGATGGCCTCCCAGCTTTGGGAATTAAGGTAATTTTTGTCTGAATCCAAGCGGGCTGAATTTAGCCAGTCTTGAATACTTTCTCAAAAACTTTATACTGCCAATTGACTGTACATAATGGCTGTTGCGCCCGTTTATTGTAGTTGGGCTGAACTTATGTTGTCTGGGCCTGGGGACTTAAACGGCTATTTATTACCCATTTTAAATTTTCTTTGCATAGAAAAGGTTTCATTGATGTAATCTCTTCAGATCTCATATAATTTTGGGTCGTATTTAGCTTAGAGCATCCGGGGAAATGAGTATTTAAGACTATATCCAGTGAGTCTTCACTGGAGTCAAATGTTTTCTTTTTTCAGATAACCTAGTGTAGGGGTGCTTTGGACAGAATTTTCCTCAGCTTCGCGACTTAATTGGTAAATCTCCGTCCAGAAGACTCTCCACGACCTCCTCTTAGCCCGACAAGACGTCTCATTCACCGAAGGTAATCATTCTGCGATTTCGCAGCGTTGAAGAGAGACATACAACTTTGGCGAAGAGCGACAAGTTGTGGTGTCCACCATGGAGGCTTATTGTAGGCGTGCGTCTGCTTATGAGACAGAGTTCACACAGGTGTTTTTGAGAGTCTGTGCTTATGGGGTGATGTTCGGGCAGGATTTAATATAGTCTTGGAAGTATCTTGTGTTAGTATCCCAGTTCGCCTTCCTTCGATTTAAGAAGTTGACCGGTTTTGATGGGCTTAGCGAAAGCTCAAATTCAATACCTGTGATCAGAGAAGGAGTGCCTGTCCGAGACTCTCCACCCTTTTAACTGATCGCTGATGATATCTGAAACAAGGGTCAGGTCTATGACCTCTCTACGATTTTTAGTAATGAAAATGGGATCATTTCCCATGTTACAGATCAGAAGATTTGTATTAAGGATGAATGCTAAGAGTGACTCACCCCTCAGATTTGTATCCGTGCTGCTCCACTGGGAGTGGTGAGCATCACATCCTACAACAAGGACGATTTTGCAATTTTCGTCTTCCGCGACGAGAGATTTTATGATCTCGTCTGGTGGTAATCCAAGGAAGTCATGGGCCATGTAAAACGAGTGTAGCCTTATTGAAGCTGGCTGTTGCTCAAGGTTTACTGTATTGATGTCACCGTAGCTAAAATTATTGAGCAGAAAAATACTAAGATTTTTGTCGGTAACAGGTTGTTATTTTACCTTCAGATTTAGCTCTTATGAGCTTATAATCCTTGCTGCCTAGTCCGCAAGCCTTGCCTCCGACTATCCAAGGTTCTTGGACTAGTGCAATATCGACTCCGCCTCTAGCCAAGCAGAGCCTGAGGGCAGCAGATGCTGCTTTACAGTGGAGGCTGATGTGCAGAAGTCGTAGCGACATTCGGAGACAACAAACCCATCACCGTTTTGTTGCTGCCCTCATCGTCGGACAGCAAGAAATCATCATCGTCGATATCCCGACACATAGCATCCGTCTCCAGCTCGTCGTCGGTTGCTTCCATCTCCGGAGAAGGATCGTGCTCGACTGAGCAGAAGCCGAAGTTCAGCTCATCTTTTTCGGCCTCGATAAGCGCCACTGATTCAGTGATTGTTCAGGATCTCAACCGCCTGATTCAAAGGGCCCTGTGAGGCCTCAATCTTCACCACCCTCCAATCTTTGGTGGGAAGGAAAGTATTACATCTCTGCAGCATTTTCAACACCTGGTCCGGTGGTGGTCTGACTCTTTAAATGATGCTGGGATCCAGATGCGAGCCCGACATCTAATGGGCACATAGCTCCAGTCAACTGCAACCAGCGTAGCTCCCAGAGAGGCCTTTCCAACGTTAGCTACGGCCGCCTTGCATAGCTCCACAGAGCGTACGTCTTCACAGGCAATGACCTTAGTGTTACCCTGATGCCAGCCAACATCTTTACATGCTGGTGGTGGTCCGCTAACATAGAAACTTGCCCCTTTATGATATGCCCCTTTACCAAAAACATGTCTATATGGAGACCATGTCCGAAGTTCAAGGAACAGATCTTAGCTAGCATCAGTACCTTGCGTACCACTGTGATGCTATTACCAGTCGGCACCCCGCGGAGGATTCAGTTGAGGAAATTTTAGCTTACCCTTATCCCATTAAGTATATACATATATTTTTGATTCAATGTGTAAGTTTGAATACCAATGTTATGCATAATTTATGGATGGTAAAGTAAAGGGTATCTCATAAAATAAATAACTATCACTAAAAAGTGAAGTAAATCGTTTTTCTAATATTGTTTTAGTTGAACAATCGACGATAATTAGGTCGTCCTTTCCTGGAAATTTTATCATACATTAATACCTTTAAGAGAAAGAGTGCCTTGGAAAATATGTCATAATTTTTTAATCTTCTTATACCGCTGGAGAGGGTATTAAAATTATGTCGTGAAGTTTCGAGCACACTTGCATAATATATAGTTGTGTGTTGGTAGAGTTGACTCGATTAGAGCTTTCTTACTTTTTATTCGCGTTAAGAGTTGCTTCATTCATTTCGTTTTCATTCATTCTTTCATCATTCATATTTGGTTTATTAATCTTGTGCAATGTCTGTCATGTTATTACAGGTAAAGTCACCAAATTTGCTTGGCATTTTGTTATTGGCTATAGAGATAGATAGAGTGACCAAAATTAGAAGTTAGTTTGCTGATCACATCCTAGAAGGATCTCCCATTATTTAAGAGCCAAAGTTACCAATTTTTTTGCGGCCACGAGCACTCGACCGACCCAATATTCATATAAGGTCATATTTACAGCAAGTTTAAAGCTAAACTTGGAGAGCAATTTACTAGGAACCCTCTTCAACCTCTTTCTTGGCCCTCTTTCTTGGCTATAATCACTTTTTTCTGCAGCATCTGTTTTCAAGTCACTAACTAGCTTTCTTGATGTAAATGATCATCAATAGGTATTATATTTTTTAGTGCGGAATGTGTAAATGACAAGTTGAAGCTCAGTTATGATTATATTGTTAGTTGATTTATATAAATCCATATGTACGAGTATTTCATATATCCAATCGTACTTTTACCCATCTAATGTAACGTTAATTTAACGCCAGTATTAAAGCACAATTTTTGATAGAACGATAATTTATTTTAATTTAGTTAATTAAATATATTTATATAGAAGACATACAGATCCAATAATACGTTTGATGATTTTAGTAACACTTTTGAGTGAGCAAAAAATGTTACAAATATCATCGTGAACGCATTACAAATTAAGACGTGATTTATACATTAAATTGATTAAAAAATAAGCTACATAAATATTAAATAGGATAAATGTGAATTATGTTTACTACAGAAATTAACAATCCTCCATTCATTCCCTTACAGCCTTTTTGCATCGTTAGTTAAACACATCCACATATGTATGTAAGTTTCTATGTTAGCTTTTTTTCGTTTAACGTACGAACTTGACTTTTTGTATTTGTTACTCACAATATTAATAAATTTGACTAAAAAAACGATTATTGTATTTATTAAAATATTAATATTCAATCTATATTCTAGATTTGAGCACTTCATATATATGTATGTATGTGCATGTGTGCATGTACTATGTATGTACATATATATGAAATTCTAGCCTGCTTGAGATCAGTAACAGCTCCCAAAAATTTTTAGAACTTTGCAGATTCGAAGAGATATAAACGTTAGCGTTCAGAGATAATAACATTCGAAACGGTTGTAATGGACAAGTTCAGTATTTTGACAGTAATAAACGAAAAACTACTTAACAAATGCGACGTTGCTAATATTCGTATGGTATGGATGCGCTATTATCACAAATATATAGGCATTTCAACTGAATCCTTTGGCATTTTCGCGTGTAAGTTGAATTCTCTGCCTCTTTGGTTTTTTTTTATATTGTTCGTAACACATACTGAGCTGTGTAATCGTTAAAATGTTCAATGAAGATTTATGCTTCACATTGTACTCAGGACTGTTCTAAAGCAAGAGGAAGAAAATAAATGAAAAATTATACACTTTACAATGTAAAGTTTACATACAGCATTTAGCTACGTTGCTCAAACAGACAGGTTAAAGTTAAACTTTCAATTTTGGAGAGGGAACAGCAGATTGCTTCATTTTGATTTTGTCTGACTAAACAATTGTTTGTGTGTTGTGTATGTGTATGTGCATGTGTATGTAAGTTCATTATGATTATGTGTGTGCATGTATGTATGAATGTATGTACATTTTGTGGTTGAATGATCAAAGTGTGAGCATTTGAGTTGGCAAATGTACATACACTCAGACATACAATTCGTATGCTTGATGATACTTAAAGCTTGCCAAACACGGCAGGATCTCGGTATTATAAAAACAAATGTATGTATGTACATAATTAAATAGTTCATATTTACAACTGTTGGAGCACTAAACAATTACACGAAACTATTACATTTATGAAAAACCCGAAATACGCTTCAATTGCAAATTTTTGTATGTACATGTTATCGTCTTTAGATCGCTTTATTTCAAAAGCTGGTGGGCTCTTTGATTTGCTACTGCTATTCTTGCTTCATTTGACTCGCCCTAGAATTAAAAGAAATTTCACATTAATCACAATTTTATTAAGAATATGATATTTGAAGATATTATAATATAATTTGAGAAAGAAACATAAAAAAATGCAAGCGCTGCTATTGTAATTATTCTTTCCTTCCGCACCTTGAACAATTTATTTTAATAACTTATCCGATTATTTATAGTGTCGTACATTTTACGATTTCAAAATGTCATTAAAATGTAAGAATATATTAAATCTCTACATAGACTTTATGATAACAGACAAACGGAAAGAAATGGCTAAATCTAACAATTCAATCGATCTCTATTCTTTCGGGTGAAATGTATTCAGGCACTCTGTTACCGCATCGGCAACTGGACTAAAGCGACTCCGTTTAGATGACTGCCTTCGAAGCATAAAAAATCGGTGGCCAAATCCATAAATTAATGTGGAATGGCTTGTTGATCACTCTGTCTGGGACAGCAGTTATGGTAACAAAAGAGAGTGAGAGAGATATCTAATGTGCGCTATTAGAAAAGTAGTTTTACTCCATACCCGACAGAGAAGTGTAAGCATCATATTAATATTATAAAAGTAAAGAATGATTATATCCTTAAAGGGGTAAATACCTTGCGATTAATTCGGTCTATTTGACGATTTTGATTTTCCAGCTCTGATCCCATATCCAATGCCATATTTCGAAGATTACCTATCATGGTATTAACTTGACCCATATTTTCTTCCATTTCATCCTCTCTTGCATCATTTGTAATTCTGAAAATAGTACAATATAATAAAGAATGAAATACGATGAATAGTTTAAAAATACATTTTTAATAACTTTTAGAAACTTGTAGTATAACTGTTAGTTAATTAAATCACACTTATACACGTAGGCAATGTTTTTTTTTATATCAAATTTCACACTGATCTTAAAAATTTGTCTGAGATCGATCGCAATGAGTGATTGCCTTGAAAAGTCTACTACAGCGCTAAAATAAATCACAGCCTGAATGTCCAGAGTTCATGTCTCTCTTCCTAATAACACTTATTCTAGACTATTTGCGACTCATAGGACTTAACAACTCCAATGGTACTTGATTGTCATCCGATAGACAACGTTTTTCTTACTGCAGCGAGTAAATAGACTATTTCTGAATTAGTCCCCTTGTTGAAATCCTTATCAGGGATTCTTCAGCGTCCTATTTATAATGTGAAATCGCTTCCTTAAGGACCTGGTCTTTCAGGTAAGATTTCTAAGATTAAGTTTTTGCGGTGTGAGCGGCTCATCCCAAATAACTTAGTCTTAGAAATATTTTAATGTAAAAGTTCGCTAATGATGTTTTATGCTTTTACATAATCCTAAGCCACCTTCCCTCTGTCTAAGTTAATAATGTTCTTTTTCGTCTGTCTGCTTATCTGAATAAGTAGATATAAAGGCATTCATTAGATCTTACATTCAAATTGATATGGATTTTAAAACATACGAGCATGTATAGCATGTTTCCGAAAATTGCAACTATTTGATACAACTCTCTCTGTAAAGTCTGCCTTCAACCTCTTACCTATAAAGCAGACGAATTCAAAAGTATTACCTGCCAATATATCCAGCTTGGGCCATCATTCCATTTCTATCATCCATAACCCTTTGTGGTTGATTGTTCACAACTTTCCCATCATCATTGCCTTTCCATGTGCCATCGTCCTCTTTAAATGATTGGCTCCTGAAAAGTTAGATACAAAGGTTTCTTAAAATGTTTTTTTTTTAAGTAAGTTAATTTATATGTTTAAAAGGTTCTATACACAATTTCCTTGGTTTCGTCAATGAATAATTTCCTTGTAAGAACTTACTGATGTAGTAAATAGTTTATTAATCCAAAACTCGAAATACGTAGGTTTTATTTTCTTTGTTTTACCAACAACCCAGGCGTACATAAAAGACGTAAATGTTTTCTTTTTGCTGGATACCTTCTCCTCTAAGACTTGGTGCTCACCGGTAAATCATTTGAAGGACTAAATTAAATAATAAAAACAAAATTTAACAAGCACCATATTGGCGAATTAAAGTGGCAACGAAATAGTAATTCATCTTCAATTTGAAAACAGTTCAAAAATAATAAAAATATAGAGTTAAAAAAATAAAACTTTAATAATTGGTAAAATTCTTCATACCATACTATTAGACTGTAAAGTAGTTTTGAGCCGAACCGATTCGGAAAGTGAACCCAATTATTATGGTCAGTTCCAACTATGGATGCGTCTATGCGTTGTAGCCTTTGACATTTTAGTACACAAATTCCCCAGAGTTAGTTATATTTAGTCAACAGATGATGGTCTTAAGTATCGTTAATGATCTTAGGTAAAGAAGTACCCATTAGCGAGGTAAGCACTGGTGACTTTATTCCCTCCGGAATTTGAATTCATTGAATTTCAACTCGACCCCTTGAGTTGACCAACCACCAACTGTATCACAAAAACATGCAAATCATTCTAATTTATATTATTACATCGCAATTTTTATCTTAATACTGTGTTTAAAAAGTAAATCATTTGTGGTTATTTAATTGTTAGTGTCATTTTAAGCTAAGTAATTTGTTTATATTTACTTATTGCAGGGTAGTACACAAATTCCGCAACATTTTTCCATTCCACTTAAGTTTTTTTCAGCTTCTCTCATATCTGCGTTAATTTGATCCATTCCTTCTTCAATTCGGTCAAGTTGCTCTAAAATCATAGATGACAAATTTAAAATGTAATATTTATATATCTTGATCAAATGGTTAACATTAAACTTGTTTGTTGTCTATTTATTAATACACCAGTTAAGACCCAGTTGCATAATAAATTATCAGCTAAAAACGTGTGACAAAGGCCATTCTGCAGGGTGGAAGACATGGGATTTCACCATTTTTGGAGTTGACAATATGTTAGTCTCTGTTTGAAGGAGGCTACCAGCTATCTTTACCAGAAACAGTTTGTCGAACAGAGACATCAACATGTATGCTATTATCGTAACATTACACAACATTAATGTTACAATTTATGTCATATAAAAATATATATATATATCATAACGATGGCAATGTTTACATTGTTTACCTTTCAAGAATTTTACAATTATCAAAAAATATGTTTCACATCTTCCGGCGTTACCTTATTTGTGATAAATGATTTGAGATCAACCCGGGAGACAGATAGTCAATCTGTATGTGGTAGGAGGTGTCCTTTTTACAATTGCGCAACTATGTATATAATAACAATTTTATATAGTTTAAAGGTCTATACAGTTTAAATACAAGGAATATAATTTTATATCTTGATATATAATATAACGAGTATATATTCGCTTATGTTGGCGTCAAGATTATCCGATCTTGATAAAAATGTACAGTTAATCACTATCATGTCAAGAAATATATGTATATTTACATTCAATTATATACATCTTTAAAATTGCTTTTATTGCAATCAAAAAATGAATTATTTCGATTTTAGAGAAACGGAGTGAGTTCTCGATAAAATGCACTTCATCTGCATGAGGTACGCAAGAACTTCGATTCCGAATTTCAAGTATAGTAGTATAGTAGGTCTTATAGTCTTTGATATCGACTAGTTCATACAGGCGGACGGACGGATAGACATGGACATGCTTAGATCGAATTGTCTGTTGATATTTTGATCTTATCGATATGTGATCTTATCGATTTGAAAATATCGATGTTATAGAATTCGTAGTCTCCCTGTGAGCGTAGTTTTTAGTTTTAAGGTTCTAGCTTTAACGGTTTCGATGAAAGATGCGCTTATACAGACACCGTTGTGATATTATACAATACAATACAATACTATAGAAAACTTACTATTAAAATACTTGTGTATTTAAAATCTAAAAATGCGTTACAAAATTTAACTTATCAAAATACGTTTTGTATAAACAGACAGTCGAACAGGATTTAGCTCTTCGTCCTAATCAATAATATATACATATAGTTTACGGAGGCAAAGATGTGCATTTTCCATAAATTTGGGCTTCCAGGTTATCAAATAGTTGAATCCAAATTATGAATTTATATTTTCGAATGGTCTTAATTTACAGACAATGTCTTAGAGATTTCTGTGCCAACCTTCTCAGCTTTTATTCATTGTATCAATTCGTCAATTTGGTGCTGCGAACTTAATTCGACTTTAGCCAATTAAAATTCATTGTAAAAGTGAAATTTCCTTTTAAATTAACAACTCCTTACTGCGTAAAAGGCAAACCAAATTTATAATAATATAAAATATCATTATGTTACAAATTTATCTTACCTCTCGGCAGACAATTACAGTTCAATCAAGTTGGTACATTTCCCGGTTGAGAGAGTTGAATACTTAAAGTTGGATATATATATTGAAAAATTAAGTTTCTTTCTGACACTAGAAGACTTTTCAAATTGTTGGAAGGAAGAACAAAGAATGGGCGCAACCAATAGGGTTATAGGTTCGCTCTACGAATCAACTAGACCAAAATAATAATAAAATAAATAAAAGAATACCACGGAACATAGTATTCTGACACAAATCGGCTTCCTTACGGAAAGTCATCGTCTAAAAGATCTTTCCCTTTCACAGACCACATGACTCTCTGAAAATATTTATATTGCCACTCTTGAAGATATTTTTGCAGCACAACGTAATGCTTAAAATGTCAGATAGAATGATACTGTTGCATGTGCATTCACGCTCTCGGAACAGGCTTTTAAATTCCCCGCAGAAAAATTAGATTGTTTTAAAATGTCCATGCCCAGAACATTATTAATAAAGTTAGCATCCAATTGAGTTTCATTCTCAGCGCCGCAGCAAAGTCCCTGTAATCAACAGGAAATCTGGGATGGGATAAGTGCACAGAGTACTTGTGAGTATTTCTAGCACATGCAGAAGTCGTATGAGCTGAAACGCCTGATTAATAATAGTCCTTGAGCCAAAGCCCCATTCTTTATCAAAGAAGCAACAACAGCTTCACGGGGCCTGTGATCATTAGTTTTAATGAAGTGGGTCTAGGTTAACTACTAAATAATTGATCAAAGTGTGATTTTCACGGTCAACTTACGGATGCTAAGTTCCTTGAGCTCCTCATCTTGGTAACCAGCATATCTGAGTTGAGTGCCCTTTGCAGCAGAATGAATGCAATCTAATTAATTGCTCAGTTGTGTTATGGGATTAATTTTCAGGAACTAGATCTCATCGATATGGAGACCGCCTTTCTCATAGAGATTAAGAGAAGCAACAATTTGATGGCAGGCCAATCCAAGGAGTGAAAATGTCTGCCGTCGAAGGGCTGCATCTCAAAACCTGTGGGAGATGAGATCTCTGAGACGAAGATTGTGACGTACGTATGACTGGAGAGGACGATAAGTGAGCAAAATAAGGACCTCCGACTGCAGACGTGAACGGCACTGAAATTCAACGAAAAACAAGGTCATCAAGCACTTTCTTCAGCAGAGTGATCTCGCTGTTGAAAACCGGCAGCGACGGCAGGCAAACACTCGACAGACCCTGCAGTGGCTGAGATAAGCTGGATCAAGGAGCGCTCACAGGTGAAGAGCAGGATAAGTCTGAAAATGGCGTAACGCCTTCCAATTAGTTGTCCGATAACATGTTAACAATTTTAGAGGAAAGCCAGATCTGTAAAAACACAAAAGGCGAAGATAACAACGATACCAACCGTATGGGTGAATACCTGCTAGACGACGAACTCAAAGTCTTTAATGCGGGCTGAGAATCCATTTTTGTGATAAAAAAAAAAAAACAGCCGGAGTCCTCGAAATAACTATCATAAACGCACAGACTCAGCCATAACTGCTTGCCATGCAGGCTAACTTGGGAAGGAGACATGGGGATATTACAAACAAGACATATTTAAAAATTTATTAAGTAGATTTTTTCCTATAACTAAGAGAAGCCAAGGCTTCATGGATCGTTATTTTGCAAAGCATAAATACGAATAAGAAAAGATCTCACTTTTGATGTTTCTGTAGCCACATAGCCAACGCCAGCAGCTAGAATGATTAGGGCGACACACAAACTCAAATGCATTCAAGAATTCAGAATGCTCCTTCCCATGTGCATAAGCAGAGAACGCATTGGGATCATATGAGTCTGTGTCCCTCGATTGTGCTAGATGACACTGTCTTCTTCTTTTTTGCGCTGATTTTCAAGCAATATTTTGAGTGTCTAATGCATGGGTCTTAAAAACTTATATGGCAGTAGTTGGAAGAGGTACACTAAACAGGCAGATCGATTTATTTGACATTACAATGGTTACTGATTTCTTATTAATTTCCAAAATATGCGATCTAGAACCATATTGAAACAAGAGAGAACATTGCAGTCGGGTGTAACCGATTGCGAAATACTTTGATTCCATAAGTTGTTCCAGCAGAAAACAAGTAACAAAGAACAGGGTGGGTGTAGCTAAGAAGTACTGTCCAAGTTTGCCATTCAAATTGCTGTAGATATAAGCTAGTAACGTTCCTCCGAAGTTTAGTAACTGTAGCTCTTAAATTACGGAGATATGGGATTTTGGAAATTTTGGAGACTGGAGTGGGCGTGGCCGAAAAAATTATTAGACAAGGTTCCTAGTAATATTCCTTCCAAGTTTGGTAACTGTAGCTATTAAATTGATGTATTTATAGGCATCTGGGAGTATTGGAGGCGGGAGTGAACGGGGCCAAAAAAATTTTGGAGTACGATCTTAGTAATCTACCTTGCAAGTTTAGTACTGTAGCTCCTAAATTGCGGGATATTTAAGCTTTTATCATTTTTGTGGGCGGGGGTGGGCGTGGTCCAACTTTTTTTCCGGTTTAGGGAGCGGGCGTGGCCATCCAATTGTCTATCGATCTCCTAGGCTTTGGCGATTTTGGGCGCAGGTGTGGGCATGGCCATAAAAAATTGTTATCGGTTTTTAAAGGCTGCGCCCAGTAATAAACCTACAAAAACTGGAGAAGATATAGCTATTTGCAATGTTTAGGGGCAAGGGACGTAGGGGCGACGTAGGTGAGCGCGGCATATACCGATCTTTGAAGGACATGGCCATCCTACCAACCAAATTTGGGAACTGTAGCCTTCAAATTGTGGGAGATATGTAGCTTTATCGATTTGCGAATATCGATTTTATCGATTTACTAACCCCTGGTGGACGTAGCATTCCAATTTTACACTTTGTCTGACGCGGGCACAGACCAGTATGTGTTCCAAGTTTCAAGTCTCTATCTCTAAGGGTGTCGAAATAAGTTGCGTTCATACAGACGGACAGACAGACAGCATGACGGATTTTGCACAAAACCAATGTACAATGATACCTTCAGTATCATAGCATAAACATGTATTGAAAGTGACAGGTACAAATAAGTGCTAAAGAGTATAAAAACGCGCTCAATCAATGTTCTTGATGTAAGTGGTAAACTTATATCCGCTCATGAATTGCAATTCCTTTCCGATCCCTTGGATGCAAATAAGTCAAATAAGCCATTCGTCAGGCAAAATTGCCGGCAATCGAGATGTTCTTTAAGTTAAGTAAAATAAAGTCAATGGAAAAAGTAGAGCTAGTAACATGGTTGTTTTTGGACTGTTGCTTTAAGTTTTATATATTATTATCTACATTGAATCACTTCTCTATTTCCTTTACTATGTATGTCTTACCTCCTTGCTCGTCCAACATAACAATGCTTCGCATCCCAACTTCCGCGCTCTAAATAGAAATACACGTTTATTTAAAAATTAGTACCATAGTGGGAGAATCTCTCAATAATGTTCATATTTCTAGTTCGTATTTTAGTTTGGGTAAATGTTCTATTTAAAATTGTTATACTCTGATACCGGAAGTAGAGAAGTATATTGGTGTTGTTCAATGTTTGTATAACCGTAACTTTATTCGAGACGCTATTGTACCTCGAAGCGTAAGCCAATTGACCCATTATGTTTCGCAAGGTTTGAGAGCTACAATATCCAAACTTGGAAGTTAGATTTCCTTCTGAAAAGATCGGTAAAACAATGTCCAAATCACGTCTACTCCAGTCACAAAAATGTGGAACCCCATATCTACCTCAGTCTTGGAGTTAGATTTAAAAACTTGCTAAAATAGATTATTGGTATATTCCTTCCAAGATCAATAAAATCCCCAAATCTACTACACTATTACAGATAGTCATCTGGTTTAAAGGGTATAGAGATTACTGATAACCTTCTTCAAGTCCACTCATTACACTCTCCGACCGGATATTGGGTAATATTAGAGCATCCGAGTTAGATCAAAAGCATAGATTGAAAAATAAGAGATTAGGATCAAACACTGAGCCCGAAGGATATATACGGCTATCATTCCATCGATTCTTCTATGTAAAGTATTACTGTCCGGTGACAACTCCAGGCGATGCCTTGGGCACCACCCAGCACATCCTTTCTATTGAATTTATAGGAAAATATACTGCAACTCGTTCAACAACGTGAATGCGGGACGCGGAAACGTAGAAGCCATAAAACTATTGCCACTTTAATGAATATCCCCAACTTCCAAAGGGAACCGACCACAAGTTCCTTTAGAATATCTAGCAATTTTCTAGCATGTTTCTATCCCCTCCAGTGTGGAAGAGAGAGTGGTGGAGTCTACTCTGAGCATTTATTTATGAATTATTACAGCATTGGCTAGGTGTTAATTTCAGTGTTTTTCAAGCGTTAAGCTGGGCAATCAAGAATGTAATGTTATTATTTAAAATCAGCAAATCTCTTGATGAGGTGACAGAAACCGTTGATATATAACTCAACTGGGTCACAAGGACATTGTTGGAAACTGTGATGCATTCGAATAAAGATAGAGCGTGTGGAAATGATTACGTGCAAGCTCTTAACATTTGGAAATTCCAAGCACAAAATAACATATTATCTGCTCCCTTTTCTGCGGACAACCGCACTAACCTTCTGCAGTTTGCTAACTTGCACGCACGAGCTTCATTCATTGACCGCTCCTATCTCATATTCTCGCAGGTCGCAACATTTTTCAGTTTCTTTTTCATTTTGAGACAGCAAAATTAACATCCACACTATTAACTTGTGGGGATTGTGAATAGCTCCTCGATAGTGTCAAAAGACGTAAATTTATATCTTTTAACGTCGGTTATCGGCAAACCACCCCAAAAGTACCTTAGAGGAGAGAAAATTATTTAAATAGTTTTTTGGATCTCAGGAGATCTTTTTGTTGTTATGTTCCACAATCGAAATGTATTGCAATTCCGTGAGTGAATTTTTTTTTCCATTTGAAAAAAAGGGGCACATTATAAATCGTGCAAATCGGGCAAAATCGGGTTAAAAAGCAGAGAGCTGTGCAAGACGAGCAATATTACGTGGAGAGGGTCAAAATAACCAATCATGGTCTTCACTTTTCTATTCGTCATATTTTTTTTAATAAAATAAAATTGTTCAAACTGTATAGATAGTTTTTGACGGCTGATTAAACTTTTTCAGTCTGTAAAAAAGATGAACTGTCCTCCTAAAAAGGTACTGATCTTCCTGCGATCGATCGCTATTTTCATAGTATTATCAAAAAGCACGTACATTTTTTTGATTTGGTTCTGTTTACCTCTTTTTCTCCAACTTTTAAAGATAAACAAAATTTTGTTAGTCATAAATATTTGAGACATCTAAATGTACCTAAATTTACCATATTCTGGTGAGGGGCACAGCACGAATCGTAAATTTCATCATCTTCATTTATTACACAAGACATGGATCTGTCAATAACTGCTTGTAATTCTGTTGAGATTCATTGTCTAGTTGTGACTTTAAATTCAACTGTAGGAAAGACAGTTATAGGCCCAATTCCGGTGAGTATACCTTGGAAACTGCTAAAATTCTAGGTCAAAATTAATTTTTTGAAACATCGTACTTGCAGGGTAAATGCAATTTTGGTAGATGGCAAAGATCTCTCAATGATTGTTAATGCGCAAATTGGGCGAGAGAGCCCAAGAAGCGAAAATTCAGAGAATTTTAAATTTCTTTATTCCTTCATTGTAAATGATTTGCTTATATTGCAATAAAAAAATCATAGATCCTCACTGCAATATTCTTTAAAAAATATACCAAACATCGTCTAAACTCAATGACACAATTATTTTTCCTCTAGACCTTAATTTACTCACGGCGTCCTATTGTCCTTATATCGATGTGTCCAAGCTAGACAAGGCTAGACGATGGTTGTAAGGGTTAAGCTTGATAGGAGGTTGTCTTCTCTGATCAACTGGCTATTGAACTAACAGACAGATCACAGTTCTGTGTTCCTTGTAAAATCAATAGATTGCTTTTATACAGAAAGTTCTTAATTGTCGAAAGAGATTATATTTAAAATCAAATCCGGAAATTGCTTGACTAATATTCATAGGTGAGCCATACTCAGAAAAGATTACAGAAATTGAGCTCAAGTCTGCAAGAGAATATAATCGTCAATCTGCCTTCGGCTGTAAAAATTTGAAAATGAATTTGAAACCCGAGTTTTTGTTGATTTTTTGTTTTAAATTGAATGAAAATTAAGTAATTCCGTCTAACCTTTAACAAAACAGACAATTTGCAGTATTGGTTGGCGATTGACAATCCATTCGAGCTACACATATAAAAATATCTAGGCCGAAAAATGGTGAGAACCGTTATAAGATACTTTTTTATTTGCATCCAACCCCTTCCTAAATGGAAAATGTGTTATCAAGTTTTTATGGGCGAAGTGTCAATATTCGTGCGAATGTTTTCCAACTTGTGATGTGAAAAGTGTTTTTCATTTGTTGGAACGCTAATAAGCTCCTGCATCTGTACCAACAAAAAAAAAAAAAAAAAAAATCGGTGTAAAAAAGGTTAACGGATTCGGTTGACTTTTTGATTTTTTTTCGGGTGACTTTTTTCCTTGCTCTTCTGTGGTTTTTTGTTCCCATCATTAAGTTGGACTTGGTTTGACCAACCGAACATTGAGCAATCAAGCCTTAGCATTAAGAACTCTCGAATACGGATCCAATTTCGATATTATCGTCCGATTGGTTTTTAAAAACTGATGTTGATGCATATTTCACATATGCATGTGTATTATAATATTGTTGTGCGTTATATTATGTAGTGCTGTAAATCTGGATATACATATTATGTTGGCAAAATATGAGTTTTATTATATGTAATATATACCCTATAAATATGTGATATATTGTTGTGTTAGTAGTGGACTCACCTCCTTGATCATCAAGGGCTACAAGTGTACGTATTCCTGCCTCCTTGCTCTGGTGTGCAGCAATGTATGCAATGTAAATAGTTTGTAAAAGTGTATAGATAAGTGTTAATATTGTTAAAGTATATATATAATTAATAATTTGTATGTTGGAATTAGTATATATATATCTCAGTATAAATTACATATATGAAATTAAGTAAGTATGATAAAAATAAAAAATAATTGTAAATTAAATCATCAAAATGTATATTTGAATAGAAATTTTTCAAGAACCAATAAACAAATTATATTTATGCTGGTCAGCCAATTTGTTTTAGTTTCCTCTTGGAGAGGGTATTATAATTTTGTTTGCGAAAGTCTTAAGTGTAAATGTGTATGTAATCATTTTTTGTTGGCGAAGATTTATATATGTATGATTTTGTTAGTTTAAGAAAAGTTCAAGGAAATCTACAAATCCATCGAAGTCACAGCGACTGAAAATATCTGTTTTACGGATACCTGCTTTTAATCAATTAAATTTAAATATATATTTATTTCTTTTTAACTATCCAACTATTAATATATTGGTGTTCAAGTTTTGAACTTATTTATTTTAGCATATAAGGAAAGTGTAAAAAAAAATCTGAAGCTTTAAATACTCTATAACTCCAAGTTTCTTTTCGAAAATTTGGTTATCCAATGCCTCATTTAATTATATTTCTTCATAAAATAATTACACACCTACTTTTTTGGGTTTTGATTATTTTTTGAAGTTTGTACTTTATCCCGATCTCATCTGGGGCGACCCTGATTTCTCGACTTTACCACAGTAATTTTCGAAATTTGGACTGAAAAATTAATTTAACCACTTAACCCACTTTAAGCAAATAGAACCACGTCAAAAATGTTAAAAAAAAAAAAAATAACGAAACATTATTTTGAACTTTTTTAACCTAGTCTAATATACGAGTAGAGCAAAAACAAGAAATAATGCACTGGTCGAGGGAGTTCGACTACGAGAGCTGTGTCTGCTTTTGTGTGCACATGTATACAGAATTATTTGATAAATAATAATATACTACTTCCAGTTGTGTTTCTGAAGATGTATTTGAATTAATACATTTCATCAAGTCATGACAGTGTATTTTGGCGTTTTGTTATCGTCAATCGTTTTTCATCTATATATCTAAAACGGAGGTAGGTATCGATCAAATAAAATAAACTTGATCCGTCAATAATTCTAAATCTTCAGTTTTTATGGTCTCTGAGATTACAGTCCGACATGGCTATACCGACTAATTAATCATATCGCCTTTTTTCTTAAAAACAAATTTTTCATAAATCATGTAATACTTAACATACTTGCTTCTTCTTGCCTAAAAATTAAAGACAAAGTAATTGCTATATCCACTACGTGACGAATAATTCAATAAAATAGAAAAAAATCTTCTATAATTTTAAAGATAGAGTCGAATTTTCTTAATAGTATTATCAACATTCTAGTTGCAAAAAAAAGCCTATATACTCTTTTACCTTCGTTATCACAGTTAAAAAGTTTTTAAGAAATCTCAAGAGATGTGAAGAGTGGTAAATATCGAATATTCGCCAATGTTGCCAGCGTGTGTAACCCCACCTAAACCAGCTGATCCATTTCTTTCTGAACTTGTTGCTTGTTCTTTACTCCACATTTTAAGATATGCACTTCGACCTTCCTCTAGCTGCAGCTGCATTTCTAACTATTTATCAATTATTCTATTTTTTTTATTATTTTATTTTTTTTATTGTATTTTAGATTGTAAGCTTTACGTTTTGCTTCTGTACATCAATTTAGTTATTATTCATTAATCAAAATAAGATAAAACATTTGGATATTTGCCTCACTTAATCAAATTATTCACGCAATATTTTATTGCGAGCTATGTCTACACTTTTTATTTTAAGCACAGTTTACTGATCAAAAACAAAAATATAGGTAATGAAAAACTCCATGTACATAAATAAAACGGTGTCAAACAGGTGATTTTGACGGCGGTTATCGGCAAACCAACATAAAAGCGGCAAGTGCATCGAAACGGAAATTAGAAATTGTGAGTGAAAAATGATTTGGATCTTTAAGTAAAAGTGTACTCATAAACAGCGTAAAGGCAAGAAAATTAATTAATTATATTAAATTTTTGCCTCTCAGTAGACCTTTTTGTTTTTCGGTTCCACAAAAGATATGCAAACTGGGCTTTATCCCCAGACTCAACTCACGTCAAACTGTTTACAGATCTTAGAGCTATGAAGAATATATTTGTTGGCGCTATCAGCTATTTCATAGCTTTTTTTAAACTAAAAAACACAAAGTTATTTCAGAAACGCTATAAGCTTAATAACAATAGATATTGAGGCTAGAAGCCAACGCTAAGCATATTTTACTGCACTTTGTTTTGTTTATATGAAGGTTTGAAACCATCGCTAACCCTTTTCACAAGATTTAAATTTACACTATCCGTTTATACGAAGGTTTGAAGCCACTGCTAAACCTCACAAAAATAGTAAATTATAAAGGTGATCGATTAGCGACAGTTATGCAAAACGACTGATTAGCTGCAGCCGTCGGCGGATCAGCGAGCACCTCTAATCGGGAGAGAGAGAGAGAGCGCTGTACAAAACGAGCGCTGCTAACGCTGGCTGCTGCAGCTCAAACTGCACTTAATATAGTGTGCATATGTAATAACAACTAACGGTAAGCTGTTCATATTATGCGTCGCAGAGCGCAAAATTTAAATATGTAATCAATTCACTAAGATTCAACGTTCTTTGCTGCTATATTTTTTATTGTATAATCGCTTATATTCGCTACCCTCTCTCTCTCTCTCTCTCTCTCTCTCTCTATTTTGTTTTCTTCTTTTATTACTTCCAGTTAATAACAAAATAAATTACTAACTTTTGATATTTCTTTGATCCGATTAGGTGTTGCAAAAAACTTAAATGTTATAAAGCTTGTCCGTCCGTTCACGTGCATTTCAGAAAATATAAGCGAAACAGATTTACAGATCAAGTTAACTTAATTTATTCGATAACATACCGCACGACTATTAAATCAAAAACACATCGATATACCTCTAAATGTATAAATTTTGAAGTTAGAAACACCAAATATTAAATGGAGCTTACAGGCTGATTATTCTGCCATAATCGAGATCTCGAGCACGAAAAGCGGGAAAACCTTCTTCTTCTACAATTTAAGAGCTGTGGTGACTTGGAACGTAGACCTCTAGTCTCATGGACCAATTTCCAAGATTAGAAAAAAAAAACTTTCGAAGATAGAGCCATGGCCTAACCACGCCCGCAACCCTACCCTCTCCCCAAACAACATTTCCACAAATAAAATGTATTTTTATCTCGTAGGTGTTTGTATTACCCTAGTATCAGAGTATTACGCAGTTGGTTATGTCCGACTGCAAGGTTCATGTGCGATAATTAATATTATTGTTTAAAACGTCCTTCCTTCACGTACAGACATTTGCAAATCAATATTACACTATATCTACGAATTTTTAATGCATGCAGCAATGAATATCATAATTTAACCATCGGACGTGAATACGTGTTTATCTGGGATTAAGATAATACTTACTTAAATCTTAGTATACTAGGTAAAATATTTTGAAACTATTTTAAATAAATCCAATCTTACCTCTTCACAGAGAGCAAGCATGCGCCGAGTGCTTTCCAACGACTGAAATTAAAGATATAAATTGCAGTTAGTAAATTTAAATTAATATGCTAGATCCGTGTCTACGCCTTTGCATAAATTATTTATATTGTGTGATTTTTCAAACTTTACTAAATAATTTGATTCTGATATTCGCTGTACTTTGATCACCATATTCGATTTCCGTTTTACTTTCAAGCTTGATGTCAAAAAGTAATTTTTAACGCATTACCTTCTAGACCTGACTGGCGTGTCAGATAAATTTATTATAAATAAATATTAACGATCTTCCACATATCTTATTGCAAAATATTAATCTAATCTTTTTTAACTTCGCACTCAAAAAGTTAGCTCCAGTTAAACTGTGCTAAGTCTTAAGTAATTATATTTCATCCTAGTGTAATCTATCTTTACTTCAAGTCAGTGTCAAAATGGGCATTCAATTTGCTTTTTATTAATTGTATGCGTCACGCAAGGAATCAAATGGGAATCCGAAAAGAGACGTTGATAACAATAGTCCAAGAATATTTACCTCATCTGCTGTCCCCTGTGCTTTTATCTGCAACTCCTCCAGTTCCGTCTTCGGAACCTGGGGACCAGGTGCTTCTTCAGTAGGTTCCTCTGGCATTCTGAAATTATTAAAATATACAAATATTAAATTGTTGAATAATTGCTTATACTCATAGTTCAATTAAATTGTTATTGTTTTTCATTATCCTTTATCACATCTAAAAGTACCTAAATCATTACCTAACCATCAAAAAGAGAAAAGCATAAACATTTGCGAATAAAAACTGCAAGGACTAAATACAAAAACATACCCTAGTTAATCAGCTTTAAATACTAAAACTGCAATTGAATAAAACTTTAATTACACACTACATTTGCACATTATTATTATTGATTTATTCAATTCACAATAGTCACAAAAGTCTATTTAAAATCTATATTAGTAAACAGTTTGTGCAGACTGACTGGATTATAGATGAACTACGTGGAGTCTAAATTTTGGGGCCTCAGAAGATAAACTAAGACAGGCTTTTGGAATTTTATACGTCTAATTGAAAATGTATTGGAGACTGCATACTGCTACCAATTATTGTTTAATTGATCATACAAGAATTTTCTCTTTTTTCACAGATGCTTCGTGTTGTTCTGATCTTCTCTTTAAAAGAATATAAATTTGTTTCTTATAAATTCAGAAAGCATGAGATTACTGAAATATATCTCGGTAGAGTAAACAATGTTACTGCAAAGAGACTATCAGCGTCAGGTTCTCTTCATCATCGACCCAATCTACTTAATGGAGGTCCAGTATATTGACCTAGATACAAAAAAAAATCAAAAGTCCATATAGCTTTATATAGCATGGAGCTTTACGCTCCACCCCCACGCAAGCCTAAATCATTTTAGTTCACTTTCTTGCTCAAGAATAACTATTACTCTTGAAAAACCCAATTGAGAGATTCCCACTTAAACTGATTAGAGTGTTCCCCGCACGACATTTAATCAATTCAGTTACAGACTATGCTTACAACATTCTATGCTTTCTCATTTTTACAAACTGTGCAAGTTTTTAGGGACGACTGTATATGGCAAGAAGACCAATCCTATCAAAGTGAGGTGTACTGGAAACTCACTCAGAAAATAAAAAACCTCCCATAGTCTATTAAGGGCATGCTATGAAATCAATGGAATTCGAAGAGTGAGATAATTATAAATATCCCGTCAGACTATGCAAGTAAGGTGCTCGCAGATAAGGTCAAGTCAGACTAATAGTTGACTTTAACATTATACCGGCCAAGTAAAGAGGCAGCGATAAACTCTCAGTGCTTAAAAAGAGATTCCAAAAAATCATTAGAAGTGGGTTGAAGAAGACTGGGCTGTCCGCTACTCCTAATTGCTGAACAAGAAACCAGGACCATCAAAGGTGTGTGTGTGAAGACGTCGAGTTTTACACACATTTTGACTTTTATTGATTTTTTTCTTTGCCAGTGCTACAAGCTGATGTTTATTATTTAATATATTTGCCACTAATGAATATTCAGTTTAACCAGATAGTATTAATAATATATTTGTATTAAATATTGACGATTATAATAATTCAAAAATGTCCATGTTAATATACAAATTTATTTAGTTTGGATTAATTTAATTTTTCTAATTTTTTTTTATGAATTTCCCTTAAAATTTGATTTTAACTTTAAATTGTGAGCCACTTCCAAAAGTTTTTAAGTTAAGAGAAACTTGGTATTAGAGTAGTTCATGGCATTGAAGAAGCCGTCTCCGATGAGCTGTATAGTCATATTGCTAAAATGAGTATGGAAAAATAATTCCAGGACAATAATACTTTTGAAAGCAGTAGCCCAAAGGCATCTGTTTTCAAACATTAAAAAGTTCTCGATTTCACAAATCGAAGCCCAAGACGTCCGCTTTAAAAATGGAACGGAAAGATTTTGCGCTTTCGCAGCACGCCTCTCTAGACATTTTTGATTTTTTTGCATTTTCATCAAGATAGTTTCAAAATTCAAAAGACTAGATTACAAGAGCCTATATGTATATAAAATTGCAATCCTCAAGTCTCCTATAGTCTCCGAGCTCCATAAAATGGACGAGTGGACGGGCAGTCGGATATGTCATATAACGGACATAACAGCCAAAAAAAAGTCATATATAACATATCATCATGCATTTATGCATCTGTACAACTATTCTTCTGTGCTAATAGGTAAACATTTTGGAAACTAAAAGATGAGAAAACCTGAAATGCCAATTTAGGGGTTGACAAAATGTGCAATAATTATGATATTGAACAAATAATGTAGCAAAAGACAAATACAAATAATAATACACTGTACACCTACATAAACTAATTTTAATTCGCATTTGTGACGGAGATTTATATAAACATTATGGCGAAAGTTAATGTTAATGTTTACGTTACTCTTAATATTAATGTAGGGGCAGGTCTAAATCCCGATTCTGCGCACTGCTAAACTACGTAAGTTGTGTAAAATCAATAGGCTCATGTCCGTAATCTGTGTAAAAATGTTGTTAATTTTACATACGTATCAGAATATGATAATATTCATTTTGTTATATATTTAAATATATTTAACTTCACATCATATATAGCGAATGGAATGCATTCAAATAGTAATACATAATTTTAATATACATACTTGGCTTGCTGTTTTTGTTGTTTTCACAATAGAGTTAAGTAAAATTTTCACTTATCCGTTAGTTTCTCCTTAAACAAGAGTGTAATATTGACCGAATAATTTTCTAAATTTTTTGTCTCGCGCACTGATAATAAACCACCTAGTTTTGCTTCACTTCTGTACTCAAATTGTTTTTATACCCTGTGATATCACAGTGCAAGTAAAAGTCTATCACAACCAACAGACACGCTCATATAAGGTATATATGCCACGTGTCCACATATATATTTTACAAATAAAACTAGTAATTTTAATCGTGAAAAAACGAACTTCTGTGGCAAATATAATATAATAATCAAATACTATAATAATTGATGTTATTATTAGATAAAATTATTATTAATTATTAAGAAACGATGAAAAGGGTATCTGGCGACTGTTCCGTTTCATTTCTGTCCCTGCAATATGACAAGCTTTTGCGCGCGCATTTTAAGGGACACTTCTCAAAGCTTTCGATTAGCAGGGAAGTCAAAGCTCGTATTAGGTAACCAATGAGCAGGGTTTACAACAAATACTAATGGGGCTTTTATATTGACTCTTAAACTCTTGATTAAATTAAGTTATCTTAATATTTTTTAAGCTTATTAGCAATATTAATTATACTTTAAAATACGTTTAAGATTAATAAAATTAACATTAAAGTATGATTAAATTAAATTATAATTATTAAGCTTAAAAACCACAATATAAGTACATTTTATAATAATAATTATAATATTAGATATGTATTTAAGATAACAAGATTTAACAAGATATAACTAGATTTAGATTTAACTATTTAGATCGTAACTCTACCCTATTTATCACATTTTGACAACGATTCTAGGTTTTTGTAACAATAAATTTCAAATTCTGTATAACATATTTAGTGCAACAGATGATACCAATTAGATAGCTTGGACATTGTTATTATTAGGAGCCAGTTTTTAATATCCGACTAAAATAAACATTGTCTTTTTATCTGATTCATTTCAAAGTGCTGGTAAGACTCCTCCTCAGTAAGAAACTCAGCGGACTTCGTAGAATAGAACCCTCTCCTACTATCACTTCCGATTTTGTATGAGATCCCACAACTATTTATTTCAGGTCTTAGGTTTTGACCACTTCTTGAAACTGGACGTCGCTTTTCAAAGTCAAAAGTGTTAACGAATACGCAAACCTTGAGTTGCCATTCCATGGTATCTTCTGAAAACATGCTACGATTAATAGCTGAGGAGATGTGACACTATCAACCTACATACGAGAAAAAACCCAAAATTGCACATAAATTTTCACGCCATGAGGGAGAGGTTCAAGTTTAATTTGATTAAGAATGTTAAAAGTCTTCTAGCAGCATTCACAATAGAAAAGTGTAAAACGTACACAAAATAAACCAGTCCCACCTAGACTGAAAAATTACTTACTGGTAGAAATTTCCTAATTTCCGTAAGCATGGCGTTCCCTATCTAACAGCCATGAAGGATCAACTCAAACAGCACAAAAGTGATAATAAAAGTATAAGACAATTTAATATTTGATACAGGTAAAAAGTATTACACGAGTTCTTAATTATTGCTAAAGATGTTTCTACTACAATTTTGCACCATAAATAGCAAAATAACTTTTTGTAATTATAAAACAACTAATGCGAATGCATGTGAATATGTGAATAGCCCAATAGTGAAAAAGAGCCAAATACCCGAAAATGCGTATCACTGTATGCACCGCTAAAAAATAATTTTCAGAAGACTTAAAAAAATAAATTGAAAACCCTTCGTGACCAATTCCGAAATGAGTGCAAAACGATTCAAAATAATACATTTTGCTTGAAAAAAAAAACGCCGAAACTAAACTTAATGAAAAATTACACAACACAATGAAAATTTAATAAATTGTTTAAAAAAAATCATCTGGCAATGTAAATAATCTTTCTGCTACTAATAAAAAAACGAACAAAAAAGTGCCTTAAAATAATTATTAATTTTTAACAGAGGAGTAAACGAATAATTACAAAATTATTAAAGCCTTTATATAATTTCCAACCAATTTTATTTAATATATAAATATGTAAATTACTTTCTGGATATATTTAAAAATTGTTTGTGGAAGTTTTCTAAGCTCCTTGAACAAATGTTTAAGTCAACATTTTAAAGCTGTAATGCCTAAATTAAAGCAAGAAATCTTTCGCTGAAATCTAAAATATGAATCTTAAAAAATTATTTTGTCTTCTTATTACATCTCTCCAAGTATTATCGCTTATTGAAATGATTTAATAAAGAATTAAGTTTCTTGCGGCATTTTCAACCAATTAATTAAATCAGCCATCGTAAAAACGTTTTTAAATCATTTTACAATTATAAAAAACAATATTATATTTCTGCATACATGGATATATCAAAATATACAATTAAATACAAATACAAATATACACAATTTGATAATTCAAAACACAATTAACAACAGTTGAAATTAGAATCATAGTTATCATCAAAGGGATTCGTTGAATCACGTGTTCCATGGGATGCTTCGGCCATGCGAAATTTATCCGAAATTCTCAGCTTAAATAACCCAGAAGCAAAATCATTTGAAATTGTCTTAATTGTGTTGCCAGACTTGGAACTAAAGTTCATACTTTCCGAATTCGAAAGAAAGTATTCAGTATTTTTGGCACACAGAACACAATCCGTATTATCATCGCCCTTGTTAGTGCTGTAATCGTAGCTGAGGCAATCTTTGTGGAATGAATGCTGACATAGAAAATACACTGAGGGCATGTGCAACGGTTGGCGGCAAATATCGCAGCCCCTGTTGCGGAACTCCATTGGATTTGACTTGAATTGCGATACTAATGCATCATTGACATCTATTTCATTTTTGAGATCATTGTTCAACTGCAGCTCTGCTTTGACATCATTTGCATTTTTCGTAAACGTTTCTATCAAAAATGGTTTTATATCGATTATTTTGATCTCAGAGTTACTGCATACTTTTTGCAAAATATTTAGCAATGATCGCTGATCAGTTGTCAACACAGGCGCAAGACTTGGATTCTTTTTAATTGTTTCCTCGATGCATTTTGAGTTTGTTTCATCGCCAGTAATTACTTCAGAATATCCAGCGGCTTCTGGATATCCATTTTCGTGGGTAAATTGATAAGCCTTGGATATTATTGCAATCTTCTGAGAACTAAGCGAAGTTTTCTTTAAAAAATCTCGAATATATTCCGAAGATATCTTATTCTCACGCCAAAGACCAAGGTAAAGAGTCAGCAAATAATAAGATAACTTTTCATCACAGTTGGAAGAACTTTCTATCAGATCAGCTATTAACTTCGCACAAAACTCCTCGTAATTGGAGAAGATAGTTAAAAATCGCAATACGTTTTTTATTTTATGTGTTTTCACCAGTGATTCTGCCGTTGTGAAAACCTTTTGGGAATCCAGCGATATAAGTTCCCGACCATATTCTTGGAAAAATTGATAAATTTCATCTTCGTCCATTTGCTGAAAGTCCGTCGTCTGCAAATATTCGCTGGCACTTTTTAAGCTGGAGATATTAAGAGATCTAAGCGATATATTCCTAAAGTCGCAAATGTGACCGGAATCGTTTCGAGTAATCCAAAACTCATCAATTTTCGAGCTGAGCTTTTCCCGATCCACGCAACATTCAAGCAGTTTCTTGTGCTCAATGCTGGCGTGTTTATTTTTCAACAATTCATTCATGTATTGCATCAGGTGACCATTGTGCCTGAGACTTAACAGTTTCGAAATGATGTTGTATGGCTTTATTTCACCAATAGTCTGAGCATATTCGGTGACTGCCTCAGATAATCTGCCTCTTTGCAATAAATTATTGCCGTGCTGCAAACGAACATTTGCAATATTTTCACTTTCGGCGGCGCTTGCCTCTTTTTCCAAAATGCTCAGCGCTTTATCGTGCAAACACTGAGCGATTAGGAGGCGAACTTTATAATTAGTATTGTGCTGTTGCAATTTGTATTGATGGTACGTAGACATATATTGCGAGTGTTCGCCTTTAGTGATAATATGATAAGCATTTGTCGCATTGAGAATGCAAAGCAAATTCGAAATTCGTTCGTTGAAAAGAATCAATTTGTTGTGCACGTCCACAACGATGAGTCTGGAGCCAAATTGAGCCTTAACCACGACGAGCAGATGATGACCAATCCACGACAGAAACTCCTTTTGACCAGCAATCACGGAGCAGCCTCCGCGACCATCCCGACTAAAACAGTAAATGGCATCATCTCGTCCAACGACGAAAAACGAGTTGGGCCCAAGTGGTTCGGACATTGTACAACACTGGTTATGCATATCCCTATCGCTGCCCAGTGGGTACGTGGCGATAATTGAAGATCTATCGTTCAATACAAGACTATAGACTCCATCGAGGGACATGACGAACACATTGCAAATTTGCGTCTCCGACTGCTGATAGCAAGTATTAAATTCTATTCCATTTATGGCACTTGTTGCAATGCTCTGCTGACAAATATTTGACGAAAGATCTCGGTTGATTTTACCAAAATAGAGGAGGATGTCACCCCGCTCGAACCCTATGCCTAAGGCATACGTCTTATCGGGTCCAATAATGGCGACCTGCATAAGTGTGACCCGACTCGTTGTGGGCAAAATTGCGGTGGCGAGGCATGAAAATCCCTCCTTTTTGAACTGGTTGAGATCGTAAATGTATATGCCCAGCGAACGATTTGTGTCATTTTGAGCCACTATTGTGAGCATATTGTTCGTGGTTAGTGCACACAGTTTAATTGGCTGCTTGATTTCGTGGCAATCAAATCGTAGAGGTATTTTATCATTCTCAAAGAAAACATGCACAAATCCATTTTTGTCGCATAGTACGAGAGAAGTGCTCGTTGTGCCATTGGATGCTTTGACTATGCTAAAGCAGCGCGCCGATATTTCTGTAATTGTGTTATCTGCTTTGATTGAGCGCAAAGTGATTAAATCAAATAGTTTGACTTTTTTCCATTCCAAGACACTCATCCTGATGATTTATATGTACAATACTATATAATAATAAACTGTTTTTGTGGGTGTAAGCTAGTGATGTGAGAAATCATCGACATATTCGTATATATCGATGTATCTGTCTTTTTAAGTTCATTGGTCATCGCGTCCACGGTTTTTCGGTAGAACTCGACTTCTGTTCAGCGCTCACTTCTATTTTCAACATGCTGATTGTGTTTATTATTCATTGCCTAATTTTATTTACATATATATATGTATTACTGTTCTTATTTTAATTCAGTTTAATTCTGGAATTTCATATTCTTGGTGTTAATAACCTTCTACATATATCGTAAAATATCGGTAGCTACTCTTCCCGTTGGAATCACTCGCAGGGAAAACTAGCTAATTAGGTATGCGAAAAATGCATAACTATCGGTTTGTTTTTCCATCTCTATTTCTGCCATCTATCAACATTGTGTTAGATCAACATCGGTGAAAGTAAGGATGTTTGGAAATATTAGAGCCCTTCGAAGGGTTTTGGTGACACAAAGAGCCATACAAGTTCTAAATGGCAACACAAATCTAATAAGCAGACAAAGTCATGTGTAAGTAGTACGACGTATTCATCAGGCGTACATAGAATATTGCTTTTGTTATATTACATAACGTTTTTATTTAGTGTCTCTTACCGAAATGCTCCACCGCCTCACTCAAAGGCAACTAAAATTGGAGCCGTTGCCGTTGGAGCAGCGATGTGGTGGTGGGTAATCTGGCACCTATGGCATGAACCCGATCACATAACTGTAAGTACCAGCACTTCCCCGTATTTATATTTGTATTCACCGAAATTAACCGGTATTTTTGTATTCCCAGGGAGAGTTCGACTACCCAGATCCGCTGAAGTGGAGCAATGCCCAACTGGGAATCCCTCGTGATGATGCATAATGTAATTTATAATTGAACAGAACTAATACAATGTTATGAATACAAAATGTTGCTGTTGCGATTCATGGGATAAAGCAAACAAACATCAGCCTTCTAATGATTAGCGCATCGCGATATTATATTTTAAATTGAAAATCAATTGTCCAAGTTTAGTTGTTCATAAATAATGACACACGCAATGGAGTGATTGATCAAATGGGGTTTTATTTTTGGCAGACTTTAAAGTGCATTCGAAATATTTCGGCTGCGAAATACACTCTCTTCTATTGTAGCAGATTAAAAATTAAATTTAATTCTCAATAAATAAAAAATAATAATCCATATTGATCACTTTAGAATTAGAAATACCTTTTATAAGGGTATAGATTTTTGCCTTAGTTTCATACCATCATTAGAAATCTGTAAAGTGTATTGTAGAGTTGTGCAAATTAATGTAAAACATTAAGACATCTCCGGCCCCATAAAGGATATAAAAATTAACCATAGACTACCCGCTTCCGCATTGGTTGGATTTCGCTGATGCACACTCGTGAGCAGCGTACTCAGCGTTGAGCGGCCCTTCGCCCTGAGTACCAAATACGCTGATACGATATTTCCCATGAGCAACGAACCCAGCTTATTTTGCACTTTCCGGGAATGGCCGCGAGAGCGAAAGCGTAACGGCTACTCTAGGTTAAGATGTTTTCTGATATGCATTTTGTGCTTAGTTCTAATCACACTGACGAAGATGCGAGATGCCCCTCGAATAATATAGTCATGATAACTCAAAAACTGTTCGATTCAATCAAGGCGATAATTAAATAAATAAAGTAATAACAAAATGCTTAATTTACATCACATTTGAGATGTGCACAGGACTAATTATGTGATGCCTTCAGTCACAACATTTTATGTTTTGTCCCGTCACGGCAAATGCCGAATATTTCAGATTTTGTTCCAATTTTCCAATCAAAAATTAATGTCAATTTCAATTTACTTAAGATCTTTTTTTCCAAAATTATTTCCTAGCATAGTCCTCTAAAATTCGGAGGGTGCATAATTCCGCTGACATAGCGACGGAGTAATAATCAACATTATTGTACGAACTCGAAAATATTTATTTTAGCTTTCATCATTCATTAATTGTTGGTTGTGCAATATGCAATCCTTAAATGATCTCAAAAATTTTAGTTTTTAGAAATGTGTAATCAATGTCAACTAATCTTTGTTTTTTCGTCTTTCAATTAAAATTTCAGACATTGTTTATATGGAATTTTATCGAAGTTCAAATTACGTCTATGAGAAGTCAGTTTCAGCTCAATATGCTTAAAATGCCTTATAAACTTCTATTGGGGATACTAATCCATAAAAAGTTCCTTTAAAAAAATTAATAAATAATCAGCACTTGGCATTTTTAGGGATTCTCGGATTTGATCGTTAATATTTTGTTTCCCGGTTCCTCCCACAATTTTGATATTCATTCCCAATCCCTCCCACTCAAAGGTTTTCGATTTTGTCCTATTTTCCATCTAAACGTGCATGATGAGCCAGGCACAGGACAAGTTGCAGTTCCACGAACTGGAGCTGGACATGCCCATACTCAAGGCAATTGCGCAGTTCCAAGCAGGTGCTGGTGCCCACAAAGGAGCTCCAACGATATGGCAACACCGGATATTGTGGTGGCGACACCCTTAAAAATTGCCACCTATGAGCATATGGTGGAGAAGCCAGCGGGCAAAGCACCTTTGGCTGGAACACGATACACAAAAAGGATAACGCTGCCGTCGTCGTCCAGCTTAGAGGATAACCAGAAGGCGGGCAAAAGTAAAACACTTGAGCGGCTTAACAGCCTGGAACGTCCGCAGAAGGAAGTCGTCTACCAATTCAAAATGGAGAAGGTGAAGGCGTTTCGATGTCGCGCTCAAGATTGCAGCCGTGCCGCTAACCCTATCGCTGTGCATGATACACGGATATGTGAAATCAAGACCTAGATTCTCAACTGTGAGGTGCTCAAGGGCTTTTTCGAGGAAAACAAACGCGATCTGCAGGCGTTGCGCCATGAGAAACCATCGCGCACCATTAAGGTGCATCCGCATCTCGCCCATGTCTCGGAATACATATTGCCAAGGCGGCCCTCTCAGTGCCAGAGGAATGCTCCCCTGATGGTCAGCAAAGTAGACTATGGTAAGCGACGTGGCGAGCCATAAGGCAGCGTCAACTGAATTGTTCATATGATTTAATAATTTATTGATGACATCCTTCGCTGTGCAATCATCGGTGAAAATCGAATACCAATAGCAATAAATGTCACTCAGAATTAAAAGCATTTCACAAGTTGTATTTGCCAAGTTATTCCTATAATTATATTAAGACTTCAGTTAGGTGTAACTACTAATCGAGCTATTTAATTTCGTGTCTAGTTCAGATAAATTGTAGGACTTTGACTTTCCAGCTGATATAGGCGATGCCGATATTGGGAAATAAATTCGCTTTGGGACGTATATCATCTCCAGATCTGATTTCAACGTGTCGAGTATGCTTTCTCTAAAAATTCTAAGGGGGAAACAGAGATCGAGGCTGATGGGAAGCTGGAACATGACAAGAATCAAAGATCGCGTATAGTTAAATTGGGTGTTGTATATAATAATGATATCTATATCATGATGCATTTTACAAAACAATTAATGCTGTCTGGAAAATTAACCAGTGCATTTATTTATTCAAATCCCAAAGTTTACTTTTTATGCATGAACGTCACGCTGAGCCTTCTCCCAGGCAGCCATTGGTCCGTGCTCTCGTCGGTATTTGACATTGCATCCATCGTGCTCGAGGCGATTGTCATCGCGCAGTTCCTCGTAGCGCTCCCGTTCGTACTTGGTGAAACCCCACTTCTTCGACACGTAGATCTAAGAAAGACAACAAATTTTATTATAAGTATTTCGAGATATAAATAAACATTTGCGCATTACCTTCTGGCGACCTGGGAACTTGAACTTGGCACGACGCAGGGCTTCGATGACTTGAGCCTTGTATCGGTCACTGGAACGCACAGACATAATGGGCTGTCCAATGCGAACGCGAGCAACGGTTCCCTGCGGCTTTCCAAAAGCACCTCTCATTCCAGTCTGAAGCCTAAAATATACACATAAATGTATGGGAAGTCAGCAATTGGAAGTTCCAAGACGCATACCTATCGGCTCCGGCGCACGACAACATTTTGTTGATGCGAATGACGTGGAATGGATGCAAACGCATTCGGATGTGGAACTGATCCTTGCCACAGAACTTCACCAGATACTTGTTGCAGCAAATGCGTCCAGCTTCCAAGGCTTCGCTGCTCAACTGTTCGTATTCATCGGACACCAAATGGACGCATAGCGGGAAATCCTCAACGGTCGCCTTCTTTCTGCCCAAATCGAAGATGCGAATCTTTGGGTCGGGTACACCACGACAGAAACGCGACTTTGGGTACGGCTTGTTCTTACAATAACGGTAACTTCAATTTGCAATAAGAAAATTAAATTTAAGTTGAGCATTTTCATTGCTTATCAAATAAACATAAATACTTACCACCTAGCTGGTCGGCGACCCATCTTCAATCTGAAACAAAATCGAGAACAAAGCAAAACAATAAGTAAAAAATATAATTATTGTTTATTACGTAGCAGTTATTGCGCTTTGACCATGTAAGCTGCCAATAATTTAAGCTAAAATCCGAACGGATGTTTATAGATATTTGTAATGCCCAATTTATGTACCTTTCACCGTACGGCTCAAAACAAAAGGAAGTAGATTCATTCAACGGAAATACACAACCAAAATTTGCAAAATCATCGTCGAATCGACAAGTTTGGCCTTATCGATAGCTAACGATGTGCCAAGTTAGCTACAAAATCTTAACGTCGTTATAGAACGTTGAAGTAATGGAATTTAACTTAGAGCATATCTTATTCAACATATATAAAATTAAGTTACTTATATCTATAACTAAATATTTATTTTTTGTTGTTTTTTCCTTGGTGTCATATGAGGGGATATAAACTTAACGATCCATGGAAATAAACACTTAAAACGATAAAACCTTGCGAAACTCATTGGAAATCAATTACAGGAAGAATATTAGTGCTGCTGGTTATTGACTCCGCCATCAGATTTGCATAAAGTATAATAAATCCGTTTGCATCTTTACTGACAGCGTCCACAGAGAAACTGGTATTTAATTATAAAACTAAAAAGAGTCACCTACAAGCGATGAGTTGCATAACATAAAAGCTTAACGAAAAGTTTATAATAATATATATAAAGTAAGCAATGTACAATTATGTGAATATAAAAATATCTATATATAAATAATAGCACAATTGGCTTTGCAAAATCTGTGAACTGTTAAGCGCCCGCAAAATGTTGTTATGTGCTTTTAGCCCGTAAAATCATTTCCACTGCATATTATTGTAAATTTATAGACCCGAAATTTGGTTTAATTTAATTTTTTTATCGCTGATTTATTTTTTTAATTAATTGTGTATCGAATTAAGGAGCACAAATATTTAGGAATTCAAAGTTAATATTGTCCGATTCCATGTTCCAACGTGGTCGATAAGCTTACAAATGTTTCATGTTTCATTTTCAAATTCCTTCTCACTGTAACGAGAGCCTGTACTGACAACTTGGCATATTTCCGTCTTTTGGATTTTGGTCGGCCACAAAGGTGGGTGCTAAAATATTTCTATGTGGATATTAATTTTTTCGTTTGCCCAGTAATCAATATATATTAATTTAATTTAATTTATTTCATTCTGACAGGTAATTACAACTGCAGGTCTTACAAAGAGTATTTTTCTATTCCAAACATACTGATGATACTTCCATGCACCACTCTGATGCTTTTTAAGCAACGTGCAGATTATGGATATTCTGAAAAATCCGTAGAGATCGATCTAGAGTAAATAAAGTGATTTAAATTGTATTTAAATGACACTTTCAATCTATTTTTAGGTTTTAATAATTATGAGAAAGAAAAAATGACAAAAAATAGACCAATGATGTGACAAGTTATGTATAAAAATAACAAATTCCGTTTGTTGCTAGGTCTATCAGCCGTTGAAAATGGGTGCCTACCGCTATATGCAGGAACTGTATCGGAAGAAGCAGAGCGATGTTATGCGCTATCTGCTCCGCATCCGTGTCTGGCAGTATCGCCAATTGACAAAATTGCATCGCTCGCCGAGACCCACTCGCCCGGATAAGGCTCGTCGTCTGGGTTATCGCGCCAAGCAGGGCTACGTCATCTATAGAATCCGTGTTCGCCGCGGAGGTCGCAAGCGTCCCGTGCCCAAGGGCTGCACCTACGGCAAACCCAAGAGTCACGGTGTCAACCAACTGAAACCGTACCGTGGATTGCAATCCATTGCTGAGGTAAGCATTGTTCTAAAAAAGAAAAATAAATACCTTTCTATTCTTAACTGATGATAAACACGTGCTTCCTGAAGACAAATATATGTGGCATTAACTTCCTTAGATGTCTGAACCTAATTCAATCTATATTCTCATATTCATAATACGCCGGATAGTAATTAAAGATTTTCTCCACATTTTTATAGGAGCGTGTTGGCCGCAGACTTGGTGGTCTACGTGTGATGAACTCTTACTGGGTGGCCCAGGATGCCTCCTACAAATACTTTGAGGTTATTCTGGTGGACATTCATCACAATGCCATCTGCCGTGACCCCAAGGTTAACTGGATTTGCAAGCATGTGCACAAGCACCGCGAGCTGCGTGGTCTGACCTCGGCCGGAAAGAGTTCCCGTGGTCTCGGCAAGGGTTACAGATATTCGCAGACCATCGGCGGATCCAGGCGTGCTGCCTGGAGACGCAAGAATCGCGAACATATGCACAGGAAGCGCTAAGCTGCAATTATGTTTCTGTGAAAACATTCTGAAAAAAACAAAAAACATTTTAAATACATATTTCAAATTGTGTATAAACGTGATTTGTATTGTGTACGATTTATTTGTAGTTTGTCAGATTAACGAAGATAAAAGAAGAGGCTTCGTTAAACTAAGCAATAATTATAGATGTGCTAGATATTTTTAATATTTATTTCATATTTTGGGAATAGCACAGAATTTGCGTTGTGCAATTTCTGACAATATTGAAGCTGGAGACTATATCTTATTCAATGTTAAGATGTTTAAAATAAATTGTGTAGTCCACAATGATTTTATTAATTTTTATTGATGAACATTTAATGTTATTAAAGAAACGTTCGGTCAATGGTTGGGATATGAGGCTGTTAACTCCCGTGTTGTCCTATAAATTCTATAGCTATTCAGTCATATTGTGTAAATGTGTAGCATGCAGATTGAAACATCTACAGCTGAGTTGTCTCCGTGTGAACCTTTAAGAGAATTTTGAAAATAAGTCGTTTTTATTTATTTTATCCATAACTCTCCGATACCCTAACATCAATTTCCGATTGCAAAGATAACAGAAACTAATTTACCTATTCACTTGGCATGATATTGATACTTTGCAATGATCATAATTTTCTCGTTCGGATTTTATTCACGTGTGGGTTTGAAAATTTGGTTCTATATTTGCGGAACTTTCAAAAGCAAAAGCGTTATATTTTTTTGTATTAAATTAAACGAAATCCGACAGATGACGGCAAACCAAACAAATTTTTTTTGTGGTCCTTGAATTTTTGTATCCTGAACCCTTTAAAAATGTGTAATAATTAAACAGCGAAGCTATTCCAATCAAAGTAACAGGTAAAAGACCTCATTTAATATATAAATATTTATATAATATACTAACCTTCTTTTCGTGTGTATTAGCAAACTAATATAAAAGCTACATAATGTAAGTTGTTTTAATATAAATTCTCGTATATCGCGCGCAAATCAATTAAATTAATCGGTAACTCCCCACGTGCTGCATATATCGATATATATATATATATATATATATATCGATTTGGAAAGCAATAAAAAGCCCTGTTCAACAGCATCCTTGCTTTATGATATATAATACACCTTAACATCTTATTTTGTCATTTTCTCTTTCACTGGGCACAATCTGAAGTATTCGGCTTTCCGATTATTCATAAATCGAAATTGTAAGCAACTGCAAAAAAACGAACAAACTCGCTCTTATTTGCGTTAGCTTCAATTTTCTCTCCAATAATTCTATTAAAAAATATAAACGGAACGAAAATTGTTACAGTTACGTATAAATATACCATATATATATATATATATAGTGGATCTCTTTTGGTTCGGCTGTGCGAAAGAGATAGTAGGGGTTTTTTTTTGCTTTGCATAATTTATTGGGTGTAAAAAGGGATGGGAAACGAGGCGGCTGACAAGTAAGCAAGAATGGGGCAGGAAGGCCCCTAACAGGACCAGATCCGTATTGTGGCATAGGGAGGCACACTATACGACTGAAACTTAGAAACTAGGAGAGGCAGAGACGGCAACAGAGCTGGTCGGAGGCAGTAGGACTCCGACAAGCCAGATGTCTCCTAGGTGGTTATAATCTTGTTCGATTTAAAAAGATTATAACCATGGGAACAGCCTTAGGATACTTATCGGTCTATTGACAGGACACTGTAGACTAAGGAGTCACCTGACAAAATTGGGTATATATAGTAGCGATCTCTGCAGGTTTTGTGAAAGGGAGGAGGAATCCTCGATGCACATCCTAGCAGAATGTGTCGCCTTAGCTAGAAGAAGAATCAGCATCCTAGAGGCGCATGTCTTGAATTGCAAAGACATAGAAGACCTCAACCCAACAAAGATCCTCACGTTCGTACGGGAGTTGGGGCTGATGGAAGAGTTATGAGCTCAGAAGGGGGCACAATAGATCAAATAGGTCGCGGTGCAGCTTCCCCAATAATAATAATAATAAAAGGGATGACAGTACTTGGCTGATACTAAATTCATAAAAGCAATAATTTGTTTCTATAAATTTCATTGCACGGCTAACAAAGAAAAATTATATGTGTCCATCAACTTCCACAATGCTCACTTTACGACTGTCGTAATTGGAGCATCCTGGATAATTATACCATGAACACGATCAAGCGATCCATCAAATTAAACGCCATCTATCCAAAAATGTTTCTATATTAGTAAGCAAACAGATGTTTTCTTTCTTCTTCTTTCATAAAATAAAAATAAATGTTATATCTGATCCCAAAATGGTATTTACAAAAATATGATTCAAGCATTTTTTAAATATTTAAAACCGAAGATTTGTAATAGTCGCCGAATAGATCGATAAGTTTTGTTAGCACCACCTTTCAGAGGGAAGAGTGGAGTACTCAACGCTACCTAGCGGTCAAACTATGGTAGTTGAGTCACGGCAGAAGTTGGGGCAATCTGCTTCAAAAGACCCAAATGATCTCTGGGAGAGAATTTGTTTAATAAATAGGTAACATTTGAAAATATAGAAAAAGGTCCAAATTGGAGGCCAGTTGAATGCGAAAGAGTCCAAATTGGATGCAAACAAAATGAAAAGTGCTTGCGTGGGGCAGAATTTATTTAAATACCGCCGCAAGAGGATAGTTAAATTTGTGCAGAAATACAAGTTAAACGACGCATAAAAAAAAGTTGTATATAAAGTTGTGGAAAACTAATAAAAATATCAAGTATCATAAATGCAATAAAAGCAAATACAATGCAACAAACAATATAATATTCGTAACTATTAAATAATATGTGCAACATATTACATTTATACTGATGAAAATGCACAAGAAGCAACCAGATTTTAAAAGCCTTATGGAAATAAAAATAATACATTAAATGTGTTAAACAAAAAGTATGACAGTACGCCAGTAGTAGCAGTATCTGTACACTAACGTAAATGAAGAGTTAATAAATTATAGGTTTAGTAAGAACATAAATTAAATAATTTTAAATAATTAAAAGAATGAATGATTAGTAGAAAATAAATTAGAATATAAGTATGAAAAGTTATGTATTAATTGGCTAAAATTAGTTTTGAATTTGTAATGAAGGCTTAATTTGACTAAATATTTCTTATTTTTAATTTATGTACATCATTTTAAATTTAATCTTACATTTAATTAAATTTAAATTTTTTTATACTTTTTGTATTTTTTGTGTCGATTGACTTTAGTTAGCATTAAATAAATATATATAAATCGGGTGAGATGAGGGTATTGTAACCGAGCGAAAATTGAATAAGAAATATGAAGAATGCCTCAAATAAATTATTTCGAGAAATTTATAAGAATGCAGGCTGTATAACATCCGCAGTAGCGAGTACAAAAATATACAAATTATTGTTAATTTGCCGCCCAATATATTGCGGTCGATCCCCACCTTAGCCGATAGCTAGCCGGCCGGGCGATATATTGGTGCTTCCGATAGGCAAGGAGTAACAGATGCATCTGATCAGGCTTGAGCGAATCTTAAAAGCGATACTTGTTCTACTCTTTTAGTATATACATTTTTAGTTCAGTATTTTCGTTGGTATTTTATAGGTACTTTGTTTCGTAACCACGTTTTGCTATTATCTTGATTCGCCTTTGATCCGAGATTAAACGCAGACGTGCTCGATTTTGTACAATTTGCACCTTCGCAACTGCATTTCTATATTGACTAAATGGATCGAATTTCGAAAGGCTGGTTCAGTGAAATCCAGGATGATTTATGGCCGGGACAATCTTTTTCTTTGAAAGTAAAAGAGGTTCTTCATGCAGAAAAATCTCAATTCCAAGATATTCAAATAGTTGAGACGTAAGTTATGCAAACACATACAAATAAAAATTCAATCATATATGATTATTTACTTATATTCATTTTCATAAGCATGTGTGTACCACCAGTTCTACGAATAAATATTTACTTGTTCTAAGAAGTACATCTGCATCTGTGTGTTTGTGTGCTGTATTCGAAATGCATTTGTGTACAAAAAGATTATTATTATTATTCCTATAAAAAATACTTCTCTATGCATGATCATTAAATCGTCATTCAATGAACAAAAAATGTTTCATCTTGTTACTGTTTACCCTATATAAAAGCGAAATCGTTGTAAGACAAGTTGGGCACGTCCTTGATCTACCTTCATATTTATATATGAAAGTACCCTTGGATAATATAGGATCTCAAGCGCATCCAACAGGTGGGCCTGCGATTGAGATCAAGAAAATTGTTTTTTTTTTTTGTTATCTTACATTAAAGCTAAGAATTTTTAAATACAAAAATTGAAACAATTAAAATTTTAACTAACACAAATCTTATGCAACTTATTAATTAATATTTTAAACAAGAATTTTGGAGCATTTTATCATAAGTTTTTGGCAATCACTTCTTCAGATAATCTTTTCATCATTTTTTGCCTCTGCTGTGGCCTGGGACTCCATTTTTGACTAGTCTTTCCTACATTCATGAAAAGGTAAATTACTGAATTAGTAATATAAATATTGATAAAATATGCATTTGATCTAAAAATATTGCTTTTTCTGCAAGAATTTGACAGAGATAGTTTAAGAATTTAACACATTTAATAATAATTATGTGCATTAATTTAATTTTAGTATTTAGCCAGATTAAAGTCATTTATTTTTGCCAGCATTTTCCTATTTAAATTTATTTTTACAGAGAAACCTATGGAAGGTGCCTCATTCTCGATGGAATCATTCAATGTACTTCCCGAGATGAGTTCTCTTATCAGGAAATGATATCTTTCTTGCCACTGTGTTGCCATCCAAATCCACAAAAGGTTTTAATTGTGGGCGGCGGGGATGGGGGTGTGGCACGGGAGGTTGTCAAGCATCCGTTGGTTAAAGAAGTCCACCAAGTAGAAATCGATGACAGAGTTGTGGAATTATCCAAAAAGTATCTACCTTCGATGGCGTGTGGCTTCGACAGCGAAAAGGTAAAGCTTACAATTGGCGATGGATTTGAGTACATGAAACAACACAAGAACGAATTCGATGTCATCATAACGGATAGCTCGGATCCAGTTGGTCCGGCAGTGAATTTGTTCCTCGAAAGCTATTTTGAGCTGCTGAAGAATGCACTGAAAGATGGCGGAATTATTTGCTCGCAGGCGGGCAGTTTTTGGCTGGACTTTGATCACGCCAAGAAAACAATGAAAGGATGTGGAATTCATTTTCCAAAAGTTGGATATGCCGTTACCTCAGTGCCGTCTTATCCATGCGGTCACATCGGATTTATTGTCGCATCTCTCAATGCAAGCCGGGATCTGAAGGAGCCTGTGAAAAAGTTTGAAAAATCCGAAATAGATGCGTTAAATTTAAAATACTATTCCAGTGAAGTTCATTCCGCTGCTTTTAGCCTACCCCGTTGGGTTGAGAAGCACTTTTACGAATAATAGTTTGTACAAAATAAAGTTCATGTTGTGCCTTCTCTACAAATGTAAATACCAAGTTTACAAATATACAGACTTAAACGATTAACTATTATTTAAATACATTCTTGTACGCAAATCGTATGGTAACAAAATGATCTATTTATTTACAGAATTACGATTGAGGCAGATATCTTAAAATCGCCATTAAGCGGAAGTTGTAAATTGAATTCAATAAATTTGTTCCCTGCAGTGTTGGCATTTTTGCGTTTCATGTGGCAGATCTGTTATTTTAGATTTCATTAGCCCGGAAAATTTAGAAATCCTTAAAAAATAATTGTAAATTTAATAAGAGTTAAGCAAAAAAGAAAACTCCCTCCCTCGCCGCTCGCGAAACTTTTCATTTTTATTTTTATTTTGAGATTCAGAATTAAGACCGGTGAGGCTTTTTTTGGACTGTGTCAAAATTCAAATGTTAATATATTTTGACACTGATTATCAGCAATGCTCATTTTTCAAATCGAAATGCATAAAGTTAGTTATGAGAGAACTAACAGATTAAAAATTAATTAATTAATCTTTTAGCTGTTAGCAAACAATTTGCTTTATAATTTCCACAAGCGAAATAAATTGGCAATTTCATGATGGAAATCGAGTTTGATCTGAAAACAGGGCTTTAGCAAAAAGAAGGTGTAGTATCCCAAGGAAAAGTCAAATCAGCATGCATGCTTACAGGCTAAAAAAAAAAAAAATGTTGAGTTCTTGAAAGCAGCGTTGATATTATTTATTTTGTTGTTTATAATTGTTGAAAATGCCTATTTTTGTCATACACTATAAAATACCAATTATTCAAAAGAAGTTTTATGCTTGTTTTTCGATCATCTCAGATAGCCCCGATAACATCGAAGTAACCAAAAGGAGAAAAATTGATGTGCAAATAAATTTTAAACAATTATGATTAAAAATTATTGGTTTAAAAAATAATCAAAAGCTAGTTTATAATAGTGATTATGGCATAATAACTTTAAAACAATACACAACAGAAAAGAATAATTGCAAACGCAAGTCTCGCTCATACAAAAAGTGATTGGTTGTTCTCAAAACAAGTTTTGTTTTTAAGTAACATATCGATAACTATCGCTGGATCGTGTCAACAATTGAATAATTATCGCACAGCCAAGCTACAAGAAACAAATGCAGATTGAAAGCCCGAGTTGCGTTAATGTTAAGTTTCCGATCTATTTGTTGAAGACTTATAGGCAATTCCTTTATTTATAAATTATATTATAAGTCTTGCAAATTGTAATTCTACATAAATATTATTATTAAGTTTGCTTGTCTCCACCATCATCAAACAACTTAAATACGGACAACAAAAATTGTTCGTATATTCAATTTGTAGATACTTAATTACAATTCATCGTGGCCATTGTCTTCGGATTCATTCTTTGATTCCATATTGTCCTCGTCCTCATCGTCATCGTCCTCGTCATCCTTGTCCTTGTTCTGCTTGGATTCCTCCTCATCTTTTTTCCGCTGCACCTCATCCTGCAACTCCTTCATTTTCTTCTCGCCAGCCTGTGTGGCTTTTACCCCCTCCGCCGTCTTCGATGCCAGCTCGATGTCATCGGTGATGAGGACATTGTCGAAGATGGTGCCCGATTTCACTTGCCACAAATCGAAGCCCAAAGTGCAGATCTCCTTGCGCAGATACAGTTTGTCATCGGGACTGTGCTCGGGATTATCGATTTCTGGATGCTCCCATGTGCCCTTATAGTTGGGGTTGTCCAATTGCTTGGGTTGCCACTCGCCCTTATATTCGGGATTATCGACCATTGGGGGTTCCCATTCCCCATCCATTTCATCGTCCCAATCCTCGGGCTTGGTCGCATCGGGGTCTGGAATGTGCTGTGGCTTATCCCAATCCTCGGGTTTCTTATCATCGGGATCCGGAATTGTGGCCTTAAAAAAATGAGTAATAATAATTAGTCACGGGAAATAGATAAGTACTTGTGCAAGTTGTTTGAAGAGAATAAAGTAGAACAAATAATACAAAAAAATTAATATGTTATAATAAAAGAATATATAAAACTATATATAAAAAAAATTAAAAATTCAAAAATAAAAATAATTTCACTTGATAATAGCGACAATCATTATCATCCCTATCATCCCCATCAATAATAATAATATAAACAATTTACCTTATCAGCCCAAACAATAATAACAACAATAAAAATAGTATTAGTAAAAATATGATGACAATAATAAAAACAAATTGTTACCTTATCATCCCAATCCTCTGGCTTCTTCGCATGCGGATCCTTGATTTTCTTGGGTGCCAAAAAGTCCCAATCATCCTCGAGATTTCCCGATTCTACCTTCTCGTTATCGATTAACACCTCATAAGTGTTATCCGGCTTAACGATGAGTGTGTAGAAATGTGTGAAGACATCGTCCTTGCACCTGATGTCCTTATTAATTAAGTGATTCTTGCCCTTGTAGCTCAAAATCACGTGCACCTTTTTGGTGCCAGGACCACAAATATCGGGACCAAACATAATCTCATACGGCGAGTCTCCGTGCATATCGGTTTGATCCAGCGAACAATCGAATAGTTTCACATAGCCGCCGCCACAATCGATATTCTGCTCGTGCTTCACCGAAAATTGGACAACAAGCGGTTTTCCCTCATTCGAAAAACCATCGAATTTCCTTGAAATGGCATAGAAACGTGCATCTTGGGAAGTTTGAATGCCTAAAGGGAAATTTTTTTATTGGTTAGAAATGAAAATGTAAATATATGTATATGTATGATTGTGTGAGTGTTTTCATGCAAATAAACATTAGCTCACTCACGTAACTGTTTGTATGTATGTGTGTATTTATATTTGTTTTATTACGCACCTTTGTCGGCTTCGGCATCGTTGAAAAAGGAGCCCGCTGAATGAACAAATTTGCCCAGCTCCTTGCCAGGATGCTTGCTGTAGACCCACTCATCCTGCCAATTATCTACAGCAAAGAAAAATATTTATATAGTTCAGTATACATTTATATATATATATATATAAGTATTCAGTGCAAAATTTACCGTTTTGGAATTTGTCTTCAAAGAAAACGTCGGCGTTTACAAATCCTATTGTAAATAGCGCAAGAATCGCTCTCAGATACATGATGAGGCCGTGTTACTTCTTCAAACTTCAGCTACGAACTGTGGAGTCAGCAATTTGTGTGCTTCTAACTAAATGCCGGCTTGCTAGATGAATGCCGATATCAGAGAGAGATGAGCGTATGTGTGCTGTGTAAAATCGGTGGAGCGACTGGATTGGATACATGTGGACCAATCACAATTGTCAACGTATCAATAAGTGTTGGTAAATATCTCAAATTCGCTTCACATTCGATAGGTCCATCAGCACTTGCATAAGCCAAGTAGGCTGCTCCATCTAATTGATAAATAACTTTTGCACCTTACGCTGAATTGATATTGGACATATATTAATAAAATTAATTTTAATTAAAAACTTCAAGGGTTATTATATTTTTTTATATCATATTATTTTAAAAATGGCCTCCAGTATTTAAGAACAGCATAATTCGTGAGAATTTTAACTATTTTTGCTTATTTGCAAACTCACTCATTCACACGATACACAAACTATCAACGGAATGGCAACGCCAAAAAATGGATTTTCATTAAAAAACATTACTCTCGGTTTTAATCGAGTCTCACCTACTGAGAAGACTTTTAAAAAGGTCGGAGAATCAAACTGTCTTATCAAAGAAATTCCTTTTGCTGCTTTCCAGTTTCAAACCTCTATAACCATAATCATCGTGGCGAGTTAAATTATCTATGTGGTCTTCATTTATGGATTTTGTATTATTTTGTTTCTTATATTGATCATTTCCAATTCCACTTTTTCAATTGGAACAGATCTCATTTTTAGAAAAAAAAAACTTCTCTAAATTCAGAAACAAGTAATGAAATTTACTGGCTGGTCTTTTGTATTAGAGTTTAGCTCTCATCTGCCTTAGAGGCCGAGTATATCATTAAGGAGTCACTCAACTCGCGAACCAAATTGAAATCTTAAAATATTATTTTATATTAAAGTGCTTTATATTAATATGAAAACTTAGATAGAATTTTCATACATTTTTAGAAATATTTACCTTTAAATTTAGAAAAGCAAAACTGGTTTTTATGAATTTACTTTGTGAATAATAAGGTGAGTTACCCTTGGCCCCAAAATTTCACGAATTTCGAAAATGTTGTACGTATAAAAGGTCAACAGCGGCATCTCTCCTAGACGGCCTATATGGATATCGCATGTAGATAATTACGATCATTCCCATGCATCCACACAACCTATTGTGGAGGATGCTATGTTCAAAATCTGCCTTATTCGCCAGGAATGTCCTAGCCTCAACTCCAGAAAAATTATGACTCTAAAACCGGAAAATCATTGCATTTCTATGCAAAATGGAGTTAGACATACTAATTAGTATTATGCGAATTTTACGAGAGACACACAATTGACTTAAGTGGTCGTAGGACCCAAACTCCAACAAATAATGATATATAACTGATGAACATTCAGTAAATAGTGAAGGTGAACCAGAAGTAACCAGCAATATGGAGCAAGGAAGAAGTTTACTTTTATAATTTTATTCATTTCATTATTTATCCTTGCAGATTTGAAACAAAATTCTATGCCGGAATGGAGTTGTTATATTTAGAATATTTTCCAATGCAATGGAGTGAATGGTTTGTCCTTGAATAACGCGAAATAAATTGAGGAAGTGTCCAGATCAAGTTTCGAGCAATAAGCAGGCAGGATGTGGAAATGACTTAAATTCAGATCTCGGTAGAAGACCACAGTATTTGGGATCTTCCTTCGCAGACATATCGGATCTTGACAAGGCAACTGGCGATGTTCCTCCAGTGTACTGGATGGAACATGTTGCCCAAATTTAGTTCTAGTGAGTGGAGCATTAGAAAGGTAACTAATCATCGTTGCATTGTTGAGCAAACTCTATTTTGCTGTTCTTTCTAGACCTTCCCAATTACTTTTTTCCAGTTTCTCTTAAATTTGTATTACTGATCATTCCTTAGATGAACCGTTTCGGGTACTAAAAAAAATGTCATGATTACTATAGAATTCATTGTGTTTGTTATTCAATCAATTCAGAGTCTTCTATTTCTATCGTTAAGAACCCAATTTTAAACAGAATAACATTTTTGCATGCATTTTAACTAATTCATACTAACAATTTTGTGGTCCGATTGGGATTTTCTGTGCTATCCCCAATCCGTGCAAAAAATGTTGGGCGATTTGCATTTTTAATTTTATTTTTCTTTTCTTTTTATATTTTATGACATTATGAGTTATTTTTCTTCTGTTAACAATTAATAACTAACTAAATACTCTACAACCTATAATTTTTTGAGCACTTTTTGAATTATTTTAAATCACACCCTTAAAATAACATAAATTTATACTTATAAAAATCATTTGTTGAGCTCATCTCAAAGTGGCATACAATTTTCGATATTATCAAATTTTTCCGTTTTTAAAACGGATTCCTTGGTGTTCTACAATGCGTAAAACAAGTGAATGATGACTTTTAGAATCACACGCTGCATAGCAACCGCTTCGGAAAATAAATGAATAATTTTCATACGAAATTGAAGCATATGCATTTATAATTATTTTACATATGTAATGTATATTTTTAGAATTATTTCCCTGTACTCATTAGCGCAATCTATATTTCTAACTAAATATTCATTGAGTACACCTCAAATGGTACTTGATTAAAATTGTTCTGGACAATAACTTAATCCTTTTAGTTCAGTGTGATAACCATGGATTCCGTGGTACACCGAGGAACGATAAGAAAATATGGAACACTATGGAATGCATTTATTTTGTATGTATAAATATATAATAAATAAATCTTTAAGCAATAACTTTTTTTGTTATAAAGTATTTAAATGTGACTGAATTTTATATTATTGTATACAACATAATAATTTCAAATGCATGTAGTAGAAAAACTTAATAGGCCTAAAATATTATATACGGAGATCGCAAATCGATGTCTTTATGAATGTTGAGGTACATTCGTAGATGTGACTGGATCGAAGCATTTGAGACATTAATAAATCGATTACTAGCCACATTGAGTTTTTTGTAGGGAAAACAACATCGATATAAACTAGAAATAAATTAAATACAAATATATAAGAAAAAGTTTATATATAAATAATAAGGTAATAAAATTTAATATACCATTTATATTCAAATGTCTAATCGTCAAAGTGAATTAATGAACTAGAAGTAGAGATGCTGAATTTTTAATGACAAACGTCAATAATGGTATAAAATACGAGATGTTTTCGCACAAAATATCGAGTTAAATATCGATAGGAGAAATGAATATATTGTATTTCTATCATCCCTATGTGTGTCAGTAGATAGCTACACATATAACTTCTCTTCAAAATTTAAATTTGTTTGGATTTTTCGTCAAGATGGCTTCTGCAGGTTTGATTTAGAATTATTTTTATAATGCATACATCATCCATCCACCCAAAATACTCAACTCATTGAGCACCTAATATGTGTGCTAAAATGCCAATATGTTTCTCGTTCAATTTTCCTCGTGGCTTTTGGCTTTCGACACGTAATGTACACTATGTGCATATGTTTGTATGTATGTATGCATGTATGTGTGTGTGTGTGTGTGTGTACATGTATATGTTACCAGCATTCCAAAATATGTATGTAAATTCATTAACCGATATATGTGCTTATATGTGTTAATTGAATGCATTTATACATTTTATTAATATCCCGACTTAAGACTTCTTTGTTTTAATAATTATATCTAAAGTTGTTGTAATAATTAATTAAAAATGTAGATACATCCGATGATTATTATTTCGATTATTTTATCAGCAGGCAAGAAAGGCAAAAAGAATAAAGGCACCGTAATTTCGCTGCAATCGTTCCTTTCCAATGGCGATACACCTTCTGGAACAACACAGGTTTCCAAGAAGGTACGAAATCTAGATGGCGACGATAGTGATGACGGTAGCCACTCGTTACCGTTAGTCTATCAATTACCGACCGCCCCGCGAGCGAATCGGATATTCGACGACGATTCGATTCCACACAGGCCGCCCTTCATAGCTTATATTAATAATTTACCGTTCGATGCCGGAGAGGATGATATATACGAATTCTTTGGATCAATTAATTTAGCTTCCCTGCGCTTGCCACGGGAAGATGGTGAAACGGGCCGTTCCCGTGGATTTGGCTATGTTGAACTGGAGAGTCGGGAAGATCTGATTCACGTGCTTAGTCTGCCAGATCCCTCGATAAAGGGGCGACGCATTCGCATCGAACTCTCCAATGAGAACGATCAACAGAATCGCCAGAAGGGCAATCGTCGCTTCGAAGGATTCGGCAATAGTAATGAGAACCGTGATTTCGGCAATTGGCGGCGTGATAGTCAAAATAATGGAAGTAACTTTGGCGGATATTCGGGGAATTTCGATCGTGGTTTCAATCGCGAACGAAAACCGATCGCAGAACGAGAGGAAAATAATACTCCGGGCTCATGGCGTACAAATAGCCGTCAGCAATCGTCGGATTTCTCTCCGCCGAGAAGGGGAGGGGATCGCAATGACATGGAGAAATATCGGTCACGAAACATGGATTCCAATGTTCGAGACGATGGGGCGGGATCTGCTTCGACGGAGGAGAGGCCAAAGCTAAATCTGAAGCCTCGAACGTTACCTTTGCCGGAGATGGTGCATAAACCCGAAATGGAACAACAACAGCAACAACATGACAACGACAGCGACACAAAAGTGGTCAATGTTAAGCAGAGTTCCGTAAATGTCTTTGGATCGGCGAAGCCCGTAGATACTGCCACAAGAGAGCTTGAGATTGAGGAGCGCTTGGCGGAGGCACGTCGCCAGGAGAAGGTGCGCTACGATGAGGACGAGGCGGCTGCTGTCAACGAGAAGCTGTCTGAGGTGCAACTGGACAAGCAACACGATAGTGAAAATGCCAATGCGGCAACAGTCAGCTGGCGCCGCATCCACGATCCCTCGACCAGTGATGATACCAAAGTTAGTCCAGGAGTGAAGGGTAAATAATTATTTCATTGAATTTAATCTAATCTAATCTTTCGTTATCATTTAACATTCATTTATTATTTTCAGGTGAAAGACGTAACGAAGATCATGATCATAATAATAAATTTAATAAACCGCGGGACCGAAATGACAGGTAAAGTTTTATTTTTCGGCTAAAGAGAACATCTCTGATTGCAGTGACACAGCAATTTGTATGCAGCGCTCTCTCGCGCTCTCTCTTTTGTAAACTACACAGATTCTCGCAATTCTTTTTGTCCTCCATCAAGAACAACTTTGCGCCTCTCTCTCACACTCAGGCCACGCTCGCTTAGCAAACATGAAACAGTGTGGAAATCATAAGGAATTTGCTAACGGAACTCCACCATTGTGTAGTACATTGGTTGCCTTTATTTTCATTTGCGAATGCTCAATTAGTTTTTAAACTCTTGAGTACAAAAAAATTGACCCTATTGAAATAGCTGTATTTTTAGGTAGAAACAATGCTTTCACCATTTTATTACTCAGTTTCGTCACTCACAACGCGCTTGATAGAGACATGTGCGAAAAGTAGAGATAACGAATAATGGTTATCAACATTTTAATTGGTTTTAGCACTTCTGTCCATATTTTTGTTTTAGCATGCATAATAAATAATGAAAAAATTAAGATCACTTGATTTGCAAACTAAGAGACTGTGATTTTATGTTCTGAAGAGATTTTGTATGTCAATTGGTGAGATATCTTTATTAATTTTTTTTCTTAATATTTTTAAATTAACTTAATAGGGCGATTCATTTGTTTTACGAGTCTTGACTTTTAATGGGTTAAGGTGTAATCCGCTTTCCTTGCTCTTGTCAACTTCAAATTCTTTATTTGTAATTATCTGCTCTTTTTACCTTTTGGTTAGTCTCAGACTGGCTTATGAAAAATCTGAAGAACTCGAAAATTCTATTGACGCAAGCTTATAAGCTATTGAAAATTAGTTGTCGATGAGATGGTGTTGGGGGCAGATTATAATCGTCGGCAGATTAAAAATGTACAGATTCCGAACGAAGGAAATATAGGAACAGTGGTTCATCTGGAGAACACCAAGCAAAAGGGTCATTTCCTACCTATTATTAGGGTGTTAAACAGTCACCTTTGACTGTTTTAATTGAGTATATTAATAATATAAGCCGGTGAACGACGGCCTTACTGTCAGGGTATTCATTCGCGGCTTGCCTAAGATAGCTGCCGATAGCTGAATACATTAAAATATTATTAAACAATTTTCTGAACAATTTATTTGTAGATCTGAGAATGCTAAAGCAAAAAATAACCAGAACCATGAAGCAAAAACTAGGGAAGAAAATAAAAATAAACGAGATCCTCGAAGTGAACAATTTCAGGCCAAGCATGCAGCCCAGCAGGATGAACCTGTAAGTACAATTAATAAGTAACTATTTAATTTATAATATTAAATTAAATTGTATTTATTTTTAAATTAATTTAAAATTATTTATAATTATTTTTCAAATAAAAAAGGACTTTTTGTTCCTTGTCAGTCAGGAGCAAATGGCCTTCCTGACTATCGTCATTGTAGAGAGTCACGTTAGTAACCATATTGTAACCCCAATTTACATACTCTGTTACTGAGGGTTGGGGAGTATATTGTTTACGTGTAATGCTGTTTGTCCGTTCGTATAAGCTAGAGACTTGAAACTTGGAACATGTGTTCGTCTGCCGAAGTTTTAGTGTTAGAGATACCAAATTAAAAATGTATCATAGTTAATTAAAGCAAGGTATCATTAGTATTCAGCAGTCGGCTATGCTTGACAGCAAAGTTTTCAGTTGTTTATCATATCATTAAACAGATGATTGCTTTGTTTTGCAAAAATTTGCGAAAATAATGTCTGGATGTCATTTCTAACATTCTTTCGGGCTACCGAATATTGATGCTTATTTTCAGACATTCATTTTAAATGTATTTATTTATTTGTGTATAGGTTATTCAACATTTCAGCATTCAGTATTTTTCCGTTATATTTAGTCCCTTCGTGATTCAATTTTCATAATTTATTAAAAATTAAACTGTAATGTTTTCAAATTGCTTGTTAGTTACTAAAAAACACTTAGAGCATAAAATTGCATGTAAAAATATTTACCTGACACACTCAATAAAAAAATATTAACAAATTTATTTTTAGGTCTTTCAGTCTTCCAACAAATATTCTGGACTTGGATATTCATCCGAATAAAAACTATTTCTATATTTGTAATAAATGATTAAAAGAAAATAATTAACAAATACATTTTACAACAAGTTTAAAATAAAATCACATTACTGAAACAAAAACAAAAATAATTACAAATTCGAAAAATTGTTTAAACGGCTTACCAGCAAACTGCATAATTATTGGTTGAGCAAAGGGTCAATCCTCAAAATTTGGTTACCAGATTCAAAATTGCGGGATTAATGTTGGGACTGCCATTCAAATTTGATGACTGCTTTAAAATTATGGGAAATATATATATTTTATCGGGGTATATCGATAGCTTATTGATTTGCTAGCTATTCAGTTGCCGTTGTCACCAAGCTTTAAGATATACTCGGCTACCTTTGGGGTCTGAGTTCACAAATATATGCAACTGTATTAAAGATTTATCGAGGAAAATGATATTTCCCAGCAGCAAAATATAATATTATAAAAGTATACAGATAAACAATATAAATATATATTCATTTTTATTTAGCTTATCTTCAGCTATTAAGAATTCAGCACAGTTCGTGGGGAAATGTGATGTTACCTTGACATATCGATAAGTAAGAATATATCGGTCATATCTTCCATCCCTAACTCAAACACCGAAAAGCGGAGTTGTAAATTGCAAATTGCATTGATATATTTTTGTGAAAGGAACGCTTATTTAATATGGGAAGAAGGAAGTCAAAAAGAAAGCCACCTCCTAAGAGGAAAAATATCGAACCCTTGGACCAGCAGTTTAATTGTCCATTTTGTAACCATGAAAAGTCTTGTGAAGTAAAAATGTAATTAGTATGTATGTTTTCATTATTGTTCCAACTTTTTATCCCTTCATAACCACATTTCAGGGATAAAGGAAGAAACACAGCCAAAATAACGTGTCGCGTTTGCTTAGAGGACTTCCAAACGGGAATTAACTTTTTGTCAGAACCAATTGATGTATATAACGATTGGGTGGATGCGTGTGAAACAGCAAATTAAGTTTAGTATTTTAATGAACAATAATATCCTGTTTTTACAGACCCCTTTTTAATATTAATATATATATATATATATAATTATACCCTATTATAATTGTGTCACGAAATGAATACGAAATGTAAATGTCTCAAAAGTTGAGTCCCAGTCAATTCTTGCCGGTTGCCCTCTTGTCTTTATTTATAAAAACAAGCATAATTTTCTGCTACAGGTGGCACATACAGTATGTCAAGAAAGTATTTTGACATAAAAATATATATTACAGCAAAGCGTAATTAAGATTTATGTTATAAGTCAAAACAAAGCCATATCATTTTTGTTGCAGTGATTTTTATTTCCTTTCAGTGCATTGCTGCAGTACTCTGTTAATATAATTAACCTGTGTATAACGAATATATGGTAATTGTTTGGCTTTCTTACAACAGTAAGAAACTATAACTGCGGACACTCCATCGCAATTTGAGGAGATATGGACCTAAAGGACTACTTAATAAAAGGATATTTTCGGATTTCAATAATCTTAAAATTTTAAATCAATGGAATCTTATATTAACTGAATCACACTCAACTAATATACAGAACAGAATGATTTGGTTTTTCACTGTGGGTGAGCCACAAGAAATATCTTTATATCGCCGATATGACTAAAGATAGACTCTATTGTGGATTAAATTGAACAGCGAAATGGAGTACGAGCTTTTGCAGTTTAAATTAAAGATATAAAATTTCTTTCACAATAATACTCAAGGCCTTATGCAAAATGCAGGCTCTCGTAATAATATCTGCGATGTATTCTGTTTTTTTTAGGTAAAATTAGGCAATGTATGTTATCCTAAAAGTGTTCCTCTCGCAAATATAATTATAGATTGTGTCATTCATGCTCAATATCGGTCATCATTAGACTTTGATGTAAAAATAAAGAATGACTGTAGATAGAACTAAGTTTAATTAAAAAATCGAATTTTGCATCCTTCAGATTTCAGAAATGTAATAATTTTTGTTGCTTTCTAATACCAAATTAACAAACGACAAGGATTTACTCGGCTTCATTCAGCGTTGGTCGAAATAATTTAATGATCCATTCACCGCCAACCTTCTCCATGTCTCCGTTCTATTCTTGAATACTGTTCTTATACTGACTCAGTGTAAATCAAATTGAGCTTGTTCTGAAGCAATTCTTTCTCCTTTCCTTTGCCTGGCTTTCGTGGCCTTCGTAATCCAGTTGACTTCTTCGACTCAGGTTAAGGCTTGGCACAGTGTGGTTATCTAACATGAGCTAAGAAATTACGAAATATACTCCTTAATATGATGTAGCCTTAGTTTCTCGGCTCCTAGTACACCTACTTTTCATTGCCTTCATGCATGACTGATTACGTTTGTAAAATCCTATTCGTGACATCTGTAAATCTTGCAATGCATTCATTTTATTAAATTTTTATTCAAATACTAACTCACGGGAACTCTCTTGACGTGCTTAACTCAACTTTATTTTATTCTTTTCATATTTATACGTTAAATATACATATATATATACTATATATTGGTTTTCTGCAATGTCCGTCAAGCTGTCTGTCTGTCTGTCCGTCTTTCTGTATGACTTTTTTCGACACTCTTAGAGATAGAGACTTGAAACGCGTCAGACGAAGTGTAAAAAATAGAGTGCTACGTCCACTAGGAGGCTAGGAAATCGAAATAATCGATAATCGCGAATCGATAAAGCCACATATGTTAAGGCTACATCAAATTTGGTTTTTGGGTTGTTGGCGATATCCTTCAAGGATCGGTTTATGCCCCGCACACCTCCGCAGCCCCCAACTAGTTCCTAAAACATTTAAATGATTATATCTTCCGCAGTTTTTGGTAGCCGCCCTTAAGAATCGCCCACTTCTTCGTCCATAATCGCCAAAGCCAATTTTTGGAAAGTGTAAGTCGATAAGTCCGCATATCTCTCACAATTTTAAATATAGAGTCTCCAAACTTGGATGGTAACTTGCTGGTAACCTCCTTCAGAGCACACCCACATCGCCCAAGGTATTTTGGCCCTAGAAATCTGAAATGCGCATATCCTCTACAATTTGTAAGATGGAGTCACCCCTCAGGATCTCAATGAGGTTGGTACGAGGAGCGCTAAGACTCTGTACCTCTGCTTTTCGAGATTTACCCGTGAATATGTTCTTGCATACGTATACATTTTATACCATAAAACGAGGATAATAAAGGAGTCAACTGATAATATTAATGCATCGAAAAAGTGTAACGTTTATATAATAACTTATTTATAACTTAAGGCGCTCAAATGACACACATATTCCATTCAGAGGCCACCAGACTGGAGTGTCCATCAGACGCATACTTCAAAACTTTAATTTTGTTACAGAAGCCCCATCATTTAAAAAGCTGAATGCCACGGATGTGGATGTGGAATCCAATACATAGATGGATTCGGGAGATGTGGAAGGAAATTATTAAATGACCCCGAAAATTCATATATAAAACAAAAGGCTAATCACCATTGCAAACTTTGTTTTCTTCGTGATAAACGACTGCCGAAGTCAGTGTTCGACCATCGGATAATTGGGACTGGATCGTCGAAGTTAAATTACTGGTAACCTGCGGATTAACTTTCTCGTCTCATGATCACTCATTTCCTCTAATAACATCATTTCAAAATTGGTAATACAAAAGTCCAGACACGTTGTGTATCTTTGTATGATTTTAGATATGTAGTACGTTAATAGATCTGTAGCACGACTTAAATCATTTATACAACGTGATTGTCTCTGAATCAATAGAATATTGTCACTTTTTAATTTGTAAGCAATAAGACATGTGGTGAAAATATTGAAAAACGAATTAAGTTAAGTTTATCAACACAGTAAGATAATGAATTTAGGTATGGGTTACGTGCTATTTAGGTAGATATTGGGAAAGCTTATCCAAATCGTAATGATTTTTTTCTAGGCTTCATCTAAATTTGACTATTATTATTGAATTTATTGCAAAAGGGTTATCGATTGACTGTGAATGTGTGCGGGACTGTATCTTTTCAAAGTCACTTTCAAGTTGTAAGACTGGCATCGCTTACATCTACTATATGCAATACGTATATTAATTTTAATTTGCTTGAGGACTATTAATGGTTGCTACCCGGTGATAAAATCGTTTGTTATTTTAAAGCTAATTTTAAATGAGCGTGACTTGACTTTAGTCGAGCTGTAAATCTTTATTATTTTTTGGTTTAAATTTAGTTTTTAATTTAATTTATTTATATTATATAAATCTCTAAAAATAAATTCAGCGATCAGCTATTCATTCGCTTCGTGTTTGTGTCGAGGCAAATGATCGAACAAAAGGGAAAGACCTAAACGATCCTAACTGGAATATATGAATTGATCGCCGATTTTCGTTGCCTAGAAAGTCAAATTAGCATTTAAGTAAATCGTCCTAAAATGAAATAATAAATAATATGAAGAAATTTCTATAATTTTAAAAGGCTTGGTCTAAATTCACAATACGACGACTATTTCTAATTTTTTTTTTAAATATTTAGCTTAGTCGAAATTCTTTCAACTCGTAACGAACCAAGGGTTGGGGGTTCATATCCTCGTGTAATAATAACTTCTTTCGAGTCAAGGATAAACTTGCGATCTAGGGACCATCTACCTGAAAATCCGACATGAATGGGTTCGGGAACTTATATTATTTTATCTATTCAGTCGAAGAGCAACATTGCGGCTAGCAACATTGTGTATAGCAACATATTACTTAACAGAGGTCAGTGAATTCTACATATGTATCTGCCCACACTCAAGCTTTGTAACGGAGCTGTAATTGCATAAGCATGACATTGTATTCGATATTTAGTGGTGTGGGTAAACTTAAAAGCAAAAGCGCCATCTATCTGAACTTCCTCCACGTAAATTATGTGACATATATATATATTATTTAACACAAAGTCGATGTGCAACATTCTAGCTATCCTTAGCAACATTTTAAATGCTTAACAGAGTTGGTTAATTTGTAAGGGAGTAGCTGTAGGTGCAGACATAGAGGTTACTTGCTTACAGTAGATATGCGTACAACATTCTTATGTATGTATTCCCATTGTTTACATCAAATCTCGACAGAGGCGCATGCGCCAGTTAACAGTTAGCGTTTTCGCAACATTTGACCATTTGACAGGTGTAGTTGTCTGGAATTTTTGCTCGGTTTCGGGAGTGCAGAAAATTAATATTGAAAGCTCGTTTTGGCAATTAAAACTGCACTTTTGTGACTCTACAACCAAAAAAATTATTTTATAAATGTTCTTTTATGAAAGCAATTAGCATTGTTGCTAAAGTGAAGTGTTGCAATTATAAGCTAAAACATCAGACATAGTAAAACCCAATTAAAATATATATGTATGTGTGCCAAAAATAGTTATACACACGCTTAAAATAAAGGAAAAAAACAATGAAAGTGCAGTCTATATACATACCTATGCTTGTATGTATATTCATTTATTATATCTATGCAATTTGAATATTTCGTAGGTGGTGTGAAAAAATATGTATATGCTTGCATAAATGTAGGTGTGCGCATTTTACCGGTGTAATCAGTGTTGATAAACTTTAAAGTTAAACTTTTGCGCAACTACAACTACAATGATAAATCAGTTATGAATTTCGCATAGCATCGCCAGCTTCCAACTCGTCTACTTACATAGAATACATGTATATAGACTATATGTACATACATACATACATACATATATGACTAAAGAAGAGAATATTTTTTGCATGTATTCGGATAATTAATACACTTTGCATAATACTACTAAAATCATAAAATCAATATGTTTTAAGTGTGTTATTGTGAAGCAAAACGTTACAAATTAATTGCTATGTACATACATATATATATACATACAAACATACGTATATACGCATATACTGCTATACATACACATGTGAGCTCCAATGACCAGATCTGTTCGATAACATAAAAACACTTTGCCAGATTTTGGGCATTGATAACAACCTAACAATCCTGTTTACTGGATGTACAATAAAATAGTACACACATACAACCAAAAACTACAAAATGGCAGTCTCAGTCCGGTTTTTATTACTCGTAATTTTCGTCAGAGCAATTGCCGGATTGAAAGATGGTAAGCAAAAAAAGAATTAATATTTAATTTATATATCCTTGCTGAGGGTTTTCTTTTTTCTTTGTTTCATTATCAAAAGTCCCAACTGGGCTCTCAGCATTACAGCTAATATATTATTTTCTTATTACCTAAGCGAAGACATCACGGAAAACTCGGGCGCTTGCCCATTGGGCATTTAAATGACAAAAGGACTAAATTAAGCTTTACTTGCTTTTACTCTTGCATGTCAATTTGTAGAAATGCAGGTCAAGTAAATATTCAAGAGATACATTTGCAAAAACTTGCAATGAGAATTTGTTGGCAGTAAAATTAAAAATATTGCATCTTAATTCTATCATGCAATTGACATTATAGCAGTCCTTTAAGATTGAGAGTGAAAACGTTGCCAAGTTAATAGGTACAAAGTTTACAGCTACATAAGCCCGACGAGAAAATCAACTTGATTATCATATATTTTTTTTTATTTAAATATCAGCAAAATACAAAGAGGAAAAATAATATTAATAAAATATAAAAAGCAACAATTAAATTTAAATTTAAAAAATTTTAATTGTGTATTAAACAAGAATAGCCAAACCAAATATTAATAGAATTGGTGAATGATTCCAGAAGTTTTGTAAACTATCAGTTTAAATCGCTGAAATTGGCCATTTAATTTTGCGACGTTTTAGTTTCTGGGCTCCATCGCATGCCCAATGTTTTATGCGAATTGGACTAATTGTTGTTGTGCTTGTGGTTTGTAAAACATTTCCACAATTAAGACAAACATGAGTTCAGATTGTATCGACAGCCATTTCCGGAAACGCCCACCACCTTGTCCCCAGACAGTCGCCGTTCCTTGAAGCTGGAAATGCCTCCATCTTCCACAGCGTTTGAGTTTGAATCGCCAATTTAGGTACATTACCGGTAGCCACTTTTAAGGATAGTTACAATTATAAAGAGTCACGCCCACTTCCACCACCCAATACCTATCTATATTATTTATTTATTTAAGGTGGATTAAAAAAAGTCAAAAAATTTAAAAACAAAATTAATGAAAGAAAACTCTTAAATTAAATTTTGAATTAAAATTAGAGTTATACATTTAACGAAATAAAATTAAAACAAAAAAAATCTTAAATTAAATTTTATAATAAAATTAAAGTAAAAAATTAATCGATATATAATTAAAACTAAATAACTAAGCTTAAGTAAAAACATATACTAAAATAATGGACATAATAAGTCTGGAAGTATTAAAATATGAAATTAAATAATAAAATAAATGATATAATAAATCTGAGATAATTAAAATATAAAATGGTTCAATATTTGATGCGAATATTGGCGAAACCAGAAAAGTCCCAATTAGACCAATAAATGAATACTTCACATGTAGAGTCAACAAATTTGTAAACTTATTTTACTGTAACACCCAACCATCTTGGTCGCAAATATCGAGAAAGCCAATATTTCCTGCAATTTTTAAGCTAAAGTTACCAATCTTGAAAAGTAGATTACTAGGAAGAGCGTCCTAAGAGTGACAACAAAATTTGTAATAAGCTCAATTACAGTTTAGAAACCTTTCTACTTCCTTAAAATTCCTGGCTGGGCACTGCGTGACTAGTGGACTAAGCGATTAGACTAATGCTGCCCTGTTGACAACCTGCTTCTTTGGGGGCCTATACTGCTCCGCATCTGCGGCGATTCTTTCCTGCAGTCTATTCTCTACTACCAATTCCTATTCCTATTCTACTGCCTATACTCTACTACCGATTTACTTCGAGGGTTCTGGTTTTCTTTTTTGCTCTTGTCGACGTTGTCGATGAGCCCAGTGAGGGGTTACTTCCACAATTGGGACGAGGTTGCATGGCTTGTAGCACTGTGTCCTCAGCTTTCGCTCTTTTGCAAAGGTGTCTTGAGATTTCCTGCTGTATTCCAAATATAAAAATAGATTTTTGATTCGCTTTAGTTAGTGTGCGATTTTTTTTGTTAAGTTTTAATATTTATATATTTTTGTTAAATCTTTATCTAAATCTTTCGATGTCTTAAAATGTAAATACAATTATTAATGAAAAATTTCTATATTTTTAGCTTTCGTTCATACGGTAGATTCTTTAATTGGCGAAAATGTTTACCTGCCATGTAATGTTACAACCAATGATGGAGATGAGGCAGTCTTAATTTTGTGGTACCGTGATGATAAGGGAACACCAATTTACAGGTAAATGTGAATCAAAATATAAATTTAAACATTCCCGAAACCTTCATCTAAATTATTTCCAACCTCTTATGCGCTCTCTTTTCTGTTTATAACAATTATTTTTCCTATACTCTATCTCGAGGTAATTGGGCTTAACGAAATTGTCTCCAATTCCATCTTTGTGAAACTATATCGTCATATATAAAAATGTCCTTGAACATTACTCAGGCTAAAAGTAAAGTGTTGATCATTTATTAAATTTGGGGAACAAAGTTTTATGAAATGGCCATATAAACAGAACAAATGGTAAAATATTGGGCCAAATTCGACAATTGTCATAGTAAAATAACTGCACCAAAAATAATATGTATTCTTGATCAGTAATAATAGACAAGTTGATATAGTTGTGTCAGTCGATCTTATTGAAGAGCTAGAGATACAAAATTTGGAAAATAAGTTTTCGTAACTCCCCTTTTTACAAATGTTGACACAAATCGATTTTCAATAGCAATAAAAAGACCAATTTCATATACCTCCGAATTAATATGAAATATTAATATCGCAGTTCCTATTACAGTAAAGAATAATAGTATATAATATAATAATATAATATATATAATATATATAATATTATTGTGTATATTTCAAAATAATATAGTGGAAGCACTCAACTATCTTTGCGAAATGTGTTTTCATCACAAACGCAAGTTGCCTCCGATTAATGTTTGCGTGGATCGTAAGATGAAAGAGTGGATTGGTTGAATAATATCACTAAGCAGACATACATATTACGACATCAATTATTATCAAAGGATGAAATGAGATTGTCAAGAAACCCGACAGGTTGTCACCGATTCGCAGAACGATGAATCGTAGTTGATATAAAGTTTTTTGTGAAGTGGTCTAACCTAATTGTGCACAATTATCCCATACTATTGGACAAACAGGATTCCTTCGAAATGTTGGCAATCTATCAGAGAACATACAGGAAAACGAATCTGTGTCTGCAGTTCTTCACTGAATGCGGACGCCTTACCGACGCCGATATTGGCGTGATTTCTGATGCCATAACTGGGTTTCAGTGTTGTGACAAATCCGCAGTTCGATGGTAGCAAACATGACATTTCTCCACGCCTATGAAGTTAAATAGTATAACGGACTAAAGCCAAACTGAATGAGGGTTAAATGGGAAGTCCAACTAAAGGCTTTTAGCTATTAAATTATTTTCTTGATCAACTATTTAGCAAGGGCCTGAATTTGAAATTGAAACTTGTGTGATTAACTAATTAATTAATTCTGAAAATGGTTTACGCTTTTGAATATACTTTAGCAACATTTGCTTCAGGGTGTTCCTAATCATTGTAGTTGGATATGAGACTTACAAACTTATTTTTCTGATTTTATCACAGTTGGCGTTTTATTATCGATAACCCACAGGGTTATCATAAATGCGTTTCTCGAGGAATGTTAAATACAAATATGTCCTGGCTATGGTGTAACCTAGCCTAGATTTCTCGTCTGATTTGACTTATAAAATATAAAATTTTATCTGTTTTTTTTTTTAATATAGTGTGGATATGCGTGCTGGAACATCAAAAGCTCCAAAAAGATGGTCTGATGACGTTGTCTTTGGAGAAAGAGCTTTTTTTGGTTTTGAAAATGAGCCTGGAAAACTCTCCATTGAGAAAGTCCATGCAAACGACTCTGGAGTGTACAGGTGCCGCGTGGATTTCTTAAAGGCGCAAACATATAATACCCGGATAATGCTAAATGTCATTAGTAAGTTTAAGTAATTAAAAGAATTGGTTAAGATAATGAATTCTTTTTCACAGCGAAAAAAAATTAAATTCTTACACGGACTAATTGTTTGACTTTTATGTTTGAAGAATACAGATTAAATACCTGTTACCAACTGTTATCTTTTGTTACCTGTCAGAAATTGGCTAGTCGGGCAATTGATGAAGAAGTTTAAATAAAGAAGGTTTTTAATTTAAAAGTAAATGAATTTTAGAAAGCTGGCGGGACCTAGGTGGCCATTAAATTTAATTTATTTCAGCTCCATAACCTTGTAAGTTTTTTGTAGCTCTAGTTTTAATACTGTGATAGATTTAAGCTTACACGAATTTTGTGGGCGTGGTCAGGAAATTTTCCCTCCGATTTTTCAAGGAGGTTTCTAGCAATCTACCTTTAAAATTAGCGAAGTTACGAACGGATGGACTACTCAGCTGACGTTGAAAAAAATCCAATATTCTCTTTTACCTTTGGTACCGTGTACATTCCCAGCCCCACATCGATATGCATTGTGAAAGCCTGAACTAAACCAATAGTGATATTCAATCTTAAAAATAAAGTGGAGTAGTGACATAGAGTTTACTCTAGTTATTTTAATTTTAAAGCTACCTTTCAGTTTCTGCTGAGCACACTCATTAGATAGATTTAAATGTTTGAATATATCTCATATATTTTAATTTCAGCTCCTCCCAAGCAAGTTGTTATTCGAGATGGTGCAAATGTGGAGCGTTCAACAGTGGTTGGTCCATACAGCGAAGGTGACGTTGTAGCGTTGAAATGCCAAGTTCTTGGAGGTAAGTATTTTGCTCATAAAATATTGTTATGCCTGCTAAATTTCAACAATATTATGTGTATTCAACTATTATTATGTTTTGAATATTAGTTATCTTGATTGAATATCAGAGAGCTCTGCTATGTCCGAGAAGAAAAAGGCGTGTGACCAGGAGTCCAAAATGAGTTCGATGTCCAACTGTCTTCATCTCGATCAATGACAGTTTCTTTTAGTTTTTTAATTTTCTTTGATATCGAATCAGCGATTTTATGACAGCTTGACTTCCATTGGACGTAACAGAGAGAATGCCTCCTCCTCCAGAGGTCCAGAGTAGACTTCCACTTCAAATTTGTCACGTGTATATGTATATGTGTAAACATCTGATTGGGTCCGGGGGTCCATTTAGCCATTCTTTTCTTGAGAGAATGGAACCAGGAAAGGGAGTTTTTGAGTATAGTGTAAGAGTGGCCAGTTCCATTGGAAAGTTATGGGCAGTTCATAATGGTGAGTTCCAGTTGGAAGTTTTGAGTAATTCATTAAGATTTCTGTTCAAGAGCCGGCCACCAAACTCATATTCCAGAAAAGAGGATCGGTCGAATGATGGGCTTATATAACTATCGGAAGGTATCCCCGTTTTTAGTCAACTGTATTTTCTGCAGGTGTAAAGTGCAACAATGACTCTGTGCTACCTCTAGATTGAGCATAGGTTCCAGTCAAGCTATCTATGTAAGATAACGCATTTTAGTGGTTCTCAGCAAAGTTTGGAAGGTACAAAGTGAGGAACTTCCAGTGTCTCTTTGACCGACCTTCGACGTAGTTTATGTTTAATAAAGCTCACTGTATGATTGTTGCCATCCAGACTCTTCAGCGCCTTGAAGAATGTTTTTGGAGGATTTTTTTTTGCAGAAAGTTTTTAAAGTTAGATCATAAAATAAAAGAATGCGGAATAATCTTAAAGCGAAAACCTATGACTAACTCCAAAGTTTTTATAAGGAAAGATGATAGACTTGTAGATCTGGAATCTGCCTTCGGAATGAAGACTACTTTAATTTTAGCGGGAAAGAAACCAAGTGCAAAAATATTCGTATAGTTTATTCTGGTTTGCCTGAGTGAAGAAGTTGAGCGGAAATAATACCGGCTAATCCTGGTGGCTTATTATTGTCAATAAGTATGTGTTGGATTGATCTCTATGAAGGACAGTGTAAAAAATATATACTTAGGCTAAGGTCGTGAGAATCTTTACTGGACGTTGTCCATGTGTGATCGGAGCTTCGTAGAGTCGGGGTTGTCTTAGAAAGCACTTTGTTACGCGAGATGCCGCTGATGTGCTTTCCATATGATATTTTAAGATTCTAGAGCTTTTCCCTAATCTCCCTAATTCTTAAGTGGTTTGTTTCCCACGTATTTACTATTGGATAATTTTTTATTACTTCTTTATTGGCATTCTTAAAACCATGTATGAAACGCAATTAGTTTTATTTATTTCATCATTTCGATATTTTTCATAAAGAATGCTCATTTTTTTCAGAGTTAGTTGCTGTTAGTTCTTTAAAAGAGATCTGACAGTTTGAAAATAGCGGTAGGCGAGAATGGGTGTTTCTCTAAGATGTTTCGAAGCAAGCATGACATCTAACACCTACTTGCGAGTTTTAATAATAAAAGTATGTTCATTATGAAAGAGAGCTGAGCCTTAGAAGGAAGCTTAAACATTCAAGGTTCATTAAGACTTGATTCATTGTTGAAATTGGGTAGCCGAAGAAGATTTATCAGTGTCCGAGAATGTGAGCTCGTTTATAATCATTAGTTTTGGCAGTGGATAGCCTAAAATAGGATGCTTTAAACCAAGATACCTTGTTTCTGGAGATCCAAGGTTTTTGAATGAGGGCGAAATCCGAATGCTGCGTTACTATGGTGGAGGTTGATTTGCAGCACTGTGGGAAAGATCTTGCGCCTTCAAATCCAACATCGGCATATAACTCTAATTGCGTCAACCGTCTCCATTTTGCGGTTGGATGCGAATGGTTGCAGACCTCGCCCATCCGCAGGATTAGCGCCAGGTCCTCAGGCTTCTCAAAGAGGCAAGCTCTGGTTCTTGGTTTATTTGAGATCCCAGCTTACAGCTTCCAACTTAGCAATGAGATCTATCTCAAGCGCACTTTGATCGTTCATCTTTCCAACCATTGACGGCTAACAGTCGGTCAAAATGCTCCACGCATCTCATTTCTGTTTGCTCTGGCGAAATTTCATTGGTTCAGCCAACATTTGCCTTGAAAAGATAACTTTCTTTTTGGCATTTTGTCAGCGGCTCGAGCAAAGCTGCCTTTGGACGTAGCGAGACAATTAAATGGTAGCTGAGGCTCTCCCCTTTCGAGCAGGGGTCGGTTGGCTGATTTTTGGGAATCCAGGTCCAGCTTGTTATTTGTTTGTTAGTGTTAGAGTTCATGGTCTGGATTCCATAGGTTTGCACGAAGGGGAATGTCACCCGTCGCATAACCTAATTATAACGGAAAGCCTAGTCAAGACTGATGGACCGCAGGTATCCTCAGTTCCCATTCTAGCGGCGAAACACCCCCAGCCACGAAACCTGTGAGTTTGGCTGGGTTTTTTTTTCCAATTATTCCAACCGGCCTCATGTGGAGTATATATGCCGCTACCAGCGGCATTCGAGTAATTCTTTTTCTACTTTCTGCCGTTTAAATTTGCAGACTTAGGCAATAAAATTATCGATGTGCGACATTTAAAAAAATGAAAGTTGTCAAGTATCCAGAGCTTTCTTCCAGCTTTCCACCGAAAGAATGTAATCCAGTCGTGGGCGTTCAGAACGGCACAGGCGACAATTTGTTCCATTCCCATGCCAGGATATATATATATATATCAACAAATGTACTTAAAATTAAAAACAATACAATATTAATTCAATTGAAATTAGTAGAAATAAATAATTTAAATTATTTGTATTCAAGCGTCTTTATTCTCTATTTTGCCCAGGCTACCCAACACCGTCAATAACTTGGTATCGAGATGGAGCAGAAATTCCGAGTGACACTACCTACTTGTCGGAAGGAAAAGTTCTGCAAAGTGAAATTTTACTCGGTCCACTTGGCAGAAGCGACTTAAATTCCAGACTTGTTTGCAGAGCCTTAAACCATCCCAGAGCTTCTGTTGTAGAGGCAGTTGTTCAAATCGACATGAATTGTAAGTATATAAAATACTTTGATTGTTAGTTACTCTTAAAGTACAACTTCTGGTTTGTTTATCATTTTATTATAATTTAAAAAATCATCATAATGAAGCAATGAAGCATTCATTTAAATACAAATGAAAATATTGCCCAAACCTGTTCTGATTGATCGGGATTGTGTTGCAAAAAATATTCCTTGCCACCTACTCTGGTGATGTCTGTATACCACAAGCGAATACCTTGTTCTCGCCGCAGATTGTAGTCGAAATCTTTAGGGCAATGAATATTCAAATGATTCAGGTGCTCGATGGTATTATGGTTGATGGTTGATCATCACTCACCTGACTTCCAGCTCCTTAACAAGACGGATCGTAGATCAGATACTGCAACAAAGGTCTGCAAAGACGATTCTGATTACGATGATTGCTATCATGCTCGTCCGTACAGGCACGCCACAAGGCCGAATGCTCTCACCCCTCCTATGGAAAATTAGACGGGGATGTTTGTCACGTTATTCCATATGCGGACGATGTTGCCATCGCCTTCTCGGCCACAAAATTCCGCAGACTCTCCGTGTTCGCATTACCAACATTGATTCTATCCAGCTATGTCAGAAGATTTGGACTCAGTTTTAGCCCAGCAAAAACGGAGCTGATATTCTTTACATCGCATGGCTGAGCTGTGAACTAATGGAAAACAGTTTGCAACTCTCACTGAATGTGAGACACGGTAGAGTGGAAGCCACTCCCCTCTGACCATGCCAACATAATTATGGCTTGCCCACAATTTTCAAGCGGGTCAGACTATTCAGTTCCGTCAGCATTCTCAATCATCCGTCCAATAACCAACTATCATTGAACGTCTGGCTTTAATGGGGGATTTCCTATTACAACGCCATTTCAATACACGAGGCTCGATTTCTGAGCATCATCAGCAGAGTCGATAATCCGATAAGATCTGGAGTATTTTAATTTAAAATATTCGTAAGGTCTTATATGCCATTTCAGATCAGGTATAATATTATTTGGGTTTTATCTTAGGATTTAATATCTATGACATGTATAATTTATGGTAGGTTAAGCCAGCTTAGTTGGGAATGCATGGTCTTCAAATATACACAAATCAACATTTAGCTTACCATATATTCCTTTCATTACCTTTAATTATTAAAATTTAAGTAGTTACCATTAAACTTAAAAATTAATTTATTGTTCTTAATTTACTTTAATTAAAGTTGCACCTTTGAATATAAGACTGCTGGGAGCTTATCAGCCCTTATCAGCTGGACGAAGATATGATCTCTTGTGCCAAAGTGCTGGATCCAGGCCGCCTGCTGTAATCACTTGGTGGCAAAATGGCGTTAGACTGGAAAAGACCACCGAAACTGTAAGTTGCCAACTCATGTTTATAATTTACATAAGCAATTGAATCCAAATATCTAACGCATTAAGAGTCAACAACAATGTAAAACTTAAAACAGTTACAATTTATAAAATGCGCTTAATTGGTTAGTTTAATCTGCTCAAAATTCGTTCGTTTACAACATTCGATGCTTTGCTGCTGAAGTCAATCTGCAAATATATATTACTCCGATTCATTACTCCGATACTTATTAATGTGGTCTCATTTCATATCCACAATTCTCTCTTCGCTACGAAGCAAAATAATTCGTTATTCTGGGCGTAGATTTCTTAAATGATTCATTCGTAATATTAAGATGGTTTGTAAGCCTTGTAGTCGGTATTACGATTTTGTCACTACATGTGTAACGCATTAAAGGAGATATCCTCGACCCCAAAAAGTATTTATACATTATTGATCAGCATCACTAGCCGAGTGGATATAGATACTTTCGTCTAACCGATTTTTTTCTTCCTTAAGTTTTCAAAACCTATATCTCTAACTTACGAAGGTATCTCAATAATTGTGGTATATATATATAAATATGAATATGTAGATTTACCAGATTATTTTATATTTTTTTTATTTTGAAACTAGTTTAACAAACTTGGAATGTGTATACGAAACCACATTTTCACAACATATTATACATTTAAACATTTCAAAGATCTACGTCTAGTAAATTATGCTTTGCAAATCTTTTTAATATTGCAGACTTCGAGTGACGGAAATCAGACAACCAGTACACTTTCAATAAATCTGAGCAAAAGCGATTCAGGAAAGTTTTTATCATGCAAAGCTTATAATCATGCTATTCAGTCTGATCCCCTTGAAGATGGCTGGAAATTGGATATTCAATGTGAGTATAAACAGGTAACGAGTAGTTACAGTGAGATTACAGTGCTGTTGTGTGGCAACGCTGGTTAACAGATCTAACAGCAGCATAAGCATTGATGGAAGAAGAAGAGTCGTAAAGCAACAGCCGAACGATATAGTTGAGTTCGTGAAGCGTTAAGTTGAGATTGTGAATAAGAAGTCGTGAAAGCTGTCGGTACTTTGAGGAAATAAGTCGTTACTTTATAGAGTCGAATATTACGTTGTAAATCCACTACTCATCTTTCACGAAAAATCTATATAGTTTAACATTACAAAGTGACATAAATCTAGCACAGGCACATATGCTATACTCGCATTTTAGCAGAGTTCAACAAAAACTTAATGCCAAATCGGATTTAGGGTAGGGAAGGTTTCCTATTAGTGAGGAACATAATTGTATAGTTAATTAAATCTTAAGCAAACACTTCGATAAGCTTCAAACCACTTGCTCAGCACATTCCATATAAGAATTCAGTTGCTAGCAGAAGATATTAAGAGCCACGTAGTTTTCAATTTGTTGATACTGGCTTGAAATTATTTTTTTCCGCCTATGGTATCAGATTATAGAAATGTTGTCCGTAATACCTAGTTCTAAAACTCTAGGAGATTAGTGGTGACGGAAGTGGGCGTCTATAGAAAATGTATAAATAAATCATTTTTTCATCAGTCTATCTAGTTAGTACATAGACTCAAATATATTACATATTACTAAGTCCAAATAATAACTTATTACTAATAAGTCATATACTATACCAATTACTAATAATAAATTAGTTAACTAGAAGCCTGCTAGCCCGCAATATATACAAATATTTAAATTGTTTGTAAGAATTCCAATGCAACTTTATATTATTAATCTTAATTGCAGATATCCCTGAAGTATTCGTTCGCTTAGGAACATCTCTAAATGCCAATGCATTGCGTGAAGGAACTGATGTCTACTTTGACTGTTTTGTTGTTGCTCACCCTCAGGTGTTTAGGATTGAATGGAGACACAACGTATGTATTTTTCGTCTTTTCGTCAAGTATTATAAGAAACATACCACTCGAATGCGACAATACTCAATGGATTGGAATTTGGTATTGACATAGTCAGGGAACTACTCAGCTTGCAAGGAACTCATCTTTTCGTATTCGCATTTGTCGAGCCAGTTTATGGTACATGCTGTTTATAAGCTGTGGGGACAATAAATCCCATTACTATTATTCCATAAGCCTCTTTTAATATGAGATCTTCCAATATTTAAAAAATAAGCTAAATATTTTAGTTATTTCTGTGTTCGTCCCTTTTATATAGGGCATCGATAAGTTTAATTAACAAAATTGGGAAAATTGTAAAGTTTGATAAAGTAATAAAATCGATATTATTAATCATATTATCATTTAGCGCACTTCAAATCAATATTTATTGATAACTAATTGAGTGGCGAAGTAGAAATACCTTTCAGTTATCAATAATTGGTTTTGTTAATAATTAATTTTCTTCTTTTTTTGAAGGATCAACCATTATTACATAATATATCGCAAGGAGTTATAATAAGTAACCATTCTTTGGTTTTACAAGGAGTTACAAAGGTCACCGCTGGTAATTATACATGTGTGGGTTTTAATGCAGAAGGCGAAGGTATCAGTGAACCATTCAACTTGAATATCTTATGTAAGTTTTTAAATGTACACAAATATAAAATTACCCATATTCATATACATATGTCTAATAAATATGCTATCTAATGTGTCTTACTAAACATTAGTTTCTTATTAATGTTGAGAGCCAATCACTTGTTATACTCTGATACTAAAGGTAGAGAATGCTCATGAAGCTAAATGCTAGACACCTATTTGAATACATAAATAAGGAATAACGTTTTAGTCAACTTTTAATTGGAATCGGAATAAATCAATAAATATTAAATATTTTCCTTCTACCGTTTTCATCAAATTGATAAGAATTTATTTTTGTCCCGGTCTTTTTACTGGTAAACCCCCAGCTAGCCCACTCTCAAATCTGAAATCACCCACCCATCTTATAATATAAAATATTAAGAATATTTCGCTGTACAACAATTTTATCAAAAAGTGAATTTAAAACTTGAGTAACATTTCGCTGTACGTATTGAGATCAAGATTGTAATATTCATATATGTCTGGGCACTAAAAAGTGTATTATTTTGTATTTAATTGCTAGGATTTATATATATTTTAAAATAATAATGTGCTCATTTTTTAAATAGATGCTCCCACGTGTGCTCAGAACCAGCCAAAAATTTATGGTGTTGCAAAACAGGAAGATGCCCATGTGAAGTGTATTGTTGATGCAAATCCTTTTGACGTTGACTTTAGTTGGACCTTTAACAATTCCGCGGAAAGCATTGATGTAGCAACAAATCACATTTCTCGTTTGGGTAATTGCTGCAAATTTGCTTGTATATATTTTTCCTTATATCAATTTGAAATATTTATAGGAACGACATCTGTGTTAACGTATACTCCAGTCACTGAACTGGACTATGGGACGCTCCTGTGTGTGGCAACTAATAAGATTGGCAGACAACGAACTCCATGCGTATTTCACATCATCGCAGCAGGTAAAATTTTAAATTACTAAATATTTTGTAGCAATAAATGGAATTCTAAAAAGAGATTGGTAGCTGCGTGGTTTTTATTACTACGCTATAGCATAGATTATTATGCCAAACAATATAACGAAAATATTATTATTTTTATTGCGATTCGAAATATATCGACTAAATAGAAAATGTAGAAAAACATTTCATGCCTGATTTCTTTAACAATTTAAAAAAAAGCAAAAGTCTTGTAATAACGTTTTTTGTTTTCGCAACTACCTGATAAAACTAAAAATGAAAACTTAAGTTTTGTAACAGAAGAGTCCATCTTCGTAGTGAGTATGTACTTCGTACAGCTAAAAATCGGGTGTTGTCAAAGTATTGTCACGATAACTTTAAAACTGAGACACTACTTTGCATACGAGAATAGAGAAGAGCAGAAATTGGTGCATTCCTTTGCTCTTTTAATATATGTATACCATATTGTATTGGATGTTTTGTCAAAAGATGAGTTAACTTTACTTTACTTTTTTTTATTACTTGAAAAGGACGTCCAGATCAAGTACACAATTGCACACTGCTAAATATTTCGATGACATCCCTAACGGCAACTTGTAGCGATGCTTTCAACGGTGGTTTGCCACAACTCTTCATTCTGGAGCTTCACGAAGCAAATAGCAAAGTAAGTATATGGGAGATACAGAAATTTTGTAATATTAACTATAAGCTAAAATCTAAATAAAATGTTTTTTTTTTTGTTCAATATAGCACAAAAGGTTTTTAAAACCAATTCTATAAATTTGCTACTTTACATTGGTTTCCATCCACTTTTAGTGATTGTTAACAGAGCAGTGTGAACTCTGAAACAGACAAGGCTAAAGTAATTTGTACTTTAAACTTGCGTTGTGGGTGTAATCCAATGCAAAGATAACAAATAGAGTTTTATACATTTGTAAGCTAAAAACTTTATTGTTTTTATAAAGAGTTAAAACCTAAAGAAAATGTGCACATAAGTGCAGAATATAAACGCATAATATAATATGAGTATTATATTCATATTTTGAGTACTAACTGAATTTTCCCCATTTTCCTAAACATAGGAAATAAAAGCAAATATTACATCCTCCGTGCCGAGGTTTACAGTTTCGGGGCTTGTGCCCGGCAACATGTATATATTATCAATATTTGCATACAATTCTAAAGGTCGATCGGATCCCACAATAGTTAATGCCGCAACGATGCGAATGCCTGAGAAGCAACTAACATTCGAACAAAGTAAGTATAAGCATATTCAAATATGATAGCTCTAAATAGGCGAATTATTAAGGCATCTTAAACCACATATGTAGATATTATATCAGAGATATGAGTCAACATTGGCGTCTATTTTTGCAGCAAGCATAAAAACTATTTGTCGAAAGTTATATCTGGATCCTAGAAGGTTTTTGTCACAGCGAAGCTTCTTCGCGAAGTAATAGTCGAGATACCTTTATAAACGTTAGACCTCCGTCTACTCTTACGTCTGTGGACATCGGTGAAACTGTCTCCTAATTTTGCTTAAAGTCAAAGACGTAAACTACAACACTCTCCGCTGTCAACATCTTAACTATGTCGTAATTTATAACATTTATTATATTTCTTATTTTTTAGCCCATAAACCGCGAGCAGAACTACTATTCTCACCTATGGTATCTTTAACTATTGGATTAGCTTTGGCAATGATTATAGCAACATTTGCCATAGTACTCGCTCTTCGAATTCCTTGCACAGCTTCTTCAAAAAGGCGACAAAAAGTGGTCACTAACGGTAATGATTCGAGAGATGTGTCTCCTGGTCCGAGCGATCAAAGTGCTAGTAAGGATGTGGACGAAAATGACGAAAGAAACCCGGATGTGGTCCCCGAAATTATTGATTTCGATGATCAAGTAAGTTAACATAGATAAGTTGTTTCAATAATTTTATCATCTACTACTTATAAGGTAGTACATCAAATTGGTGTTGGAACATTATAAAAACTGAAGAAGTGCTAGAGAATGCTATTTTGATGATCTTTCTCTGAAAATAATGATCAATAAGTATAGATTTAAATTGTAAAAATAAAGAAATAGCATTGGCCAACTGTTATTTATTAAATGTCTACAACTAATTTGGCAAATTAACCAAATAAGCAAGTGGTCCTGCGAGCTGGTATTGGTAGTGTTATCCTTGTGAGCAGGCGTGATTTTGCAGTTTGTGATTGGTAGGCATATAATAGTCTTTGCGAATATCAGAGATAGTACTGATGGAGCTCTTGTGTTGTAGAATTCATAAGAATATAACTAGAGCTTCCTTCAGAAGTGTATGTCTAGAGATCATTCCTCTTGGGAATTGTTTGTGTTCTCAATGTTTCGAACATCGTCGGAGCTTTGACTTGAGAGTAAACTTTGAACTTTAAGCAACAATATTGCTTTATTTTGCTGAAGACATGAATTGCAATGTTAAATAGCAAACTAATTCCGAAATATTTTAATGATCAATATCAATCAATATAAATTAACATGATTTCATACAAATTGTAGAGAGAATCGGCCCGAAAAACACAGCATATATCGACCATTGATACTACGACCTGCAACCCTCGAAGAAGTATTTTGGTTAATGCACCTCTGGGACAGAGCTTGGACACAGCAGATAGGGCGTTCTGTGCAGCTCATAGCATTGGTTATTGCACTTTGCGATTTGGAAGGCAGGTCCAAAACAAAAGACCGATTGGAACACTGCCAATGGTAAGTACACTGAAAAAAATCAAGTAAGAACCAAAGTAGCCGAATATTCTGATACCAGAATAAACCAGCTGAAAACGGGAGGAGAGAACCTTCTTGAGTGGGTGGGAATAGGGGCGGTTAAGGTTGTTGTTGTGTAAGATTCATAGTAGATTATTAGATTTCTAGCTTCCTTTCAAACTTTCGGAATTTAAGCTCTAAAATCACGGGAGTTACGAATTTGAGAGATTACCGAAAGTAATCCACTTTCAAAATGGTGTTACTCTTGACGGAAGCTTATGTGTCGTTCTAATTATGGTTTTATTGTATTTTATTTTATTATTATTTCACAATTTTGGTGACACTAACTTTAAAATTGTGGAAAATTACGGCTTAATAGGGTTTTCACTTCGTGTTGAGCTTCCCCATTTTAAAACGTGAACACTTCTTAAAATTTATACTTATAATCACTTGTTTTCCATTTGTGACGAAAAGTAATGAGTTGCTTAAGTCTTAAATAATGTTGTGTATTGTTTTAATATGCTAGCACTAAAAGTTATTGATGTTGATTGATTTATTGATGTTTAACATTGTTTTCAGAATGTGACTCCACATGTTTATTCAAATGCGATTGCCCAATGCACTCTTCCACGCCAGTCGTACCAAAATGAGTGGCCTCGATACGCAAGCAACGTTCCCGAAGCAAGCCATGCCGGATTAAATTCGACATTTCATCAAATATCAACGCCAGCTGAAAAGTGCGATTCACATTTAACTCGAGACACTACGGAAGACTATGCCAGCTCGTCGTCATCTGCATCGAATAGTTCAATGGTTTCAGCGCCCAACACCTTTGCTCAATCTCGCGGTCGAACTATAGCATTACACCACATGAACCAGGTGCAATCTGGCCGGGTATGTGTCGAAGCAGCCAGCAACGTGATCAGCTCTGTTGAACAAACCCAATCAGACGATGAGGCTACCGTCCAAACTCCTTTAATGATAAAGCGCGATAGCTCCGTATGACTATAGAATTGCCACGGGACTTACAATTCGGTCCTGTGATGTTAAAAACTAATTATGTAATTTTATTAGAAATAATACATTAATAGGAATATACGTACATTTTATATCAAGAAACTTTATAATACAATTTTAAGAATATTTCAACCGCCAAAATATCCCTAAGAGAGTATTAACAATTTTCTATTTGTATTTTCTTAAGCAATGAAAGCAATCGTATCAATTACAAATATACGAAATTTTCGTTCCTTATCTGTTTTAACAGAAAACAATATGCCAAATTTTTACAATTGCTTAAAACATTTTTGTTGACCGTTTATTTAACTGAAACATTAAATAAAACCGGATACTCAAATAATTAAAAGCTCTGAATATTTAAAATATGTATGGACTTTAGCAAAGTTAATAAACAAATAATATGCAACAAAAAATACAGCTCTGCTCAAGTTTCTACAAAGTTCATTAATTTCATAGCTAGATTTGCAATTTAGCTGGCGTTCTTTAACAATTCTCGATGAATTTGATCGTGGCTTCGACATGGGTACCAATAAATAATTACTGAGACAGCTACGATATACATATGATGCAAGCGAGGAACAATTTCTTGATTGGATATGATGGGTCCCTCTGGGCATATTTCGCCCTTGTAGCAACGAGTCAATCATACTGAACTTTGCAACAATAAAATCTGACAATTAAATTAGTCGCCCTATGATCCTTAGGCAATAAGATGACATGCCTCCAAGTGTAATTCTGATTTCTTTAGTAGATATTTGGATTAATTTTAAATTCATTCAGTAGTTCACTTTCTGCTGTAAGATCGATAAATGCAGACCAAATTAGCTCGAAAGCTCCATGAAACTTGTAAATCTGTCAGTGTACAGTATGCCAAATATTTCCAAGGTAAGCTTATGTATCTCTGATACTCGATTGGATAAAAAACATTAAGTTCGTGCCCTTTTCACCTTACATCCTAAAATACTTATATGTCATTGCAGCTAAAGATTTTGAATTGCACATTTTCTTTTTGTACTTAAAAGTAATTGTCAGACGCAGCATTTACATCATTTATTTAAATGAATCCCTCAGGTAGCATCCTGTCCAGCGTGTAATTGAAATGGTTAATATTATTGCACTGCTATCTTTACAACCTGTTGTGCCCCTTTTCTGAGCCTATAGCAGGAATGCAAGAACCTTTGAAGAATTGAGGGTTTGTATATCTTCTTAACTTATAACTTTCTTCCCTACCATACAATATTTTTCTGGCGACACATTCTGCTTTGATATGATCTGAGGAATCCTTCACGTTGTAACAAAATCGAACTACTGCCTATATCTAGCTTAGATAGATAACTCTTTAATCCACATTGTTCTGTTAAGAGGCCAGTAAGTATTCTAAGTCTGTTCTTCCCCATGAATATTGCTTGCTTGAATCGTTTTTGATTTTAGCTGCCAAAAAGATATTTAGCTTGTTTGAGAGCGGTGACTCTTGCCAGCGCGATTACCATTGCATTGGTGTGCCATTTAATGATGTGTGGTTACCTCAATAATAAATAAATGAAGTAGTATCTCTATGGCTAAGAATCTAGTTACTTTAAGTCCCTTTTCTCGGTATACTTAGCAGACTTGCTATTATGGCTTATTGTATAATCGAGTGGCGTGAGCTCCATTTGGATATCCATGACCGTTATCGGACAAGTACACATTGCTCGTCATCTCATAACCCTTGGTGATGTACTCTATGACCTCGCGATTAGGCTGAAGTTTCGTGAGTGCCAAAGTTTAATCTCTTGTCGAATGTGTCTCCGAGTCACTTTACTTTCCTAAATATATTTACAGAAGTACAGAAGATTCTTCATAAAATAGATTAAAAACCTGTAGACCAAGCAATCTCTGCCTGGAATGGCTACGTCAAATACGTAACAAACAGACAATAAAAAAAGTAAAGTTTAGGAGAGTTCTTTTTATACTCTGAATCCTTTGAAGCTATAGGTTTTAATCTTGGAATATATATTCGCCCGATGCCGGCATATTAGACAAAGTGTACAAATTGGGGTGTTAGGTACACTAAAGGAGGGCTATGCAATCGTTAACATCTATAAAACTATTTATGTGCAAATATTTATAAGCTGGTCAACAAATTATGATGGCAAAGATATATCTTAGAGCTGGGGGCACCAAATTAAGGTACATTAATCATTATTTAATAGTTTGGCAAATAATGAAGGATGAAGCTCTACTTAATGAAATCTCTAATCAAATATTATATGTTTGAAATCAGACGGAATTTTAGTGACACCTACAAATTGTAATAGGCTTGGATTTTGAATGGGTTGAGTTGAGTTGACAGCAACATTAACCACTTTACTAAGCAATAAATAAATAGTTGAACATTTATTTATATTCAAATAGCCTTTTATTGTTAAATTTGTTTTCTTTATATATATTAATGTTATAAATGTTGAAATGAACCACTTCATGCTTCCTGAATAACTAAATTACTACTACTAATTAACCGCCTCTCCTCGTTTGGCACCTTCCGAAAGTCCTCTTGTGTAATATTGTCACCTGGAAAACAAATTAGATAAACAGTGTTAAATAAAAATAATGAAATTAGATTATCACAAGTTTAAGCTGCGTTAGTAAGAAAGCATAGTATGAACAGCACAGTGAACGTCAGTCCGAACTTACCTAAAAAATTCGAATATTGCATATATCAAATAGAATATCTTTCACCAGCAAATTTGATGTGAACATTTTTTTCGACAATACAATGTATTGTTTGCGTGGTGGCTGAAGTCAGCAAATTTTAAAAGTATATTTCTGGTAACTCACCTAAGAGATCGATAAAAAATTGGATGGTCATGCCCACTCCGCGTCCCCAAACCGATACACCTCTTAGTGTCAATCTACAATTCCATAATTCTCACACAATTTGAAAGATATATCACCAAATTTGCTAGTAACTTGAAATAAAGATTACTTGGAATCTTTTCTATAATCCACTCCCGCCCCAAAATTCTGAAAAGCCTATATCTGCCCCCTTAAAAAATTCGAAAAACAATAAGAACCTATATCTCCCGAAATTTTAAAGACAAACTTTTAGATTACTGGGAATTTCCATCAATGATTGGTAATTCATGGCTACACCCACCTTGACCCTGTTATCAAATGGTATTATTTATTGGTAGTTAAAGTCGGTTAACCACGATTGTAACTTTCTCTTTTGTTTTTTTTTGGTTTTGAGACAGTAAAACTGAAATCTATTCTGACCATGGTTATTAGCCATCCTCCTGTTCCAAATTAAGTTATGATAGAAAAAGAAATTTATTTATTTTAATCGTCAAGAAAAATCAATTAGTTTTATAATTGCTCTTAGCAGGCCTTTTTGATTTTAGCTTCCACAAACGAAATATTTTGCAATTTCGTATTCAAAGCAAATGTCTCCAAGTTTTTTCTCTTTACTCTTTACTCTTGACTCTATAGTAGACATGCGTCGAGTGTGCTAACGATCGCTGCAGTGTGTTAATCAGAAAAGGGTCTCGGGTGTTTGCAAGAGCGTTGATACATTAGCAACACTCGAATTAACTAGTCTTCGCGCTCAAACGATGAAATTGACATGATCACATGAACTGTTGTTTCAATAAATGAAAACTATTGCTTGTTGTTGACGCTGTAAGTTTATTCGCCAGACAATGTAAATGGTTTTGTAAAATCGGGGTGTTGTACTCTTAAACTACTCATTAGCATGTTTTTAAGTTGCTCAAAGGATTCCCTATAATCTGTCATTAAAGCCAAATTTGTCGTTTGCTTTGTAACTCTGACATAGTCCTGAATAAACTTTCGATAATTACATGTTAAGCCAAGCTAGATATTAATTTCCTTCTGCTTCGATTGGTCCCAATTCCGTCCGACGAAAAGTTCTGGGTATTGGCAAAACTGAGCTTATTCAACGCTTGTTTTGTTGAGTTGTTGCATTTGAGTAAGAATTTTAGCGCAGAATAAATTCAATTAAAAAGTTATGTTTGTCTGGTGTTAATCAAACAAAGCACGCGATCACAAGTATGAACAACATATATGATCCTTTTGAGCCTATGAGCAAAATCATGAGAGCAGTTCGGGAGCCATCGTTGCAGCTCTCTGGTAGGGGATCTAATGACATTTAAGTGTCCGAAATTTAGAATTTCTATGAAAAGCGGGTGTCCGAATTAACACAATAATTGTCTACAAATTGCATTTATTAGTTAGAAAGTACGTATCGACTTACATATTCCAGGAATGCTGCTCTCCACATGTAATTTGTTATCTGTTTTATTATCATAGACGCTGCTATCGTCGAGTACGAAGTCATCATCCGTGTTATTGGTGCACTCGATTTCTCCGAGCTCAGCTTGTAGATCCTCGCGGCGTCTTTCGATGAGACACTCCAGATCGCATTTAGTTTTCATTAAGAGTTTTTCCGTCTGGGTCGTGTGGACGCGTGGTTGGTAAAATAAATAGGGTTTGGTTTTTGTTCGAATCTGGTTTTGTTGGCAAATCACTGAGGATTCCCATGTTTTGAAATCTTTTAGACGAGCCATTTTCTTCTCGAGGCATCTAATTTCAAGCTGCTTACGCTTTCTGTCTAAAAATAATGAGTCGCGTTCCTTTTGAACCAATGCTTTTTCTTGCAGCTCTTGCTTTTCCAATTTCTTTTCTATTTGAGCTTTCTTATCTTCATTTTTTCTCAATCTAGACTCTTCCTGGCAGAATTTCTGCAAAGTGCCCAGAAGGGAACCGAACATGCGACGATTCCGAGCCCTTGATTCGGAATCGACTCCCTGAGCTTCGACAATTTCCTCTCTCGAGGGCAATTCTCGAATTACCCGAGAATTAAGTCGAGGTGTTGGCAGCCACAATTCGTCCTTGTCTGAAAGCCGATTAAATACCATTTTTGGATCGTAAATACGCCGCTTTTGTTTCAAAATCTCATGGCGTTGGATGTTTTTGTCCTGGTTTTGCTCATTTTTCTTACATCCGGCATCGGGATTGTACTTCTCAATCCTAAAAAAAAAAAAGAATACGTACTAATACATACGTCGTCTGAGTGTTGTAAAATAAAAACCTGGGTTCCTTAAGTCCTCGACCGACAAATCGACGTATATTGTCATTTAATGAGATTAATGACCGTCTAGCAGAGTTAAGTTTTTTTTCTAAATCGCCGATGGAGGATAATGCAATATTGTCTTCCATTTCTGGATATTTTTCTTTTATTATTATTCGAAGGTAGAGTTGTTGAAAATATATTCATTCATCGATATATATTGTCATTTAAGAATAAATACTTCTATGAAATATTTTTGCATGACAACAAAATAAATATCGATATGTGTAAAGATATTTCATCGCATGCAAACAACAAAATATTTAAAAAGAATTTTCGGACTTTTTCCACCTAGAGCAAAATTTCGCTAACGTTAACTGCATTACAGATTTTTCTTTATCGAGTGCGCATTTAAAATGAATGTTTTATTGTGAATAAAAGTCCATAAAATGTTATAATTAGTTTATTATTTTGGGGGCAAGCATTTTAAAAATGTGTGTGAAACCGCGTTGCAAATTATAGATACCCGTTCGAAAAATATCTTTTTTTTGACATCTTCGAAAAATTTCAGATGTTTCATTAAATCTACTAAAAATATTAAAATCGGTATCAAAGTTGGCTATAATACTATAATTGTTTTAACATTCTGGCATAGATCATCTGTAAGCTAATATTCAAAATGATATAAATACATGGAAATTCACTTCTAATAACTTTCCAATGCAGAAGAACCAATACAATTCACAAATGAATGAGTCGTTGTCATAAATCTGACACTGTAGATGCGCCTTACAGTTTAACACTGACATGAACATTCGCCGCTATGCTTACACACAAATAACAGAACCAGTTCAAAAGAGGTAGTTCCGAAAATAATTCCACTAGTTAATTGCAACTTTTGTTATCTTACGGCAAAACATTCAGAATAAAGGTGCATTATTAATAGGGTATTCATTATACGGCATATTTCTTAACAATCTAATCATTTCAGGATGCAGGGGCTCGGATTACAAAGTTTAAAAAAGAATCCTGCGGTAAGTAATTGATTTTTTTCGGTTACGTAACCCAAGTGATGTGAGCATTCATATTAAAGTCATATGTTTTTAATTCCGTACGCCTGGCTCTTGTAGTTGATTCCGCTGTACGTTTGCGTTGCGGCCGGAGCAATTGGCGCAGTTTACTATATGGGTCGTCTGGCTACCAGAAATCCGGACGTCTCTTGGAATCGTTCAAATAACCCAGAACCATGGCAAGAGTATAAGGAGAAACAATACAAGGTGTGTACACTCATACTACTATATGCACATTAATATATATGTATATTTAAATTTATAAAGCGTAACGTTGTTGTAGATTTATAGATATACCACGTTTCCTTAAGAAATTATATAATAATTATTCATTTACTTGTTTATTTTCAGTTTTATTCCCCTATTAGGGATTATTCTAAAACAAAGAGTGCAGCTCCGACCTTCGAGGAATAATTTTATTCATATGGATATTGAATTAAACTAAGTTTGTTGTCCAAATAAATGCAATAACTTGCTGGCTACTACGATTCTCTATTGTCGATTTAATTTCAGCCATGCTCGAAATTTGCACAACAGCTATTCAAATAAAAAATCAGCCATCTTGAAGTAGCTGAATTTTTGCTTGTGGAGATCAGAGCATTTTTCAGCACACATTACACATAAAAGTATTGTGAATAATCTACCAAAATTTAAGGATAGTAATTATTTTGATCAATCATGTTTTCCCCTTTTCTATGCATATTTAGTGATTTACTATTTTATTATTAATATAAAAAGAGTAAATATGACCGCTCAATCTATCGTATTTTAACAGGCAAATGTGCGAAAAATAAATTTTTCCTGTCACAAATAAGTATATATCTACTGGTGTCACTCCTCGGGTTTGCAGCAACAACCAGCCGTGTATAAAATCATTCTTGTGTTGTGTCCTGTGCCAACTGCTAACGCCAGAGATGGAAACAAAGTTCTCTCAGTACGCACGAGCAATATGATACAGCGGTAAAAAAAAGCACCAAGGCAACACTACAGTCCTTTGCTGTCTATCGGCTTTTTTCTTTCAATGCAGCTCTGTTGCTAAAGCTCCGACATCAAATTGGTAATAAATAAAATAAATATTAACGTGTAGATTGATTTGATCGATTATGTGCATGTGCAATTCTTTTTTAAATTATTACAGGTAACCCTGAAAATCCTGAAACACGGTTTCAATTAATATATATATTAATATGATATTGATCTATCATGAACGAACTTTTGGGACACAAACAAAACAGAAAAAATTCAAGCTCATTGCTTATTTATATTGAAAAAATTGTAATACAAAATTACCTAAGCGAATAGTAATATCAGCTTAGGTAGCAACTCTGCAATGAACTTTGGTAGCAGCCACGTAACAGGTAACACGGAGCAAAACATATATGATATTACTATAACAGTAGCACAAGCTGCTGTTCTTTCTGATACTGCTATTGCTCTCACAGATGACAGAGCAGATCAGAGTGAAGCCGCATTAATTTCAGTTTTCTGATATATCTCTGTAAAAGTTTGTATCATTGGCAATAGTAAAACGAACCCGTGTACCTCTAAATCCAGTTAACCATTCTTTTCTATCAGATGCATGACAAATATTTATTGTATTATTTTATTCAAAGTAGTTTGTCGCCAAGTTTTATAATCTTTTTTGCGGTTTGACAATGATACTGATACTTTTAAGATTCTTACAGGTTGTCAAACAAGTACCGGAATCGTTAACCAAAAAAAAAAAAAAAATCAAAACCGGAACATTTATATTTCATAAGAGCCAACTGCCAAACGCGATATCAGAACAGTGGTCGATCCATTTACTGTATGTGTGAGTAAATATGAGTCTCTGTACAAGATATATATTGGCAGGCCTGCTTTTTAAATATAATCCCGTTACTTCTGGTGTACTTCAAGATCATCAATCTTCTGTTCTTGTATGGTATTCATATATCTGGACTTAGTGTAAGAACTATCAAGATAGATGGTGTTTGTTCAGATTTATTTTCTTTGTTATACGTAGCTTTAACTGGGATCCAATCCTCGCACTTCAGTGGGATTCTACCTATTAATCTTTCGTAGTTGATTAACCGTTGAACATTTCTATCCCCTAAATATTTTAATCAATGGATACATAGATTTCTTTACTGTAGTAGGTAGTCTTAACTTTTCTGCTCCCTACAGTTCCCCAATCCCTTTAATACGTTTCACTTTAGATATAATAAATAAATATAAATAAATATATTAAATAAAGGAATAATGGAATTAATATATACAAAACACAATATCATTTTGTATACTTTATATTTTAATTTGACTTTTCGTCTTTAATCTAATGAAATCTAATAAATTCATTTACAATTTAATATCAATTATTTAAAAGTATTCATAAAATGAATTTAAAAAATAAAAGTTAAAATTTTGTGAACTGTATTTAGTCTCTGTTTAATAAATAAATATCCAGTTTGTCTATATTCAGTGAAACTCGATATTTAAATAATACTTCAACATTAATTATGTCCTACTACAATTTTTTGAAATCAAAAGCTGATTTCATTTTGTTTATTGTGTGCCCAGGATTTGTCGATAACTTTTCATTGAGGGTCACTCTGACACTTTGTTTTGATTTTGCATAGAACAGCTGGATTTGTTTGTACACCAAAAGAGCAAATGAAATCAATAGAGATGAACGGAATCATTTATTAGTAAAGTTCAATATTATAATTTTAGTTAAATGGAAAGAAAAGTATGCAGTCAATTAAGGAAATGAGTAATAAATTTAAATAATTATTTTTACTACAAAAAATTTTTAGTTGGATTGAAGATCGCTTGGAAAGGATTATTGTTTCTCTTCCATGTATGGTGCAAAACTGGGTGTATAACTTTAATGCCTTTCAGAACGTGTATTTCGCTTTCAGAAAAGGTTTTTTAAAGGGTGTTAGCAGTAAAATTTCGTTAAAGATTTTCCAGTCAGGATATTTATTGGCCTTAAGATTACATTTTTAGAAAAAGGTTACCTAACTTCGTAATACTCGAAAAGATTACTGATTACCTTTTCCAAAGTTTCAGCTAAAAGCATTCCAGTCACGCTGGTCACATCCCGGGTGAAGGTCCTTTCCAACCTGATTTTAGCTGATTTTTTTGTTTTCTTGGATCAGAGTATTGCATTTGTTTATATCTAACAGAAACGCTTAAGGTCATTTAATTTACTTTAGATTGGTTAACAGTGCGTTCGACTTCGATAAAATGGACATACATATATACCTGAAGTGCCTTTCGTGCGAATTGCCGAAAGTAAGAAAAAGCTCTTACTTTGGAAAGCTTTGAGGGCAAGCTCTTAGAGCTTTTGTCAAATATTGTGAAAGTTAAGTAGGCATGTGAAAATAAATGAAAATATTATAATTAAATTCGGCAGTATTCTATTAATTGATTTTAAGTACTTTATAGCATGTAAATAGTATGAGTACATCTTCGTACATAAACATGTGCATTAGGGAATATATTCCGCTTTTGTTTTGTAAAGCAAAATATTGATTAAATACATTTTTAAATGATTGACACATGCGTTGTAAATGCTAGAATAATTCCAAAAACATTAAAGCTATAATTTTTGCACACTGGTGTCTTAAACGTGTACAATCGAAATACAAAGATGACAGCTGAGTTTAGCTCGCGTAACACTTTTCGGAAAACTGGACTCGGCAGCAATACCCGCAGTATTATTACTTCTGCAAATCCATGCGGTGGAAGCAGCGCATCTCTACTCCAAAAGCAGCTGTCATTCAAAACCCCCATTTGTTCTAATCAGTTTGGCAAAATTGATGAAGTAGAAATTATCGACAACTCAAACATAGATAATTTGGCTGGCCGATATAACAAGGTACATATCGTCATACTCCAGCTCTCGCATAGTACTCGTATGTTCCAAGAATACCAACCACTTCAATTTTCAGAACAATATTATTGGCTGGATATGCTGTGCTCCTTGCATATGGCTGCGCACCTCAGCTGCTGTTCACAAGGTGGCAATAACGTCCGCAACATTATTGGTGACAACATTACTGGTCGCTTCACCAATACTATTTTTAATTAGTACAGCACCTTCGCCGCTTCCCAGGGATTGCTATATGGAAGGCGATGGGTGCTCGCCAACAATGTCATCTCCATCGGAATGTACGGAAGCAATTTGTGAAACAGTGGCTGCCAACATTCAAGCAAGACTCAATTGGAATAAAGATCCTTGCTCGGAATTTAAAAAGTTCAGTTGTTGGCGCAGTAATTTTAATAAAAATATAACGAATCTGATCGAAATGGGCAATTCACAAAAATCGGTTGATACTCAAATGCAGTGTGAGTTGTACATCCATTCTCTAAAATGATTTAATAATAATTCGTCATATATTTTTTTAGTACTCTTGCAGAATTCTAGTATAAATGGAAATTTTAAGATACTCCAGAGTTTATTTGAGAGCTGTTTAAAACTCAAAACAAATTCAAGTGCTTTACACCGTGTATTTGATACTTTAGGAGGGTACTTAACAGTTGGCGTCATCGGTCCTTCGTCCATAGCATCTCTTGTAGCTAAAATATATGAGCTTGGGCCAAGCCCACTTGTTGATATATATTATGATCTTAGTTATGGTAGAAGACCGCATGTGCTTCTCATCATAAGTGGACCAAGTACATCATCGATTATTTTGGAGGTATGTACATTGCAATTGTAAATTTATTTTGGCACAAGAAAGAAATAATACCATTTTTGTATACAAATTGGAAAAATATGAACAGACATTTTTTTTCTCTGCTTTTCAATGTGATTTGGTTTTCTCTGCATAAAAATGATACACCATTTACATTTTAATACTCTTAGGTATATTGTATCCTTTAGTTATTTTACTTTTTAATTATAATTTAATTATCCATTTAATCATTTAATTTGTAACTGTAATTTTAAGAATGTTCACATTAATTCGCTTTAAAAATGAAAGTATTCACAACGACGGAATTTTTAAAAATTAGATCCACAAACTTAAAAAGCAACTGTTTTGAAAAATTTGTGAAATATATCCTCCACGTGGGCACAGGTCATATCTATAAAATGTTGTGTATTTCAATTTTCGGAGATTGCGGGAGGTTTACAAAAAGGATAATTTTAATGCGCAAAAGCAGATGTTGATCTATTGTTTGTAATAAAACATAGAGACCTGTCGATAAATAAAAGTAATTAACTTGAACTGTCTGAGGCTTATGGTAACCTATATTCCAATTTTAATGTCTCTAACTCAAACGGAGATGCTTCCTTTGCATAGCACATTTTTTAACCATTTTCATTTATTACAAGAAACGAAAAAAGAATTTTACCAAAAAATATATCATCAAAGCATCTGGTTGCAATCTCATTAATTTTATCATTAAATATTTCACTTATATGTGCTATTTATTGTATTATGTTATTTTATTATTTTATTACGTTATTTTTATTTTCAGAATAAAGTTCGTTGGATGAGCCCAAAAGCCCCTCCAAATCGATTAAAGCAAGGAGTACCAAAGCTTTTACCCGATTTGATTGACAATTTTCTACCAAGCTTCTTATCCTTTGCACAACGAGTATCTGAAAAAGATACCATCCTAGAATTTGTAAAGGATCTCAATAAGGTAAGGATTTTAAGATTTATGAAGCGGTTTTCAGACGATGCAATAGTTCCGTGAAAGTAAAATGTGTTACAGAACTTGCAAAGAATTATTTTACATGACTTTAATTAAATTCAATCCAAAAGGATATGTGAAATATGTCTTGCAATCAAGATAATTCTCTGCTCTGATGCAAAATTACTAAAAAAGCGTGAAGTGTCAAAAAATTTCATGTGTATTTTTCGACGTAAGTGAATGCAGATTAAGTACGAATGCTTTAGTCGAGATAACTCCACTAGGAGATATCTTGAACCCAAGTCTTTAATACATATTTAATTACGATTTTCTTCGGAGTTTCTTAACCTATTTTGCTAGAATTGTTAGAGTCAATCAATATTATTATTAGAGTCTATTAATAATATTATTTTTGAATTTAAGAGCTATTGTGGTAATCGACTAATATCGATATTGTGGAAAAGTTATCGATGAAATTATATAGACTTGATCTGCGCTCCTGTCTAGTTTGTGTAGTCTCAGATATCTCGGCTTTCAATGAGAATCAAGAATATATATAAATTATACGTTCGAAGACGATTTCTCTAACTGCTACGTACCTTAAACAACTTTATTATAACTTTTTTTTGCATTTCCAATAGGTATAAAAACTAATGGCTTTTAATTGAATGTAAAAATCATTTTAAGATAAAAGTTGCCTTACTTTTAATCGAGGTAATGCACATAACGGCTAGAAAGAGGGTATGTCCAAGTCGGGCACTTTCACTAGAGCATTCTTACTTCTTCTGATGAATTGGTAATTTTTGGACTATTCGCGACAATATTGCTAATTTGTAGAATATAAATATAATACATATAATTTTTAATATTTATTTTAGCTTCAAGTTGAACAATCACGCCGAGGCTTTTGGGATAGCTCTGTCTTGTATAATATATCGAGTTTGCAGGCTATGTATCCAATTGTAAGTTACTATTTCAATATTGTTAATATTTCCTGATTTATAATATGGATACATACATATAAAATAATGGTAACAACTAAAAGTAACTGCGAATACATTGTTAACAGCATTGCCATAGTTATGAACGCGTCCAAAAAACTTAAAATTGGCTAGAGACATTAGAATTGTGAAGTCATTTAGTTGAATCCTGATCTGCAACTAGATGATATGAATATAGATATAGATATAGATTTGCACGATATATAATTGTATTTATATCATTTGAGTAGTTATACAAATTATCTATTTGCCTGCCGACCGCAAGTTTCACCAACTTCCCAAAAAGTAGGCAACAATTTTAATGTAATATTTGAATTATAGCAATTAATGTCCTACGAAGCTTGTACATTTATCTTACGCTAAAGTATTACAATATTTGTACTTTGCGTACTGAGGTAATTAAAAATTGATAAATGCTAAAAGTATCCAAAACACAACATTTTAAATATTTTTCTCAGAATTGAAAAGCAAGAATCCCCAATTATTGCCTACAAATTGCTGTTAACATTTTTCTTGTTCCTAAAAGTAATTTACGAATGTAAAAAAAGAATTTCAGAATATTAACAGACTTTGTTCTTAGAAAGGTGTTCTATAATAAAAAAAAAACATTTCGAGCAAGTGTTCCGTGAAAAGTCACACGGCTTCCAACAAATGTTTGTATATGTAGGATCTGAAAATACTACTGTAAATACTACAATATAAATAACTACAAAGCTAATGTAAGAATTCTGTGTACTTTTATATCTTGGAATTTACAAAATTATTTTTATTTTATTTATATTTATTGAACTAAGAAAAGAAAGTCATCGATAACTTCGTAATAATTTAATGGCGCTAAGAGTATGATATTTTTCTAAATATCAGGACAATTTTTTCTGAGTGTAGTTTTTGCTACCACAGATATCTTCGTACTTCTGCAAATGAAGTCATTCAGCTGATAAAAGCTGATTTCATATCCATAAATAAATATATTTTCATGTGTGGTTTCAGCTAAATTGGACTCTTCTAATTCCAAAGGACTGGAGTGGGCCTATAGTTGTAAGGAATGCTGATTATCTCAGAGCGCTACAAGCCTTTCTCACAAAGTATCCGTCTCGAATTGCACATAACTCAATGATATTGCTAAGCGCACTTGAACTATTACCAAAAGATTATCCCAATGCGGAGGTTTGCACACGCTCTACAATGTGGGCCTTACCGGAATTAGCGTCAGCATTATATATTTCTCAGTACTCTTCAGTAGATTCAAAGGACATAATAAAGCGGGTAAAGCAAGTTATCAACAAAAAAAAAATGAACAATAATTTCATCATATATTCATATTTTCAGGCGGATATCATTTTCAAATCATTAAAAGCTCACTTGAAACGAGCTCCATCCTTGAAGGGCGCCGCACTTGTAAAACTTTCAGCTTTAAAAATACAGTCTCAGACTTGGGAAGGTTTTTCGAACGTGACACAAATAACTAATGCAATGGAACCTCTTCATATCAGCCCAGATAGTTGGCTGGAAAATATTTTACAAATATATAAGCGGAACAAACTAGTACCCAATTCAATTAATATGGATGGAAGCTCCCATGACGCGTAAGTTTTATTAACGATTAAAAAATATACAAAAAACTTATATCCATATATTATTTCAGATGGGCGTATCCAATTGTTTCGACCATATTTTATGATACATTAAGCCATTCAATAGGTGGGTATTTTCACTGTTACTCCAGGTATGATAGAAATAAATTATTTGTCTTTATAATTCGCAGTTGTTCCCCTGTCGGTCATATTAATACCATATTTCAATGCAAGTCTACCACCCTATTTGCATTACGCTTCAATTGGCGTTTCCATTGCCAAGGAGATTTTACGATCGATAACGAAAAACTTTGATGATAAGGCAATGCGTTGTGTCCCCCATTCTGTTAATATATTTTCAAACTTTAGCCGCATGGACATCTTAATTCATTCTGGAGGAATGCAGATTTCATATCATTCAATGCTTTCGCTGACTGGCCCTATCAAGGGAATGGCTCGACTTCCAGGATTGAATTTGACACCAACACAAATATTTTTTCTAGTTTCTGCTCAAGAACTTTGTTCTGAATCCAACTACTTGGGAATCGACACAAGCGCTTCAGAGTTTGACAACATGTAAGTAGACCAAGCAAATAATAACGATCAGACAAGTTTTGATCGATAACTGTGGATTGGTGCGGATTTTAGTGAAGCTGTTCTTCATCGGAAAAATTATTGACGATCTCTAATGCTTGTTACCGTTTAATTATATTCAAGTTTTGGTGACGATAGCTCTAAATCTGTATAGGAATCGCGATTTACCAAATATTTAATATATAAAAAATATTATTATTGAATAAGTATAATAAACTCAGTGTCTGCCTTTACTAACTAAATGATTTATTTTTAATTTCAGATTAGGTTGGCTCATTGCCCAAGGCGGTAGCGCGACTGAGGTTTTCAAATGTCCATCGGGATCTATGATTAATATTCAAAAAACCTGCAATGTTCTTTAAATGCGATTTGTGTATTAAATGCAAAATAAACCGTACTCTACTGAAGTACCTTGTTAAGATCTAGGATCTTTAATAATTTGAATCACAAGTTTTTGTCCTAATGGTCGGGAAATTTATTTTTTCAATATTCCATACATAAAGGCGTCAAATCGACTAAGAACTGATTGCATCAGAAATCACTCTCAGCTGGGGCTCAGCTGTGCTGAAATTGAGGACCGGAACACAACGCAACGAACAGCGAACGCAGGTCATTATTTGATTTGTCTTCGCTGCAATAAGTTCTCTCGTAGAATATGGATCAGATTCCCTTATGGCTATTCATTTTGGGCAAAATCGATATGGTTTTTTTTCCACTGACGTCCAACGATTCATTTGACGCCCATTTTTAAGCTCCGTTAACGATTTTCATATTATTTGCTATCTTTAATCGAAACCGGTTTCCTTGTCGCCATAACATCGACAGTTACTGGTTCTGTTAAGTCAGAAAGTTCTAATTCAGTCGACCTTAAGATAAATACCTGAATTTTAACTCACTTGTTTTATTTTGGCTAGCCTAACGCTACAAATATTTTAATACAACTTGCGCTCACTTATGTTATGTACATATATTAAGTATACGATACACCGACCAACATTTGCATTAAAATTTATATTAGCACATTTTCGATAATACAATTGTTTTAAATTAATGTTCTAATATTTAACTTCCCCATAGAAATACAATCTTACATATATTTCAAAACCATAGACATTTCAATTATTTAATAATTATTATTTCAGAAGTTATGCATTTTTGTGTACCGAAAACTTCAGATCCGTTTTTATTCAATGTTTTATCTAACTTACCAATCGCATAGAGCTATAAACAATTAAGAAATTGTCATTCTCAAATTAGATTATCAAAACCTAGTTTATTAACATTTGAAAAAGGAGTTCACAATTTAAATTCCTCATTTTAGATTCTGTCGCAAGGGTCCTTGCAAATCATCAGAGCTACTTTGATTGATGTCTAAACAATCATCCTTATAAAATATTGAGGTAACTCTGATTTATGAGCTGGCAACAAGCTTAAAAATCTTTATAGAGTTTCACTGTTAGTCCAATTCAGTTCCGTTTTCTGAGTACGTGATTTTTTTAACGAAGTTGTTTCTTTTTATTAACAGTGATCTGTAATCTAACTACAACATTTCTTGGCCAGGAATTTTCTTAAACGTGTTTTAAGAGAGGTTGCTAGCATCTCAAAAAAAAAAAAAACGATGAAAAAAAATTTGCAATTACATGCAAACTTTTTAATGTAATATATATTGGTTTACGTTTTTTATATTGACTTTTTCGAAGAACTTCGTACTCATGTCTGTGATTTTAGCTGTACTTAACTCTCGGTCTCTTTCCAATTTCACAGAAAGCCCATGGTGCTTTATGTTTACCAATTCCAAAGATCCAAACGTTACTTAATTCAATGTCGATAGCAACGCAAGTCGTTGTCAACATATCACCCCTACCTTCTTAAATCTACACTTCTGTGTCACGGAATTAATTAAATAATTTTAAAAAAATTCTACAGACCAAGTTCAAATTGGTTTCCATTCCATTGGAAAGAGACTGTCAGTGATAGAGATTAACCGATATATAAAAGAGCTTGACTTGTCTAGTGATAAGTTGATGATAAGAATAGCATACTAGTTTCCTTTTAATAAGCAACAACTTTTTTAACCTCGAAATGAAAAAAGAACCATTGTATGAAAAAATTTAATATTTTATCCGTTAATCTATTAAATCATTTTCCCACATCTCTGTGAAAATTCATAGAAGACTAATTTTTTGTTTGCATAATCATGGTTTATGGCTAAGAATGATCGGAAAGTTTTCAATTCAGTAAATTGGCGTAACTTTCCGAATGAATTTTAAAGTATTTACAGCAATAAAAATTAGACCCGAACACATTTTAGTTGACTAATATTTTGTGAATTTTCATCCAAAAACTTAGTTAATCATGTGACCGGATCGCCGTTAATATTTCAAATGTTATACATTCATATGTATGTAGACCTTTTACTCTGCTTAATTGTAACAAATTAATTTATATGTATATCAACAAATGTTAATAGCTTATAGATAATGATCCCATTTGTCCGATACAGCGGCCTTCTTCATCGAAGCTGGCTAAAGTCAATCGAGACAGCTTATTACACAATATTCCGTTCCCATTATTTTGAATCGGATTCGGCTCTGTAAATACAATTTAAAATTAACAATTATTAAGAATAAAATATATTTTAAGACTAAAATAATGTCCTTATCGAGATGCATTTTGTTAGTATAACTTTTTTTATAATTCAACAAACTTACCATCGTGAAATTGTTCGGCAGAGTTTCCCTCTTGTCTCTTTTTTCTCATTTGCTCTGTAAAGTGCGAAATGAGTGCATCAATCATTGCAGCTTGCTTAGAAAACACTTGTACTAGTTTCGATATTTGTATTCCATTTTCTACAGCATCAAACTAGAAATATACACAAATATATATTTAAAAATTATTGTGCTTATTTCGAATATATTTTCGATTGTTTTTTAAATACTAACCTGCAGGAATATGCATGTAAGACATTCTGAATCCTCACTATCACTTGGCTTAGCATAGTCCCATGACATATCTTCATATCGGAGCCCCAATAATAGAGTCTTCGTATTTAATACAAATTAAATCGTTAATACATAATTAATCAAATACAATTTAATATTAGTGGTAGTACATTTTTAAGCAGATATTAAATAAACAAAAAATGAAAATTTCATCTTTTAAATAAGGACTTACAGTAGCAAGGCGGAAAATATAACAACAAAACAAAGATCATTTCGACTAAATTCTGTTTATATTCATTAAAAATAAACTTCTTTTTTTTAATTTTTTAACAAAATAATTAACTTAAATATATTATTGGGAAATTAAAATAAAATAATATAATTTAAAAATAAATTTCGCTATTTTGTTTAAAAAAATTAGCTTTTTATTACATTTTAAGAGAATTAAAAGAATCTGCTAAATCCCAATTTAGGACCATTACGCCATTCGGTATTGTACTCTTAGCGATGGAACCTTTTTTATTTTATAATCTATACTTTTCAGATAGTACTTTGGAAACTGCGCCATAGTATATCCAAAGCATATATAATACTTACGTTTTCCACGCAGTCTATTATAAAAATTCCTCTCTCGTTTACAGCAAGTAAGACTTCCATATCCTTATGGTTGACTAAAGACATAATGCCTCTGACGGGTTGCTCCATTTGTCCGTGAAAAAATGCAGCGCTACATTTTGTAAATTATATATAAATATTAATTCAAATAAAGTTCAAAGAGCAAGATTACGCTTAAAAGTTACTGCTCCGATTCGGTGTAATTAATGCAAGAGCGATATTCTCATTTTATAACAAGCCACCTTTAACTACGATACTAGTCTCCATGGACGGTAGTCCACTCAACACTTCCCAACATTTTTGGGGTTAGAATTTGCTTTCGTTACTCTCGTTACCGCATGTACATTTTTTTTTAATTTGAAGGTAAAAATCAGCTCTATTTAGCTTTAAAGCCCAGACTCGAAATGCAATACAATTCAAAGCAAGGAATCGTGATTTCTTTTTTTACCACAATACCAAAGCAAATCCAAATTATTATACCTGTCGATTATTATATCTGTTATTATACCCTTAACGCACCTTATCAACTCACTATGGATGTCAACATTCTTGGACGAGAAGTCGCATGCTAATTAATAAAACTTTGTCTTCCTTTCAGACGATCAGATATTATATACGAGATATTCGATTTATCAACCAACTAGCCGAAGCAATGAAGATTTATATATAATTTTATTTATATATATGTAAAATATATAATTGGAACAATACTTTCGTTCAATATTATCAAAGATTTTATCAAAGAGAAACAGAAGGAATAATAAAAAGGAAAAAATACAATGATATACAAACTTACCCATAAAATGGTAGTGCCCAGCAAAACTCCAAATATTTGCGCATTAATTTCCGAGTTGTGGCTGTTTGCGGCACTCGCTTGAATTGTTCTAATAGTTTTATTTCTGCAGAGTTCTTTTTACTAATTGGCAACCACAACCAATTTGAACTCTTGGCAACATGTTTCGGTAAGAATCTTGACTGGTTTTCCCTATTAAAAAAAGAATTGTTTAGTAAACTCCTAAATTATTATATTCTGATAATCACCTGAAAAATCCGACTGTGTGCGTGTGAGAATTGTACGGACCCAGTTCAATTCTAGCTTGAATACCACCAAGCATGAGCGAATGAACCGGCTCCATAATATATCTTCCTGTTAATACGTAATGCTTTGCCTCCTCATACAGTAGCTCCACAATTCGATGGTCCCTAAAATGTGCCACGATTAACGTAAGTGAAGTGTTGATCGATGAGTACAACTTACTTGATTTTTTCTTCATCGCGCTTGGAAAAGAAAACATTTCGCTTGAGGACAATCATGGGCTCATCATATTTTCTTTCAATTGGCGTTCCGCTGCTAAACTTTTCAAGCAGATTCGGCCAGGCTACTCTGACAATGTATGGACAATGGTGAGCTTTCAGCTGCATTTCTAGCAAACTGCTGGTCATCCATAATCCAAAAATGCTTTGCGCCAGCAATTTGTTAGAAATTCCCAATTCTTCGCATCCCAGTGCAGCTGCAAGCATCACTTGGGAAGGACACTGAACTGTGCCCTCGATCTCCATGTGCACGGCAACTCTTGACATTAAGTACACACAAGTTGGTATGACCTATACGAAATGTACAAGAATTATATATTTAACTTTAAGCTTATCTGCTCAGAAAAAAAATTGCCCTGAGTTCTAGAAAATCGCCACACTTTTGCGCCAAAGATAACTCACCTTATTATTTCTTGTTCCTTAAATTGTTAATAAAAAATTGTTTTTTAAGATTTCGCATATACTCGTACAAACATTTTAGATAGTTCAAAAATTCGATTTGAAGACGTGACCCTAAACTCTAATACAAAAGCCGAGCCAATGAATTGCATTACTTTTTACTGCATTTTAGAAAGGTTTTCTTCTAAAAATGAGGATTTTACATTTATTCTTTTTGGAAATATGTTTCTTAATAACACATAATAATTCTAAATAATAAAAAATAAATACCATATTTTTAAGATTGTTGATGTAGGGCAAGCTTTCTAAAGATATAGAAATTTCTAATATTTAAGGGTTATTTTCTAAAACTGAGGGCGTTTTTTTTTTGAATGTATGGAGCTTACATTTTGTAGAGTACGGGTTACAATCGAATTGGGTTTTCCGGCGCTTGTGTAAGTGGAAGAGGAGTTGCCTGCAACAATTCGTTTTGTTACCACTGGATTCTGTTGAGCCTCACTGCTGCTGTTGCATTTTTGTTGAACTGGTAACAAATTTTGAAGAATACCTGAATATGCAGTAAGATTAAAATGCTACTAACTAAAATGTACAGTATACGCGACTCTAAAGCCATTCTTACCAGATGCACTTCGAACTCCAGTGAGAGGGCCAAGTGAGTTGCCGGTATTAATGATATTGCCGCTGAGCTCAGACAGATGAAGACAAGGATCCTTGGCTGAAATGGACATCGCTGAAGTCACCTGGGCCGACGATATGCAATCGTTCTCATTGCGACCGGCACTAACAACGCTCGAAACGCTCGCTGACGATGCAAATGTGCTTCCGACAGCTGTCTGGATCTGAGCTGTGGTCACTACACGATGCACTGTATACATCACAGGGGGAACAGGCACATTGACTGGCACCAGAGAGACTGGTGTTTGGTGTGACCCCAATTGGTCACATGATGCCACATTGGCATTGCTTAAATGCGTTTGAGTTGCGGCCCCAACGCGTCCACCACTTCCAGCATTTGCAGCATTTGAATACATTGTGCAGTCAACATCAATGGTATCCAAGGCCGAGTTGGGGCTGCATGCGGTCTTTTGTTGATTTTGATTTTGCATCCGTTGGCTGTGAGCATTTTGATTAATGTGTTGCAGTTGGTGTTGCACGTGGTGGTGATTTTGTGATGTTTGATGTTGTTGTATTTGATGATGCTGTATTTGTGCAGTAGTTTCGTTGCTGCGCTTAACATTGTTTCCTAAATAGTAATCGTCGCGACACTTCACATCCGTGGTATTGTAATATAAACGTGATCTGTCCATGGAAAGACTTGTCTTTAATTTTTCAAGTTTTTGAAGAGAACAAAGCGATTAAGGATGACTCTACTTACTGGTAGTCCTGCGATGTTGACTTCTTGCGATTATATTGTAGCGTGCTCAATGGAACTGACATTATATTAATGTAATTGCCGGTATTATTTGTGTTATTTGTGCAGTGACTGCTGTTATTGCAACTGGGAAATGCGTAAGGGTTTCCCATGCTCCGATTTCCAATAACAGCTTTATTATTCCCATTTCGAGGAGGCATATCGCTCGAGTTGTAGCCCGATTCTGAATGATTTGAGCTACATGCCACATATTCCTGACCACCATTGTTTACATAATTCATTTTGCTTAGCGGCGGCTGAGAAATTGATGGAGACGAATTCTGCTGCATTTCATTTCGGCAATAATATTGGTTTGCCTCCATATTGTCATCGGCTATTGTGAAATCGACTGAAATTTAAGGTGCATTATGATAATACGGTTAGTATTATTATTTTATTATTTGCGACCACTTGGGTATATTATGCCTCTCCCTAATAAGTCAGCTGTAAGACTCCTGAACGCATTCTGGAAGAATTCCAGACTTGGTGAATTTTGAATTTATTATTAGTTATACTATTTTAATTAATGTGGAGTAATCGTAAATTTTAAAAAATATGTGAAAGTCTTCGGGAAACCCAGAAAAAAAACCCGATCATACCAATTCAAACCAGAATTGAATACAATTGAAGCGATCTAAGCCTTGCCGAAATCCTTGACCGAATCGACTAGAAATGATAATCTATTGAATCTCAGCCAAGCGCGCTGATAAGTGCTATCATATATCATATCGAGAGAGTCTTAGCATTTTGCCTGCTCTATAGAATTTTACAAATGTGTTAAATTTAATATCGAAAGATACGCATCTTACCTGTACTCTATTGTTAGAAAATGACTTCACATGATTGACCGGCGTATATTTGTGCGTTCTGAAAATTAGATATTTAAAATTACAATTATATTTCATTTTCTGCTGTGTAAAAAACATCGATGTAAATAAAGTAAAATTTGTATTTGTATATGTATGTTTTCAATTCCCGCAAGAGTCCTGTGTGAATTAACCTACAACTACAACTACAAAGAAATTTTCATATGGTTTATTTAAGTTAAGCGTAAATAAATAAAATTAACCATATTCCTTTGAAAAAATGATTATTATTATTGGGGGGAATTGCACCATGCCCTATTTGATCTATTGTGCCCCCTTCTGAGCCTATAGCTCTTCCAGCAGAATGTAAAAATCTTTGTTGGGTTGAGGTCTTCTATGTCTCTAAAGTTCAAGGCATGCACCCCTAGGGTGCTGCGTCTTCTTCTAGTGAAGTCGACACATTCTGCTAGGATGTGCATCGATGATTCCTTCTCTCTCTCACAAAACCTGCACAGATCGCTACTATATATACCTAGTTTAGTTAGGTGACTTCTTAGTCTATTCTGTCTCTCCGTCTGTATGATCACTAGACTATGAAAGCTATAGGATATATAAGCTCCCGTGTACCACCTCGAAAACAGATACATTAACATATTTGTAACATAAATTAATGGGATCCACCTTTCTGATGTTCTGAAACGTTCTTTTCGGGACAAATATTATTAGCAATAATAATATTAATTAATATTATATAAATATTAATTTTAAATTGAAGTCAAAATTCCGATCCTGAATTTCATTCGATCTTCTTCAAAGCGTTGCAAAATTATGATAAATTCTACAAGAGTATCAAATTATATTAATTCGGGCCGGATATATCTCCTTATTATACTGGTTGTGTACAGGATATTAAGTCTCATTATGCTCCAACTGACTTACCTGCCTGTAATCAGGTGGAATTGAGCTTTAGAACTTTAGTTTAGGCGGGTGGTTTTCCACTGATCTGATTTATTTCTAAGCTTAATGTTTACTTAATTAATTCTTGAAGACTTGTGGTGAAACGTTTTTTTTTATTTTGATTCACGATACTGCCGACAATGTTCCGAGCATATCATTAGGCGAGACACTGAGGTTGTCATTAAAGTCCATGACCAAAACGCATGTCGTCATTGAGTGCCCGATTTCCATTTGTGTGCATTATGAAGTATTTGGGTTTGTGCGAAAACATGAAAATGTATTAATATTAATCCATAAATGATTTCATTCGAATGTACACACAATTCCTGGATTGAATCGATACCCTCATCGCAGCTCACAGCTCGCAGCTATTGCAAAATCATATACACATGCTGAAGGACTTTCAAGTATACATATGTATGTATTTGCATGTACATAAATGTGTATGTGCATGAGAACACTTCATCTTGTGGCAAAAAGTAATCCGTAAGTGTGGCTTGAAGGACGTTGCCAGAAACAATTTACACAAAACCCTTTTTTTCGTTTAGGCCACCTTTCTTAACACATGTTCCACAAATATAATGAAAATATATGAAAAAAAAAAATCGTTGTTCATATGTCTGGTATTATTGTACATCCAAAACAATTGCGTTTTTAAATACAATTTACTTTGTATGTTTTAACTTATTTACGCGATTTCTTTCGAACAATTTGATTTGTGATAACCGAGTGTTTGTTAAAAATACACAAATTTCAAAACAGGAATCTTAGCACCAAAACATACATAAATATAACACATTTCGTATACTAGAACTCCAGTAAACAAATACATGCATACTCGGGTTCCACATGCTCCACATAGCGCCTGCGCAGAACTTAATGCACGTATCTTTGCTCTCGTCAGTGTTGCCAACTATCGATAGCCAAAATAATAGACCAGCTTGCATAGAAACAGACAGACAGACTCTTTTCTCTGATTTAGAATATAATAGACTATATACAGTATCTGAGACATATTCATTTAATTCGTTAATATAATATTAATATAAAAAGTTTAATTTGTGTTGCGTGTAAATGGGTATTTCTTATGCGTATATTATTATTTATTTACTTATTTTCTTAATGTCAATTAAAGCCTGTCGACACAAAAAAAAAAAAAAAATACAAAAATTAATAAATTGAATTAAATTAAAATAAAATAATTAAAATAAAATTTATAATTAAAAAATAATAAATAGTTATAATATTTCTGGGGCAATGAAATACAAAATTGTCCAACATTTGTTGCATGAATTGGGGAAAACCCAGAAAAAACCCAAACGGACCAAAACCGAATTAGTATGAATTAGTTAGTTAGTGACAAAATTTTAAATTGAGTTCTTAATAATAGAAATGGAAGACTCTAAATTGATTAGATGATAGACACTATTATAATCATTGCACAGTACTCGAAACGGTTCGTTAAGAGAGGGTGGGAAGATCTAACGAGACGGTCTAAAGGGAACAGAAAAACTAATTTGGCTCATAAACGCAACGGAAATAGATTTCACCGTTTAGTAATTTAACTACAAACATAACTCGACGATTAGTTAAGGAGGGAAGATTAATATGGAGCAGTATATCCGTGTATGGAGGGAGCACACCCTAGTCATAGCAACGAAGAGCACAGATTCCAATCTACTTTGATAAATATGATATTGCGGAAACCACACACAAGATTCATATTCCAGAAGTGGACGTACAAAAGAAGTGAAAAGTATCTTGGTCGTATAAGGGACGACCAAAACTAATTAAACCGTGAACTTTAAAGGCTTTGTTGACAGTCAATTTAATATGACTTTGGAATTTTAACTTATGCTTAAGAAGTAAACCCAAATCATGTATTTCAATCAGTCTATCAAGTGGCATCCCATCGAGCGTGTAACTAACAAACTGAGGAGAGCTACGATAAAATGACATGACCCTACCCATAGAGCAGTTCAAATGGAGTAAATTCATTTTACACCATGGCAAAAATGAAAGTAAGTCCGCCTGCAGTAAACATTGAGCTTATTAGTTAGTAAAGAATTTAAACTCGGAATTCTTTTAACATTAATTCTTAATATAGGTTTATATTATATATCATAATCACATCATTAGTGGAACAAATATATATATAATATATAAAACTTCTGGCCTAAGTTTTCCACCATGTCCCATATCATTTCAATATTTGTTCTTCTATGCAGATCAATGGTACAATATTTCCAAGGACTATTTAAAATCAGTCAGTCAGTATTCCATTTCAAGTACAGAAGTTTATTAGCGTGACAACGAGAAATATCAGTCCACACAGGACATGCTTTAAAAATTATAAATTGAAATATACACCTAAGTGGATATAGCTTATTATAGATCGGACTATTATAAAGGGTTATTAAATTCTGATATGGGAAGTTACTCTATCAATAGTGTACGCATTATGGTCCCTGAAGAGGATTTTCTTGCTTAAGTAAAAGCTATAATAAGTAAGAAATTATATTAGTGCATAGATTTTTACACTTAACAGCATTATTTTAAAAAATTAACTTAATGTTTGAATTTGCAGCTTCAGCCTTAGATATGATCAGCCTTGATTCTTTGTAAAATGCTGTCTGCAGATAACAGAATTTATTTCAAAAGGCAAAACAATGACTAATAATACTGTACTTTATGAATACAATTCAATACAGTAATCAAATTTTTATAAATAATGTAGCTAACTCATAGACTTGGATATGATGTATTAAAAATTTCCAATAATAATAGAATTAATGAAAATAAAACCAAAATTATGAAATCTTGGCGTTAACGAGATTTAAAAGCCCGCCTAGTTTCAAATTCAACACATTAGGGAGATAGTCCCCCAGGTTTGGTTCCCCTTTGCAAAGGTTTGTACTTGTTAAGAACCTTTAAATATTAATTCATTAAATCCGTATTCAACACTAAATCGCCCGAGCCTAAGCTATAATCCCACAACATTTGAGTGTGTTCGCGAATGCTGATGAACGTTCCTGTCTATGTGATACTGTGATATTCATAAAACATCTTTTTACTCCGATGCTGAAGGTATTCTTGAAGGATCGGCTTATAAAATTCATGGCCTTCTAAGTAATGAAAGTAGTCTGGCACCTCTGTCAGCGCTGAGGCTATAGTTTAGTATATAAATGTCTAAATTTAATCCGTCTTCATCGCAAAGTAATGAAATGTAGAAAATCAGTATATATTTTAATCGCTGTTGTGGCGTTGACGTCACAAGAAATATTTCACGTTTTAATTTTTCTAATTTCATGATATTAGCCAGCACTAAACGCTAAACTAATCGATAAAAGTATCAATCTACATCAACTCGAATCACAACAGATCAGAGACTAAAGTGGCGGACAAGCAAGTAAAGGGACACAGAAACCCCTAAGAAGATAATATCCATATTATGGTGTTGAATATACACAAACACGTTAGGTGTAAGCAAAATGACTTTTAGGCAGCTACAATTAAAAACGTTTTAGGCAAGCCATATCCATGGGGAAGAATGTACTTAAGAATACTTACCCAACATTGCGGTCTAAAAAGTCACCCATCTGAAGATATAGTCTGGCTTTAGACAGAAAAATATGTATGTCAAATTTATTGAAAGATTTAATAAGTTTGTAGGACATTCTTGTATTCGTGCAAGCATTAGGGTTGATAAAACAGCTATAGGCTCAGAAGTGGCACAAAAATAATAGTAAAGAATAATAACCCGATAATTTTCTGGTTCTCAATTTTACAGGGCTCCACTTAATCTGGTTGGAACTACAAAAAGATTAAAAATCCAAATGTTTTTTTAGGTTTTAGAAGTTACCAGCAACACGACTACGTCATTTCCAATTTTTATGTTTACATATTGATGCATATTACCAAATATTTATTTTTACCTAATTTTGAGTTTTACATGTGGTTGACAGCTAACGGAAACGCCGTAAAACAAATATTTGGGGTTCAATAAAACGAACAGGTGCGCCATATAAACCTAGGCCGGTAAAGACGATCTTGGACACTAGAGAGTGATAGTTGGATTATTTCCTTGTAAGCACAATTAATTTCATTCAAAATCTTCAAGTGTCAACAGTAAGGCGTATTTTATTGTTTTAATTGTTTCTATAAACTGTTATATACAAGTTTTATATAATTTTGAATTGAGATGTAAGAACTATGGTCTAGTTATTTTCACTTTCTTAATTTCTGTAATTGAGGTGCCGAAACTTTAACTTTTCCAGGGATGTTTCTTGCAAGAGCTTCTTCTTTTATGCTTTTAAGTAAATCCTTTTCGCGATTATTACAGGCTTTGTCCTTTGAAAAAATACTTAGTGCCAGTTTAGCAGCTTTTCCTCGTTTTCCTGTTCCGGGAGTCAGCTTCACCTTAAACCTGAAAATATTTGAGGTTACAAAATTAAGTAAAACTATTAAAAAATATAATCGACAGTGTTTCAGTAATTAATAACCCAATTATTTTGGGAAAAACCTTCTAGTATAGATATTTCAAAATAAGTTTGAAGTTCATTATATGAGAGTTACATATGTACAAGAGTTTACCACAATTTACACCCTCTCCCTTCCCCCTTCATAAATAAATCACATCGTAAATATTTTCTTTGTTAGTGTTTCTCACTCCCTTTTTATGTTTCTTACTGGATTCTGTATAAATCGTCGCATGGCCCGAGTCCAGAAAAGTGAACTTGTCTCCTCTCCTGGCTAGATCGCCAAAAACGTTATTTCTCGGAATACTGACATAACCTGGTCCTCAATATATAAATACACTATTGATCTTTCCTAGTTTATTAAAGTAACAAAAATATACAAATAAAGCCGATGATTGCCACATACGCCAACATAATCATTGCAGAAATCCTCAATTTTTAACAACTTAACAGCTCGACAACTTTCTGATAGGCTTGATTTGGAATTTCCGCTAAATAACCTCATGTAGTTTATATAGATTTTTACTTGTTTTGACTTGATTTAATACTTACTTATACTGCTGCAATGATTGATAAGGAGCAACAACTGGAATAGCAAATAACAGTTCATCATCATCAAGGGGCACTCCAGTGAGGGTATCCAGCAAATCGGCGTCAACGATAACGGGCGCATCGTCGTTTTCATCTATTTCAATTTGATTTTTGGCAATGGGTGCGTCCAAAGTTTCGACCGGATTTACTTTTAGAGTATTGGGTTTCTCATCTTCGTTGTCATTACTGGTGATCACTTTATCTTTTCCTGAAGAATTTAGAATCAGCATTCGCATTTTGCGTTCCTCTTCGTCTTGATCCCTGTATTTTGATTTCATCTTCTTCAATTTTGCCTTCTGGCCTCGTTTTACTTTGGAAGCATTTATAGGCTCCAGCATTTCAGTCACGCTAGCTTGGGATCTCTCAATATCTGCTTTATCCGAACGTACTTTAGCTTCTCTACGTTTTTTGTTTGTCGTTTGAGTCTTCTTGCGGGATGGTCCTGCTTCTATTATGACTGTTTCCTCTTCGTTTATTATATTATTTTCTTGTGAAATTTCAACAGTTTTAGGTTTTGAATCCTCACGCAATAACTCTGTTTTGACAGTAATTCGGCCGGTATCATGTTCAACCTTAACTTCGGTGTCTGGAAAGGCATTTGCATTCGCACAAACATTATCTGCCTCGTTAGATTCGCTTATTTCATCGAGTTCCGTATATGTAATTTCTGCTTGCTGAGCTTTATCATCTTCATCAGCCACATCGTCTGTATTTCTAATTTTCCGTTCTCCTGCATGGCGTTGGACGAAGCCTTCTTCAAGTTTGAAAAGCAAACTAAGGCCCATTATCAGATGACACGATGGAAGAAAATTTTTCTTTCCACGAATCATAAAACTGCCCGTACCCAAATATTCTCCACTCGGGGCCGTTTTGCTAACTTGGTTACTATAGACCCAATAGGAATTTGTGACGACTTTTGCGTCCCATGCCACGCTGTATGAAATCGCCATTGTGCCAGCTTCTAACAATGTTTTGGGTGGAATATCCCCCCCCGTTGCATTGCGAATTATAACACTTGATGCGCCTTGAATATCGGCATGAACATATATATCTTTTGGCCGCATGTACCTGTTTTGGAATACAAATTAAAAATTGGAATGAAAATATACGGAAAAAATGGATTTACCTTTTAACAATAAGTTCATTCTGCTGCGCATCCCGCCCTCCAATGACAAGATAGTTCTCTGAACTAACAAACCAATAAAACTTTTCAAACCAAAAGACTTTGCGTGCCTTGGCTATATTTGATATAGTGCGCACTTCTTTAAGAGTTTGTTGTGTTTTACGTTCAGCTGATTTCAGTGCTTTCTGCGATGCGTCGATGGTTTTCTTTTCCTTTAGAGCCGCTGAACGCTTTTGGTCATAATATCGGCGAGCATTAGCCCAAGCGGATAATGCCAAATCGACATCAACTATAATCGAATCATCGTCATTACACTCGTATGGATCCGTAAGGAGTAACGATATGTGATTTATTTCTAACTTTAATTGCTTTATTGAGCTGGCAACAACATCGCCATTTGTTTGAGCCTCTTTTACCAGCTCTTGTATGTCTGGCCACGACAATTGACTGGCGATGGCTGACTGAATTGCCAAAATGGCCTTATCCACCAAACTTTGATTAGACGTTATTAATTCGGCTTTCCTTTTATCAATATCTTGTAATTTATTTAGTTCGTCCAATCGCTTTGTGTGATCATTTTTGACATTAGAAAGCTTCTTGAGAGCTTCTCTCTCTTGCTGCAACGTTTTAATATCGATTTTTTGCGATTCTTGTGTTGAAAAAAATTCATCGACTGCTTCCATAAAGGTTTCATATTTTTTGAATGGCTGATCTTTATTCTGGACAAACAAGTATGGATGGAACTCAACATTTCGATAAAAATGTTCAGTATTTTCAGTATCCAATGGTTTTTCTTCTTTAACTTGAATTATATAGCCATTAGAGTTACCACTTTGTCCAATTTCTATTATATCACGCGCGTCCTGCAAATAAAAATCTGTATTAGTATTGGTCCCGCACTATCTACACTGCAAGATGATATGACGGAAATTATTATCGGCAAGTTATATATGGGTGGAGATTTCAGATTTAGATTTTTACATGATAATACTTAATTAATTAGCAATATTTTATTATATTGTATGTAATGTTAATGCCTTCTGCCGTTTATCTTCTTGGATATATGAGTATGAAATGTGATTGGGAAACTCAGTTTAAGGTATTCGGATATCCGCAAAGGATATAAAATGTATATAATATGTGAACATTAAATGTAAAAGTTAACCAATAAGTGAAATGTTTCTAAAAACTGTTTACAAATGTTTTTGAAGATAACTTGGAGGTCAATTGGGTAAAAAACAAAAATGGTTTCATACCGATTGAAAATATAACATAATTACAAGAAACCCAGCATCTGCCACTAATAAGAGTATTGAATACTGGAGTATGTTTTGAGTTTACCATTCTGCAAAAGAAAAGTTCAGAAATTGAATGTGTTCAGATTCCACATAGGCGCATGAATAATAAAATTTAATTCACTCAACCATTAAAAAACAAGAGAGAACGTTGCTGCGAAATACTTTTATACCATAAGCACTACCAGCTGATATCAGGTAAGAAAAACAGTACAAAAATGTGAGTGTTGTCAAGAAATACCGAGGAAGGAGATTTTTAGCGATCTACCGTCAAAGTTTGCCTTTAAAATTCAGGTAGATATAGACTTTTGTGAATTTTGCGGGAGTGGGAGTGGCCCAAAAAAATGTTGGAATAGTTTCTCAGTTACATTCGGCGGAGTGAGCGTGGCCATCAAGTGTTTTAATCGATCTCTTAGGGCCGTTACCGGCAACCTACTTTCAAAATTCGGCGACTTTAGCCTACAAATTGTGGAAAATATGCGCATTTAAGATTTGCAGGTCGATGTTCCTGGGGGCGACTGGTGTGGGTGTGGTCTGAAAATGTGTATGCCGATCATTGAATGAGGTTACCAGTGTCACCTTCTACGTGGGGTGAATCTATCTTCAAAATTGTGGGAGATATGCGGTTTTGTAGAAAATCAAAAAAACCGACTGTCGATTATGGTCGAAGGTGTGGGCGTGGCTATACAACATTTATCGATTCTCAAAGGCAACTACCAGTAATATCCATATCAAAAGTGCGAGGTCTGGCGGCGGATGCAGATTTTTGAAGAACATCGCCAAGGGTGTTATTGCGTTCATACAGACGGACGGACGGACAGACATAATAACGGACACTGCACAAAACCAATATATCCTAAATTCCTTCGGTATTAGAGTACAACTATTAATGTATGATCAAAAATAGCCTCACCAGTCTTCGGAGCAGGTTCCTTATAATCTACCTTTAATATTTGGTAACTTTAGCTCCAAGATTGGCGGATGATATATGATTTAGCGAATCTTTCGCCATTCGCGCAGTGATACCGGTAATATACCCTTCCAATTTTAAGAATTTGTGGATCGATTATGATGCTATAACTAAAATTTAATTAATACAAACCTTTATTGCCATCATTAGTTTTTGCAGATCGGTCACCAAGTCAAATAACTTAGTCTTACAAGTTTTTTGATTACGCTTATTTTTTTTCGGATTTTGTGTCTTCGTCATTTCTTCTTTCGCTGGTTCGTCAGCATCAGGAGCAGAATTCACAATGCAATTTTCTATTCCGTGTTCGACAAGGACGTGTTCAATTACAGCTGGGCCACAGTCTAAGATTGGCATTAAAATACTCCTCAAACTTTCACCACCTTTCGAATTCTCTATTCTTTGACGCATTGCGTCTTCAGACATGGTTTCACAGTTTCCCTCTTTTGCCCGGTCAATTGGATATTTTTCACGCATGGCAAAGCGAACACTTTCTCCTTCAGTGTGCGGTCGCAGGATGTAAAGTATGGTTTGCTCATAATCAGTTAAAATGACGTTTCCACGGTCATACAGCTCCAACAGAACATGATAAGCAGCTTCCCCAGTGCCAAACTGAAAATCAACAATTCTGTCCGCACCCAGTTGACGTACATGCTGAAGTCGCTTATTTTTCAAATGTTTTCTTAGCTTCATGCTGAAGCCCGACGGCGCTACATTTTTGGGCCACTCAAAGGCAGTTGTGTGAAATCGAGTGCCAGACTCAAGTAACAATGTCGCCTTCTCCGATGCTCCACTTCCATGAAGTCGGAATAGATACGTCTTGTTGTCAATGTCATATATTTGATTTACGCGTAAGCCGACAAGCCTATAATTAAAGTTATAAAGAATTAGTTATGCATTAATTTCATTTGAATAAATTAACTCTTGTTAAGAAATTAAAACTTTACAGTCGAACTTCGTTGTACTCTAATTTCCAGTGAAACACCATGAAAAGTAACACCCTTCACAAATCCCTCCCTTAGCGCTTAGTTATCAAAATTGGAAGAAAGATTACTAAGAGACTCCTCTAATATTTTCTTCGGCCTCTTCCACTCGCGCCGCCAAAATTCACAAAAATCTATATCTACCACAATTTTAAAGGCAAATTTAGAGGATAAATTACTAGGAACCTCTTGCAAAGACCGGAATTTCTTGACTGCACCAACCGCCTTCTGAGGCACCTGTTACCAGATGGTATGACTTATTGGTATCAGAGTATTTCTCAGTCGATTGCGCCCAACTGCAACTTTCTCTCTAGTTTGTTAGAAATTGCGAAAAAAAAAAAACATTTGTTTTATCACTCCATTTCAGGTGGTTTGTAGGTATACAGCTGTTTATTACTCGATCTTATTGCAATTTCGAATTGTTGATATTTGATAATTGATTACTAGTTATATTAGAAGGCTATATCTTTCAAAATGTGATATTTATTATCAGAAATCGAAGATGTTTCAATCAGTCGAAAGAAGGTTGATCTGCGTATGACTTAAAATCAAAATATCAAGTATTTATGCTATTACAGACGGATGGACTGACAGATCTGTTGAAAAATATATTCTCCGCAAGGAAATCTTTAACTTATAGCGAAATACCAAAAAATATACATTTTTGCAAAGTAATTGTCGGTTCAGCTGATTGTTTTTTGCAACTTTATCAAAAACTTTCAACGAAAAGTTGTCTGCCTAATTTAATGCACAGACTGTAATTTATGTTGTAAAATCAAGTTAAATCAACCTATTTAACGTACCTTTGAAGCTCGGCAACACCACATATAATATCGTAAGAATTAAACCGTGTTTTCATGGTTTATTGTTGATTGATTTACACAGTCGTCTCTTTTACCTAAAATAAAGATTAAATTTTCTTCAAATAATAATAACAATAAACAATAATATAATATTTCTTATATCTGCAGTATCTGCGTATAAAAAGATAACAGAAAAATAACAATATAAAAATTTTATATTTCTATGCATTTTGCACGAGGCAAGTGAGTGAGATTATGTCGTCCTTATAGATCACACAAATTACAAACTTGAAATTGAAAAAAAAAACAAATTTTTCCATTCTTTTGCAAATAAAATATTATTTTTTTTAATGCCGTAATACTTGCAAAGAAGCACTTAATTGCCTAAAGATGTCCGAAATTAGTTCATGTAAAGTAAATATCATATAATATATTATATATATATATATATATATATATATATATATATATATATATATATATATATATATATATATATATATATATATATATATATATATATATATATATATATATATTATATTATATTATATTATATTATATTATATTATATTATATTATATTATATTATTATATAGCCAAGCGGCGATCTCTTAGCGCCATGTCCTCGAACTCGTTATCCCCAACAAGATGTCGCAAATCTCTACACGAGATGGCAAATCAGCAAATCAAAAATTTTATTAGCCTAATGTGGGTGCCTGGGCACCAGAATATACACGGCAGCTGCAAAGCTGATGAGCTACCCAGTAAAGGCACTCTATTATCCTCCTCGCGGATCAGGAAGCTATATGTATACCTCTGACTACCTGCAAGCTTAAAATCACAGAAAAGAATAGATTCAAGTCAAATGACAAATGCCTAAATGACAACTATTTTCGAATAGCACGCCAAACCTGGTCCAATTTAAATAGTAAACTGGTTAGTGGATATTCATGCAAATAGGCTTCGAACACTTTTCAATGATTTCTATAGAAGCTGTAGAGACGAAAAGAATCTCCGGAACATTTTCGCTGTTTCTTGCACTTCCGAGGAAAAGATGCACCGTCCTACAAAGTCACTTCTTATCAAATCTAACACACTTAGAGAATAAATGCAAATGGCATGTTTACCTCCTGACTCATGATCACACGTTTCGGCCATTCGACCACCGCCAAACCTAACCTAAGGTTTGCAAAAAATAAGGACTGTAGTAGCGTTTGTAATGTGTTATATATACGTTTAGTGGTCTTTTTTTACGTACATTTTAAATAATACTTTTCGTTTTTTGTATACAAATAAAATCTTTTTATACTCTTTAACTAAAGATAGTCACCAAATTTGTAACTTGCTGGTAATCTCATTCAGAGATCGGCATATACATTTTTAGACCACGTGCTCCAAAACAGAAGTCAAGACAGTATTGTGTCACGGCAGGTCTTGGAGAAACACTTTTTTTACCAATACCACTGCACACTGGCTGATAGGTATTCATTCAACAAGAGGAAGGAGAGCAATCGGTTCATCACTCGCTATGTCACAGTCCGACTCTAAGCAGGAGAATACAAATTTCTAGGATCTCCTTTCTTCTCGCACTTATCTAAGCTCTCCGATATACATTCAAGACCACTGCAAAGTTTTTACAATTCCCGAGATGGCACAGTGTCCGTAATTTAGTTTTTCAGCAGGAAATAGCGGATAAAAAGAGGAAATAACCCATCAGGGGGAATGAAATTAAATTGCAAAGGTAAGGAGCATATTTGACCCTTGAATCTCCATCTCTCCATTACTTTATTGAGAATTTCGGACTACCTTTTGCAACTTTTTTCTTTAGAAGATGCAGGTATTGGATTTATGTCAGGGCTCTGAGGTAGTGTCCAATACTTTCCCATATATATATAAAAGATAAATCCTTATCATATTAGCCTTATGCATATAGTTATTGCTGATTGTATTTCAAATTTGATATATTGCCATTGGAGAATTGAGTATTCCTCTTTTCTGTCGAATGTCTCTTCCGAATTTGTAAATATCAAGAAGTATGCATATTGCAATTGCTCGATTTGTGTATCAAAATTCAAAATGGATAGTTTTTTAAGCCTTACTTTAGTATAATGTATCAGGTCTGCCGCTAGACTATGAATGGCCTTCATACATGTGTTGTTTCGCCGGCGGCTATCGAGAAACCACCATAAGTCAAAATGAAAGAGGGAAGAGCATCGAAATGGAAAAAGTAAATTATGGGAGAAAAATAATTATAATCGCCAAGAAAAAAGTGCACTTGAATCTGAAAAAAGGGCTTGATTACCGAGAGCAGCGAAATCTTGCGAGCAACCCTGCAATGTGTCAAGGCTATTGACGAACAGCTGTAAAAAACGTAAACGATCAATTTTAACGGGATCTGCTAAAAAAATATTTAACAAACCATTTGCAGTAGTTGTCAAAACACGTGCTTAACAGCTTAAATTGTCAAAACTTTTGGTTTTCGTTTTGGTTGAAATCGCTGAACGTTGTCTTAAGAACGCTAAATTGATGAATACGAAGAAAAAAAAGAAGTCATAAAATTAGCACTCATTCTTCTTGTTTTGTCATAACATGGACACTTCGGTCAACACTAAGAAAACATTTGATTTGCTCGGAAGAAACAGGCTAACAAAAATATTACTTTCGAACTGCATTTCAACCAAATGTGCAGTGGAAATATAAAGGCAACAATTGAGTGTTTTGGTGGCTAAGCTTTTACTTTTTTCTCCTGCAGTTCTCCGACACACACACATATATGTATATGCATATGTACACAGCATGGTGAAATTGACTTATCTGTTAACTGCTCACTAAAAAATAAACGTGTGTGTATAAATACATGCTCTACTTACTATATAGTGCTTCCACGACTATTGTTATTTCGATTAGAAATGTTCTATGCACATTCCGGCAGGGCTGCGAAATTAATAACGATATATGTACATATATATCGATATATAGTCAAATGAAATTAGTTTGCGTGACAGCTATGTTTTAACATCGCATCGAATATTATTGTGCGATATTTCAAGCTACTTAGAATTTATTTTTAATTTTGTTTTTAACAATAATTGGAAAGCTAACGCTTCTAACATATGTATATTATAGTCTTTAATATTTAAAGATTTCGAATGAGAAACATAAAACGCGAATCATACTCGTTGCTCTGCTCGTTAAAACTAGTTCCAGTGCCTAAAGAGATCAAAGTGAAAAATCCTTTGCGCGAATTTTTTGCCGCGTGTGAAATCGGTAAAATTTTTTTTTATTCAATCTTAGCTACTTTGCTAGTTATTAATGCTGATTGAATTTGTTGTGCCAACAAACGAATCAATTTCTAAAATTGAAAATTGAGGCTGAATTAATTTATTTTCATTTTACTTCTGTTTTCACTTGGGCAAGTAAATATAAAGACTCAATTATTTTTAAGCAAACTACATTCTAAATGGCAAAACGGTTCACAAACAAGAACTCAATGTCAAATCGCAAAACATAATCGTTGTTTTTAATTTTGTCCTCTCACAATTCGCGAACAACGGTTCAAAAGGTGTTATGATGGTGAATTTTGTACTTAAGTATTAATTATTATAAAAAATATAATAAAAAAATATCGAATATTGTGGATAAGTCTCTTCGAAGTTTTCGCGGGTATTCCTATTTAATTTTCAAAATTGATAGTATTTTGTTTGGAAAACACCGATGAATTGAGCTGACCAAATCAAGGGATATTAATGCGTCATTAAGTTCTAATTTCGATACATCGATGTTTATTTACATAAATCACTATCTCCGGTCTTAGAAGCTTTTCTTTAGCACAACCATTAAAAAATTGTTGAAAGAAACGAAAACGGAAGCTTAGAATTTTTTAAGAATTCTAATCTTGTCAACATTCCTCGTATAGTGTAATTGAAGAGCTATAATTTAGCTCGGCTTGTTCAAAAATAATAATAATAATATATGAGCATATAGTAGTTTTAATAAATGTACAAGTAATTAATTAACTATAGATAAATTGTTCTAATTTCCTTATTACTTTATTTTATAGGCAATATGGATAATGACGAAATGGTCAAACTTACATATCTCAGTAAATATATTTTATTTATTGAATATATAATAGAAAATGGAGAGAAAAACATTAAATTAAAACAAATTATTAAATGGATTGAATCAAACGCAAGGTATTTTTACATTTAAATAACTACATATAATCACTAAGCAGACAATACAATAGAGGCGGAAAATCGTCAAAAAAGTGATTCAGGTTTTTTTCTGAGTCTCTGAGACTGAGTCAAAAATTTTGCGGGCGTGTCCAGCAGCGAACACAGGTCATTATTTCACTTGACTTTCCTGCGACAACATCGCGGGTAAATGAAAATCCCAACCTTTTATAAGCCTGCGCGTATGGGTGAGAACAGGTACTCATTTCTCTTAGAGTCCAAGCTTAAATTTTACAAGCATATTTCTTTTGCTGGAAATGGACCCTTAGCTCTCATGGGTTTCATTAAGCACTGGGCAGGAAATGTTGCCTCTCCAATTTGATTAAAAAGTTAAAAAATTCCGTAATTAAAGGATACAATAAGAATATTTATATTCCGCTCTAGCGAGATTGTAGTACGACAAGAAGGTATATTAGGCGTAACGTGCTGGGTGCAAAGTATGTACTATCGTGGCATAAAACAAGCAGCCTTGATTTTGTTAGTAGTAAGATCGGGTAAAATGTAGGGATAGGGATGATGCTCAAGAAGCATTCATCTGTTTCTCAAGCCGAGCAGAGAGACATAAAAACGGCTCAGATGACTTATACTGTGCATTCCTTGAGACTATGATGCTGATGTCCCTAATTTCGTGCGCAGAACTAATATGTTAATTTGGAACAGTACATATCATTAGGAACACTACATGTGATTAGTCGAGCACTCTCGACTAACGCAATCTGGCTCGTTTAATATCTTTAATCTACCTGCCCGCGTAAGCACTGTTTTTTTGTGATTTCTTATATTAAAAACAAATCGGAAAATAAAGTAAATACGAGGTTAATTAAAAGAATCTAAAAGCTCATATTGTATCCTTTTTATAAAATTCTTAGAAATATTTTATTTTTGTTTTTAGGTTAAAAAGAAAAATGGCTGAGCAAATTGACAGAATCCTCATAATGCAATATAAAAAACTGCTGCGGAAAAATAAGGTGCGTATAAAAATATTAATTTCGACTACAATTCATAAATATGTCTCTCTTTTTACAGCCTTTGCCAGGATGGCTTCATGAGCTCTTCAACGATCAAGTTATTCAAATAGATTTGCTCAGTTCGGAAAATGAGGATGATGACGTTGCTTGTAATATGGAAAGCACAACAGAAATATCCCATCCAAAAAGGGATATTTTGACGATTGATAAAGAATTACCAAATATAAGTCTGGGACATCAACTAGATATGAGCCCAGTTGTGTTATTAAAAAAACTGACGCCGTCGAATGTGGAGCAAATAACAAATAATTCCGAGGGACTTCAAGGAAATAGTGCTGAACTCCTAGATGTCGTTTTAGTAAAATCAAATAATCAGTATGCGCCTGAGAGTGTGAATTATCGACCACCACCTAAAAGAAACAAAATTGATACTGTCTGGGTGTGCAACACCGACTCAAAAATGATGGAACGAAACACAAAGATTTGTATTATATGCAATTCTAAGCCGCTGAATATCACAAGGCATTTTATACATATGCATAGGACGGAATCCTATGTTTCTCGCTTGAGCGAAGAAACTCTAACACGTCTGCGTAATACCATCTCATATATACCTCTTGACGAGGTAAATGGTGGAGATATTGATAGTTTTGAGGCTGTCAAATTTACGGTAATTTGTCCGTTTTGCGACACTCGTGTAACGGATGTTTTTACGAATTTCTACAACCACTTTTCGTCCCATACGGGTGAATACGCTTTTTGCTGTAAATATTGCAAACTGAAAAGACCGTATTGCCAGGATATAATGGCTCACCAAATGCGGTCAAAAAAATGCTGTGATACAGGTGCTTTAACAATCTATTCATACAGCTCGAATCAAGGGATTATTCATATTTTTCGATGCACCTTATGCAATTTTGTACAACTGAATTCAGCAAACGTGGCAAAGCATATTGTTGATCATCATGGTACCCATTACGGAGAAAGCTCTATTGAAAAACTAGTTATTGCAAGAATTGATGTTGAAAATACGGAAGCTATTTCAACATCGCCAACCACATAAAAAAAGACACGCACGAAAATGAATCCTAAGTTAATCATGTTAAATGTTTTTGAAACTTTGATATTATTATAAAGCATAAATAAATAGGAATTAAAAGCCTAAGTTCCCATATGATTTACATATGATTTTGTGTAAATAAGATAAGTAAATATGAAATTATTGATGTGTCTATAGAATGCAAAGTTGAGAGTTAAAGTATTTAACAGTGTTGACGCTTATTGATAGCTTTATTTTGAATTAAAGGTAATTCAGGAACATTGTAATGTTTAATAGTATTATATATTGAGGGCAACGGTTTGCCTTTTATTCACAACACTTGGTTTTGTTCATAAGAAGTTTTAAAATCACCGCTAAACAAACGCCCTTTATCGAGAGAGAGAAACAGCGCTGTACAATGGTAAGTCAAACTTGACTTAACAGAGTGTGCATATATAATTGCAACTGACAATAAGCTATTCATATTATCCCGCAGGGCGCGAAAGCATACCAGCATACTCGGCTCGATAGAAGACTATTTCAACAGAATCCTTAACAGGCAGCAGGCACATCTGTTGACGGCTTCTTGCTAGTCCGCATTACGAAACGGTTGTAGTTCAGCCTTGCTAGGTCTGCTTCTGCTGGAGAGTCGCCAACATTTAGATCACTAGGATTTTCTGAAATTGAAACTAACGGCCGAGAATTATTACTCGCCGCATTTGGACAGTAAAGTGCTCGGAATTGTTCAAAAGCGCTTCTTTAGGATTTGATGCATTTGAATCGTCGGATTTCTTCGCAGCTTTGCCATCAGCTAACTCCTCATCGGTAGGCTCTGGGGCGGGTGTGGGTGCCTCGTCAAAAACTCCAGGTGTCAACAACGAATTTTGTCGCAGACATTAACCACCACCTGTGACTACCCAGTTATGGCAATTCTCTCGCAACAGCGGCAGTCCAGTACGAGCCTGATCTGCCCAACACACAGCAAAAAGCAAAGGCGGGCTGACTATTCATAATAGTAGATGTGGCCAAAGGCAAAATGTCCACCTTTTCCACCTTCAGTGCGAATACTAGTGCCCCAAAAACCAGTCACTAAAACTATGCTAGATGTGACGCTCTACGAGGGCCGAGTTAGCCGATGTCTTGGCAGGCTGGCGCAAAGAGCCATCTTAACCTCCTTATGTCGCAAATAGGGATACAAATTTACAAACGTGCGTGACCCGCACAATTGCAAAATGAAGGTGAATTATTAGTTTGGAAGGCTACAATGGCTATTTTACTGGTGTTTGAGTTTTGACTGTTTAGTTTTTTTTATAGGAGCTGAGGATATTTCGTCCATCATGCTTGAGTCCAAATATCCAGCGTTTATAGCAGCACGTCCAACAATTTCCAACAATTTCCTGCGAGTTTCCCAATGATTCCAGTGAACGCATATGCAAGTTGACCGTACCCGAAAATTCTCGAAATAATTTCCTTGATATGCGATTGATACACAAAACGCTTGTTCTTAAAACGTTTGCTTAGGATGTCTAGCGATGTATGATGATTTGTAACGATCGAACCGAATCTAAGGCTGATGCACACTATCATCGGAAGCGACTGTGGTTGTGGTCCTGCTCAGACTTAACGCTCGCACAAAATTGCTGCTAAATGCACAAAGTAAACGAAATAGCAAATGTATGGAGAAAGAACGGCTTCTATTTATGGCCAAAACACAGCTGCTTATGTATCGACACACAAAGATTCAATCGAATGTTTTAATTAACAATATTAATTTTTTGGTTTTCGAAATAACTTAATCCTTTGAATCTTAATCCACTTAACTCTTAGAATACAGAAAGTTTACTTTAAGGGATTTGCCTCTGTTGGAAATAACTGTATTTGCCTATGTACATCGCAGCTTGTCTTGCATTCCCGTATTGTAGTCTTAATCTGTTGTTGCCGGCGAGCAACGGTAATTGTCAGTTCCTTATGATCAAGACCTTCTTCGATGGTATGTTTAAGCGACTTACATGAAGTAAGAGTCAGTCGCTTTTGGTCGCTTGTATCGCGTAGTATAAGTCGCATGAAGCGGACATATATTCTGTATTAAATACAAAACTCTCAATAAATATAAACCCCAAGTTATAACACGGACAATTCAGCTCGTAGAAAATACAATGAATTGTTCTGAGGATTTCTTGTAGACGGTGAATGAGAGCATTCTGGACTTTTTTGGACAAGTGTAATAACTGTGTGGTTAAAGAAAATGAATATCTCAATGAGTTCGATCGAGAAGTTGGACGACCAGAATTATAGTGCCTGGGTCGTTCAGAGCTATGTGCGGTCGTGTCGTGAAAAACGAAAATGACAGTGCTGAGCAAAAGGCAATATTTGATGCAAGAGACGAAAAGGCTCTGGCAAGCATAATGCTTTGCATAAAGGCATCCCAAATAAATAATGTGAAGAATTGCCAAATATCAGCAAGTTCCTGGAACACCCTGAAAGAAATAACTTTGGTAAAGCAGTTGTTACAGCTAAGATTGGTAGAGTTGGGTAGTATGGCAGAGCACATACATAAGTTTGCAGACTTAGTGGAAAGACTAAGCGAGATCGGCTTTATAATGGACGAAGAGTGTTAGTCTATATTGTTGTTGTCGAGTTTGTCGGATGGATACTCGTGACACGTTGCCGTCGCTAAGTGTGATAAAAATGAAGTTACTCGAAGAGAGTGAACGGCGTAGATATAATTAAGAGAGCACAAAGAGAAAATCGAATCGAACGCTGGTAGAAATGGCACGAAGTATGATTTTGCATGCTGGTCTCAAGGAGGATTTCTGGGCAGAAGCTATAAATACGGCGGCTTATCTGCGAAATCGCTCGGAGACATCTACGCTGGAGGATATGACACCATATGAGTCATGGTCAGGCAAAAAAACCGTCACCTAAAAGCTTTCGGTACAAAGGCTATCGTACTTAACAAAAAATACAATACGAAATTCCTACCAAAAGGTGAGATGAGAGTACTAGTTGGTTACTCTGCAACAGCTAAGGCATACCGAAAGTATAATCCCGATTCACGAAAAGTAATCGAAGCAAGAGATGTGATATTTCTTGAATGTGAAATGACAGATGACAGCGTAAAGGACAGAATCTCGTTGTGTAATAATGATGTTACACTGATCATGATGAATGCCGAAGATGAGCCTGTAAGTCTTCATACTGATGATCAAATTGAGGATCGCGAAAATTCCGAACGAGATGACGAGGTGCCATATCCATATCTACAGATGGAGACATTGGTGACGACGAGGAAATCGAGTCAAGCGAGGCACCGGGCAAAAGAGGTCCTGGAAGGCCAAAGAAAGTACGCACCGGGCAGTCAGGACGCCCTCGAAAGCACTGCAACATTTTGAATGTTATGACAACGGATGACGTAGCTGCACCTGCTAGCGTCAATGCAGCCTTGAGTTCTGATCATGCCAGTGAATGGAGGGCATCGATGCAGAAGGAGATGGACAGTCTACACGAAAACAAAACTTGGGAGTTGATTGATCTACCGAAGGGAGAGAAGGCAATTGGCTGTAAATGGGTATTTGCAGTGAAGCGTAACGAACATGGCAAAGTAGTACGCTTGAAGTCTCGACTAGTGGCAAAAGGATGCGCCCAACAATATGGCGTAAATTACAATGAGACGTTCTCCCTGTGGCCAGATATTCAACAATCAGATTACTTATTGCTCTAGCGGTAGAAAATGGTATGAATATGCATCAGATTGACGTGCCTTCTGCTTATCTCAGCAGTGAGCTGCGAGATGTGGTTTATATGCGACAACCAGAGGGATTTGCTAACCAAGATTTCCCTAACCGAGTTCTAAAACTCAAGAAGTCCCTGTACGGCTTTAAGCAGAGCGGCCGTGAGTGGAAGGAGAAACGAAACACCGTGCTAATTAGAATTGGTTGCACTCTCTGCCCCAGCGAGCCATGTTTGTACATACGTCGTGAAGCCAGCAAACTGAATGTGATAGTCGTATATGTCGACGATCTTTCTGTGGCCAGCACAAGCAAAGAAGATCTGAATTGAAGGAACGCATATCACAGGAGTTCGGCGTAGTCGATGGCGGGCAATTGAAGCATTTCCTAGGTATGGAAATTGATCGTGAAGGTGAAACAGGCAGCGTTACTGTGGGTCATAAGTACTACATTGAGAAGAAGTAGACAAACTGCGTTGAAGGAGTTTTGAAAATAACTGTATTTGCCTGTGTACACCGCAGCTTGTCTTGCATTCCCGTCTTGTAGTCTTAATCTGTTGTTGCCGGTGAGCAACGGTAATTGTCAGTTCCTTATGATCAAGACCTTCTTCGATGGTATGTTTAAGCGACTTACATGAAGTAAGAGTCAGTCGCATTTGGTTGCTTGAATCGCGTAGTATAAGTCGCAAGAAGCGGACATATATTCTGTATTACATACAAAACTCTGAATAAATATAAACCCCAAGTTATAATAGCCTCTAAGACTGTTCAAGTCACTTTCCAGGTACCCCAAGGAAGTTCCCTTGGTTCCTGAATATGAATCTTAATTGTAACTGTATCAAATGGTTAATGAATATGAACATTATTTTCTTAGTTTGAACTCATGGGCCTTAAGACTTAATTTGAGCCATGGTATACCAGCTTTTAAGACAACCAGCTGGTATACCATGGCAATTTTTTTTTCAATTACTGATCATGACTTTGTGTAATTTGCAGCAATAATACCCTAGTGGGGAGTTTCAATCCCATCTCAACCTATGCAAATCCTTGAGTTAGCCTCTTATATATTACGGATAAGTTTTGGTAACAAAGAATTCGCTAATGCTGGCCCATTGGTTACCTTGCCCATTTTGAACTTTGGACTCACCTTTTATAATTACACAATGGACTGTTTTAGAAATTGTCGTCGGAGAAACACTGACGAGCTCACCACATTGAGTTTCATTTTTGGAACGTGGAAATAGCTAGTAACCGTAATGGGCATTTCATACATGGAACGTATGGGATTTTTCCAACGATCTGAAGCACCGGCAACATTTATCACAGCTGTTAAAATTATTGCGCAAAATAATAAGTGATAAATGGACTTTATTGTCGATGTTCTTAATCTGTTGAATACATGACAAAAATACTAAATGCAATGAAATCAAATGGGAATATCTCCTGGATATGCTTCGAAAGTTTTTGTGTAAATCCAGACACAATTTTAATATAGCACTTCATTTAAAATAAACTGTTGTAGAAAATTCAATGTGATTTCAAAATATGTAACGTAAATTTGCGTCATAAATAAATAAATTATTAATAGTTGGTGGAGACCAAATTGTATTTAATTTTTCATCTATTCAATTCATTGCAATTAGAATTTACTAACATAGCACATTTGTTGGAATATAAGCAACAGTTAGTCGACTTCGATTAATAATCGTCGACGAAACTTGGCTCCGATATTTGTCGATAAGAAAAATCCGATGATAACTTGACGCACATGCTTGTTGCTGAAGTCCGCTCAATAAACCCAGTTCGAGAACTGGTTGCTGGGCAGATTCAAGTGAAGTGTGATAGGAAAATTTAATCTTTCTGTAAGATTGTCATCTTCAAGGCAACGTTTCTCATTTTATTTATTTGACAAAATGGAGAGTTCGGCCAATAATCGCTATGAACTATTATTTATGGACGATGACGCAGGTGGTGGTGCCCCAATTCTTCCCGACAAAAAGAAAACGGATCAGAGCGTAAAAAAGAGCGAAAAGGAAAACAAGTCGAACCCAGTTAGCAATAATAAGAATAAGAACAATGCTCAGACCAAAACAGCAAATGCGAATTCCGCCCATAAACGAAATGGCGCTTCGAATACCATCAAAGAAATGCGCCCACGAAATAATCGCGTTAATGTGACACAGAATAATTCTTCCTTTGCACCCGAATACAACACTGAACTTCCACAACGCCAATACAAAGATCGCGACAACAAGTTCCCAGCACGTTTTCGGGCCAACGAAAAATTCGGAAAACGGGAATTTGACCGGCAATCTGGCTCTGATAAAACAGGTAAATAAATAAATATTTAGTATATATATTTTATATTTAGTACATTATTGAAAGATTCCAGTTTTCTAAGATATTTGAAGTTGTTGCAAAAGGTTTATTTTAATAGTATCTTAAATGTTATTTTTTTCTTATATATTACACAAAGAAGAATTTTGATTTTATGCATCGATTTCGATACTTAGGAAAGTGTTGTAAAAGCACTTAGGCTGTTCACTCGGCATAGGCTTTGTTTCTTATGAGAGAAACACGTTTTCGTACCCTTTTTTTGTGCACATCTTCGGCTGATTATGAGAACGTTCAAGCACGAATAATACTCGAAAAGGGAACCATTTTGCATGATGACCGTCGCACTTGAGAGCCAAAGAATTATCTAAAAAATACCAAAAGGTCGTATTTTTAAATTAGGAAAACACTTGTGCTTTGTTTACAAATTATTTGGCTGGCTTTTATTTGCTGACAAAAAAAAAATAGTTGGCGGGATTAGATTGTGCACAAGAGAATTGTAATACAAAATTTACATTTGAATTTATTGATTTAAGCCAAGTTTACAGATTCCGCTGCGAAATATTTCTGTTTTTTTTTTTAATGGAGGTTTTTATTTTCGATGACTGAATTGCATTATTCATTATTTGGTCTGAAAATAGGTTTTGGAATGCAAAATTGAAAGGAAATCTGAATATTTTATTTTTATTAATTTTTTAATTAGAACTAATTTCGTATAAATACCTTTTAGGGTCTTCGAATGCAAAAATCGAAAAAAAAAAGTACCAACTTCACTCCGCTCTCCTGTAATTGAATAATAATGTTGCTTGATTTTCGGGAAATGTGAACGTTATTATTTAGAGTATGTATGAGAGTCGGAATTGATCTTGATTCATGACAAAAGTTGCAGAAAAAATATCGAAAATCCATCTCGAGTTCGACGCTAATATGTAAAATTGTTTTTTTTTTTATTATTATTATTTATTTAATGTCGACTAATGACAGTCGACACAAACAAATACAAAATGTAAAAAAAAAGATTAAATTAAATTAAAAATAATGGGGTATTTAAATGCAGAATCTTGAAACATTTGCTGCATTGATGGGGGAAACGCATTTTAATTTATGTGTTGAGCATTTAAAACATGGTTTTGGTTAGAATTGACTCATTGATAAACTTTTTTCTTTTTTGCTTTTGCAGGAATTAAACCAATCGATAAACGTGATGGCGCTGGCGCACACAACTGGGGCTCTGCCAAGCAGGACATCGAGGACCATAAGGCTGAGGGCGCCACCGTTCCTGGAACAGACAAAGAAGAGTCTGCGAATAATGAGCAATCTGGTGAAGCTACAAATAATTTGGTGGAAGATGAGGAGGCAAAGCAAATGACTCTGGATGAATGGAAGGCTCTTAAGGATCAGCGCGCCAAGCCCAATTACAATCTGCGAAAAGCCGGCGAAGGTGTAGACAACTCCGAATGGAAAAAGATGATCGTATTGAGCAAAAAGAAGGGCATTGGCACTGAAGATGATGACGAAGAACTCGAGTTCGACGCCTCAATGTATCCGCAGCGTGTTGGTCGTCTGCAGCGCATTGTCGATATCCAATTCAATTTCAATGATGGTCGCAAATCGGGATTCCGCAAAGGGATGCGTGGTCCTCCGGCTCGCGGTGACCACTATCATCGCCAGGAAACGGCGCCCAACAACAACAATGGATTTGAAAAGATGACTTCCTATAATAAATTCGGAGAGAAACATCGTTCGGGATTGAAAACACTCAAAGTCGATGATGAAATTCAATTTCCCACTTTGGCCTAAGGCACTTTTACAGCCAGATCAGATATTTTCACCTAAATATTTTAACATATAATCTTAAGAAATTCATGTTAAGGAGGGTTAATCACGCTGCTTGGCATTTATATATGTAACATGTTGTGCTTAGCCAACCAAAGTCCTTAGGATTATATGGATGACTTTTGAATTTTGTACTGAATTTACGCATTTAAATACGCAATTGAAAATAGTATAAAATGTTGAAATAAATATACTATATTTAAATACTGAAATCTATTCTCTTCTCCCTATCTGCAAACACTATAACATATTGTCTCAACTCTAACGGACAGTCTACAAAATTTCCTACCCGACGACCCCATAAGACATATACACTATATATATATATATATTCTTGACCAGTGTCACTAGCCGTGTCGATTATCATAGTCATAGTTCCTTTCATAATAGCTTCGATTCCTTTGAACCCCGTCAAATTAGTCAAAATATACGATATACCCCATACGAGCAAAACAAAAAAAAAACTGCAAAAAGCTTTCTGACTAAAAAAGAACATGTAAATTGACTATTGAAGAAATGAAGGAACATGACTTATATTTTATTTATTTCTAATGAGGTTTGTTCAACCAAATACTATACGTAGTGTAAACATATATATGTCTATATATAACAAAATGTTTAAATTGGAGTGCTAAGTCCGCCAGGGGACTAGAAAATCGATAAGGTCGACAATCGCAAATAGATAAGACCACATATCTCCCACAATTTTAACGCTTCAGTCACCAAATTTGGTTGGTAGGTTGTTGGCGATGTCCTTCAAAAATTGTCATATACCACGCCCACCTCCGCGGCCCCCGAGTCTCCCGCCCCTGAAAATTTGAAGTGGCTATATCTTCCACAGTTTTTGAGTTAGAGCCATCAAATTTGGTAAGTATATTATTGGTTGCCGCCTTTAAGAATGGATATAAAAATTGTATGGCCATGCCCATAATCGCCGAAGCTGATATTTCACAAAAATTACTAGGTAGATAGATTAGACTCTGAAGACCCTTGCAACACCTTAATAAACCTCAAAGTTATTTTCGGAGATAGAAGTACATTTTATTATTAGAGCTTATGCAATTCACTAGTCTTTTCTAAATAACGTGCTTGACATAAATATTGCTCCTAACATCTTTTATGAGATTTGCATTCCTAAATGGTTGTATTGCTTTGTCTACAGCGAAGTCAAACTTTTCTTCAAAATTGTTAATGCTCTTTGTGAGCGAAAGTTTACTCGGGATCTTACGCATTTCTATAATTCATTCAATTCAAAACGCAAATCGACAAGTTTGCCTTCTGCGTTCTCTCTTTTCTCCTGGGCTTCACAACACGGTGTACTTTGTACCTCATCCATTGCTGAAGCTTTTCAATCTATTCCTCTGCAGTCTTAATCTGTTTGGAAGGAATTATTTATTATTTCTTTTCACAAAATTGTGGGAAGTTTGGCAAGTTTTAACCAACAACCCAATATGAGTTCATTAAGAAACGATATATCCCTTCCAAATTGTTTGAATGATGCAAACTGATGTCATTTACACAGACTTCAGTAAAGCATTCGATTCCCTCAACCTTGACTTTCTGCTTTACAAGCTTGTTTAGGATTACACACATATTTTGTGCCCTGGATATCGACTTATTCCAAGAGTGTCACTTCAGTAGACTACCTCGAAAAGGGTTCCCGTTACTTCGGGTACCTCAAGGTGGTCACGTTGGCCCTTATTTTTTAACCCTTTTTTTTGACATCCCGTCAATCCTATCATATTCACATACACTGATGATGTGATACTTATCCTCTAGTACACCGATCATCTTACTCATCTCCAAGATGAGTATCTTAACTGTTCATAATTGATGTTTATGCATGTTGTTGCAACAGACCCCATATATCCACTTATACGATTGGCAATCTCAATGGAAAAATATGAATGACGTCAATGGTGTTTTCAGCTGACCAGTAAAAATACTCCGTCTGCTTAGTCTATCCAATCCATTGGATATCGTGCTCCAGCCGGCTTCTTCTTAATCATCTGTCAACACTTCTCAGTTTTGTGCGAGTGGGCTGCTTCTGGGTTTCCCCCAATTCTTGCAAGAAACATTGCACCATTTTACAACTGAATACTTAAAAATGTATTTATTATTTCCATATCTTAGTTCTTTTTTCCTTTATTTTATGTTTCAATTTAAATTTGTATTTATTAATTTTTTTTACATAAACTACGGATTGTTTTTAATCCACATTAACAAAATAATCAAATTCTAAATCAGAGTGCATTTTCAATTCAAATAATAATTATAATTTTATAATTTTTGTAAAACTAATTAACTTTTGTAAATTAATGTGATTTATTGTTCAATTTCCCTTTTAATCTTAGTTAAAAACTCATTTATCCTATCCGTCAAGTAAACTTCTTTTTTTGGCTTTTTAAGACAAGTTTTCTCCGAATCCGTGCCAAATTGTACCTATAAAATAAATTCAACAACTTATTAGAAATAATTATAATTTAAAAACATTAGTAGTACTCACAAAATGTTTATATTCTGGAGATGTGGATTCTATTAATAAAATTCTATCTTCTATGTTCTTAATGCGATTTAAAATATTGTCATCATCGGGGCTAACGCACATGTAAGCTTCTATATTTCGAAGACGTGAATTTCCCAGTTTGTATTCAATTAAATCGTCACAATCGGATTGCGGTGTCATTAGCTTATTTAATTGGAGTGAATAGTTCGGCCGCACTTGTGGCCCACAGCAGTTATTCGCGCGTCGTACTATTAAGTATAGAATTAGACACGTTTATTATTTATTAGCATTATTATTTATTATTTTACAGATTTACCTTTTAGGTGTCCACTTGATTGCTGTTGTTTTACAAGAAAACTTTGAGTACGGGCACATGAAAACGTTGTGGTTTCTTCGCAAGGGATTTGGCTTGACTGCTGCTTGAAATCATTTATATTGTGCAGATTTATTTCATCTCGTTTCCGTTTCAAGAAACATTTGACACGCTTATTCAAATCGCTGTCATTGACGCGGATTTGTACTAATTTATCTGGAATATTTTCTATTGTCTGTTTAATTTTGCAAGAGGAAAAATCGAATGTCCTCAAAGATGCTTTAGAATATTCTGCTGTATAATTGAAAGAAAAAAGTTAAAACGCAATCCACTTTTTGTTGTTGTTGTAATTATTTCACTATTTGTGTACATGGTAGAATTTTATAAGTTCTTACGCGGCCAGGGGCACTCCATATTTTCCTTCCACTCTCCAATTGTGTCGTTTTCATATATCTCCTTTTTCCAGATGGGGACGCGTGATTTCAGTTGCTCTACGGCAAAAGTAACGGATTCCAAGGCGGCTGCGCGATGTGGCGCAGATGTGGCAATAACAACGCTCGCTTCCTTGACAGGAACTGTTCCGAGACGATGGTATATAGCAATATGTTTAAGATCGGGCCAACGGGCTCGCAGCTGAGAGCAGATTTTACTCATCTCCTTGAGGGCCATTTTCTCATACGATTCGTATTCCAAGGATATAACCTATTGAAATACATAAATATGTTTATGTTTACAATTTGGAAGTATAAACCAATTTCACAAATAATAACTCGAAAAACTGAAATTAATATGTTCATAAATGTTTATATAGTAATGTTTACATTTACAATTTATAAGCATAAATCAATTTCACAAATAAACGTAATCAAAAATAATAATCTTACTTTTTTCCCATCGAAGTTGTCACGTGTTGTTCCCACAAAAACCGAAGAAGCGCCGCAACTCTCATCGATCAACAGGTTATGAATGTGATTGATGTCAATTTGGCTGTTAACTAATTGAATGTGATCCATTTTTGGTGGTTATCCGCCACTTATTGGTGGAATTACGGCAATCTCGTCTCCTTGTTGTAATATAATCTCAGCGTTTAGATCTTCAATGTAGGTTTCGTTGTGAGCTAGAATCAAGTTTTGACTTATTGAACTCAAGTTGAATTTATCTATCAATTGATTTAGTAAATTTCTTGCTTTAACGACACCTTCAACGGCAAATTCGGCGCGTGAAGTTTTTGCTAGCTCGCGACTTTTTGCAAAAAATAATATGTTAATATTGACAAACAACGATTTTCGTTCTACGCTCATTTTTTATGATGCGCCGTAGTGATCCGGATCGCTAAACGAAGTTCGTTTGAACTTATCTTCAACCAGACCGGCTGCAACCTATGCGTCCCTGGTTTTCGTTCATTTCAAAAGCACGACAAGCTAGCATCATTGAATTATAGTCTAGAAATTGAGTATAGAATTTGAATGCATAAAATATATTTTTAATTAAATAAGTTTAGAATTGTATTATTAATATATTAATATCTATAATATTAAATATTAAACAATGTATTAACTTATTTTTAATATCAAATATTTTGTTCAACTTCAATAATTTAATTCAGAGATAATGCGTCAATAAAATCAGAATATATAGTTACATTCAAAACATGAATTTAATGAAAAATTGTTAAAAAAAAAGAAAAAAACAATGCCGCTTCTAATATCAACTGTCATCTGTTTATATTAAAAAGCAGCTCAAAGAATAGTAAGAATTGTTTTTACCTTGTGCAATAGTTGCGCACTTACTCAGCATATCGCTTTCACTTATTAACATTTAATTACACTTAAAAATCCATTTTTTTTATCAGCGTTTCACATCGTTGAAAAAATCTCATGCATTCCGCTTGGTGATTACGCATTTCAGAGCAAAAACTTATCGATAAATTTAAGGAAAACATCGATAATGAATGAATGGCGAAAAACTATTGAAACTATTGTTTGTGTTGCTGCTAACAGCCCAGCTCTATTCTGTCGTTGTCATCGAAATTTTCAGTCTGTCTTCGTCCTAGTGCACATAGCAAATTTAAGTTATTGCAAATTTCTTTGGAAATTGAATTCTAAGCTGAACTGTTTTGCATACATTTTTAACAGTTACAACGCAAATAGAGAGAAAACAATTTTCTACGTACTTAATATATGTAAGGTATGTTTCTAATGCACACATGTGTAAACAGGCATATATATATGGATATATATATATACGAATGTATATTGAATGTATATATGCAATATTCATTGTTGGGAACTTCACCTTAGGAACATTAACTGCCTTATTGGACCGTGTACAGTGGTTGGAGTCTGCTAGTAGCAGAAAGTTAACATATATTACAACAAAAACATTGGTAAGTTGCCACAAAATTCCTATTGCAATCGCCGTTAATCGAATTGAAAACATAACTGTTTCAACTCTAACATGTGCACTTTTACTTATATGTACCCCATTTACACACATCACATATATGTCAGCGTACGTGTAAACAGGAAAAATCAATGCGTTTTGTATGACATCATGCTAAGTGCGTTCTGAACCGGCGCTTCAAAATTTTTTTTGTTTTTTTTTTTTGGTGCATAGCAACATTGTTAAATAGTTTATCGCAATTAATATTCAACATACATTTGTTTTTTTTTTGTAACTATGCAATTTCCTATAACGAATGTATTTTGAGAAAGGTGTGTGTATGAAATACATTTCTATGCAAGTGCTAAACCGGCATAAAGCATCTTCGACATATATATATATATATCTGCCACATATTTGCATCAACATCTATCTTTGGTGAAAATGTCAGTCCAGGATTTCCATCAGTTCTGTGCTGGAAACCTTTCAGTAGGGCTACCTTCGAATGGGTTTTCGATCGATACTTTCGATAACATCGAATAATTGGTAAAACATAGAATAGCCTTTTGCCAACCAACTGAAATGATATTAAGACGATCATCATTTAGTGAGTATTTACAGCTTTGATTGTTTGTAAATATATAAAATGCTTATTTTGAGATAAAATGTTCATAATTTTTAAATATTTATATAACAAATAAATTGAGTTTTAAAATGTATACAAATTGGGCCGGTCAAATTAATAGTAGTGAAGTTTTCTCAGCTTTCTTTCTGGAGCTGAATGTTTCGAAACTAGATATGGTATCATTAGTTTTAATGTTATTGTATCATAAGAGAATATGATGATGATGGCAAATGACGTTTATTTAGGTGCAGGCTTAATTTAGGCTTTTCGCAGCATGTTTTTTATTCTCTTACGATGTGTCCTTTTTTATATTGGACCTCTGCCTACTGGCTGATTGTTTTTAGAATGCCTGACATTCGTTTCAAATCTCAATACCACAATTCCACCAACATTTCAAACAGTTGCATTCCAGACTAGATTGCATCTTGCATTTTTCTAAATGACAAAATAAAACGATCGATATTTTTATTTTTTCTGATAAGGCACGAATATTTCATTTCGAATAATTTTCGTTAAGAAACCAACTTCATTTTATTTATTTACTTAATGTGGACTAAAAACTGTTCACAAATTCAACAAAAAAATTGGTAAAAATATAAATTTTCAAATTAAATTTAAAATTAAAATTAATATAACTGAAATAAAATGTAAAGTAAATAATTAAATAAAAATTAAAAAATAATATGATTTTCCTCCAGATTGAGGCAATTTAAAGCGGTGTCTCGCTTTACAGCAGTTCAATGTTTGCCACGCCCATTTTTATTCCCAATCAAGTTAATTTTTTATTGTTTACCTCAACTTGAAATTTTTCAGAAATTGTAGATCATTTTTTTTATTTTTATTTTAATAATACATTGAAATTAATGTAATTTATTTTTATATTTGTGTTCTTTTCTGTGTCCACTGATTTTGGTCGACATTAAATAAATTAAAAATAAAAATAAAAAGTAGTTGTTATGCTTATGCAGATATACATATGTGTACTTTCTGGTGTCGGAGGTGCTTCTATATAAAGCTGCGAAAAAATAGCACCACAATGACATATTTTATTGCTGATAAAAAAACAAAACATTTTACAATTTTTTCAAATAATTATTTTTTTTTAATATTGTTTAGTGTTCCCAATATACATTAAAAGTTGAACTGCTCCTTGAATTCTTTTCATATACATATATATATACAAATATATATATATATATATTTCTATATTGACATATTTTAATTTGAAGGGAAAAGCAGTAAAATGAAGCGAAAAAAATAATAACACCACTCCAAAATTATTCGTTGAAAAATTCCATATATAAGTTGGTTGATATTTAAAGAAAAAGCGGAATAAAATAACCGAAAACGATCCCAGGACCAGTTTTATGTCGAAAAGAGTAAAATGAATCTTATATACTATAACTAAGCTAAAAAATTACTTCATTATAAATGCGACAGCGCAAATAGTTCGCTTATACCTCAGAGAACTTCATTTAAAAGCGTGCAGCCCAAGAAATGTTCCATTCCTAAGCGCAAAACATATATGCCTGCACAGACACCTAAGCTCAATTAAATTGAAAATCTGTGGTCTGAGGTGAAAGGTGCATTTTCTACTTCTCAGCCAACCAACAACGCATAACTTTAGAGTGTCATTAGGAAATTTTAGAACGAAATTCCTCTATAGATATGTCAGGTCTTGTTTAACTCAATGCCAATCTAAGGCACGCAAATAAAAATCTAAATATAAATGTTAGCTGTAAGTAAATAAGTTGTTATTTATTTCTCATTTTCACAATTGTTAGAGCACATTTTAAAAGTGGTGCTATTTTTATTTTTCGTTCATTTTTCATAAATTTTTTCTTATACAGGTTGAAAACTGTGAATATTATTTTTCTTCTGTCTTTTTTTTAAGAGTCTTCCACTTTTAAAATCGTATTCATGAGTTCATTAAGCTTGCGAATGTAATAAATACACATTTGTAAAAATTTCTTGTGAGGGTGGTCCTGTTATTTTTTCCCAGCTGTATAATTATAATTTTTGATCATCATAAACAGCCGGTTCTGTCCGTCTGTAAGAGCTAGAAAAACAAATTTAAAATATAACTTATCTTACATCATAAGCATATAAAATATATTGAATCATTTTAAGGATTCCCGTGATAATCTACAATCAATTTAGCTCATATCTAAGACAAAAATTTGATAATGTTCAAATATATTTCACCTTGCCTACCCTCGATCCACCGAAATTGGAGGCACATATACATATCGGCGTGAGTCTCTTTGGTGATCAAGAATTTATACCTTATAGGGTCGGATATGATGTAGAATCTCTAGTAACAGTGGTTTTATGATAATAATATGTATATGGTCGCCTTTGCTTAAATTTTTCTCTAACTCGAATTTAATAAGTCCATTTAATTTGCTTGTGGCATTTCGAGACAGAGAAGTTGTGTGTGCTTTCTTTATTAATTGCTTTATTTGTTTTATAAAAGTATTTTTTCCTTCAATTTTATAGCAATACAAAAGCCACAATAAAAATCAATTTATGTGAACAAATGTAATTGATATATATTATTATATATATATATAATATATCAGCCGACCATATGAAGAAGTAAGAATAGTTTATTTTATGCTATGTACCGCTTAATGTTGAAAATGGCCACAAAAAATAAAAAAAATAAAGAAATGTTTGATAGAACTGAATTTTCAGCATTACTACCAACATTGTCATTAAAAGAGGTCATGAAACTGAAATTTAGAGTTGACATCACAAGCAAATGGGAAGCGATGGCTATTTCTGAAGACCAAATTAAAAAAAAGTATTTATGTAAAGTTTGCGAGGTGTTTCAATATGGCGATAAAAATCTGATTCAGCATCTTTCTGGAAAGAAACATTTTTGTATGATGGAATCGGTGACGCAAATTTATTTGCCAAAGGAAACTGGCAATAAAATTGCAACAAAAATTAGCAAACCTTTGAAAAAACAAACAAATACTCCAAGTGTGGATACAAAAGACAGAGAAAAACCAACAGAAATCGTCGGTGATTTAAAGAAAAAAACATTGCCTACTATTCAGCCAAATAAGACTCAAACTAAAGCAGCACCTACCAAGCCATTAACATTAACAAAACCAGTATCTAAAAAAGTAGCTGCTGCTAAATCCACTGTCCTTAATGTGGCCAAAACAGATTCTAATGAGAACACCGTCGCTACCAATAATATTTCTTCTAAGGAACTGGTTGCGATGACAAAATCAAAATTGCCTATTGATCAAAAAACACCGTTAGCTAAATGCGATAACGATAAGGAAAAACCAGATATTGAATTAGTTCAGACTACGAAAAATATATTGCAGAAATCTAAAGATAGTTTACTTCAATCTGCTCGCAATAAATCAAAGCCAACCAAAGAATGCGAAAATGAATTGGAGCAAAGCGAGATTTTCGAATCAATTGATTTAGATAAAATTTCGGATCAGAGTGATGTTGGTATCGTCGAAGAAGAAATGTCCGAAGACCCTGTAAAAAAACCAGCTTTGAAATCTTCAGCTCAAATAAATGTGGTAGTAAATCCACTCGCCTTGGTAAAGCCAAAGCCAACAAAAATTACTTGTGTTCCACTATCGAAATTGATAACTGTGAAATATCCGGAGAAAGTAAGTGAGAGCAATGATGAACACAAAAACGATGATATTGATACTGATGTCGTGTTAGTAGCTGCCTCAGAGCCTTTCAAAAAAGTCGACATTTGCAGCCAAAAAGAATACAAACTTCATAAAAATGACACAATTGCACCGAGCAGCAGCTCTGAAACGGAGAAGAAGGATAACAGAAATCGTTCCAACTATCTTCCAACATTGTCCGCAGCCGTAGCTCAGGGTTCCACATTTGAGTCGCCATCAAATGTTAGCGAAATCCTGGGACTTTTGGGAGTTGAGTACGTTATCAAAATTGTCAAATTTATGAAAGATAAAGCACCAAGATTTCAGTGCAGCTTATGTGACATTACTACCGATGAGATCTCAATGCAAAACCATCTGATTGGCTACAATCACCGCCTAAAGTATTGCGAAAAACATTTCCCAACCGCTATGCGCCAGAATAAACAATATATTGCACATATTCCGGAGGATATGGTCTTCAAAGTGTTATCGCCAATATTAGAAAAGCTGGCGATGGCAATTGAAAAACACCACGGCCGAGAAAAGTCCTACCTTTGCTATGAAAACTCTTTTAGTAAAAATCGACAAAGCATTGTTTCAACAGTTTTTCATCGCAGACACGCATCCGAGGTGGTTGGTCCCTCATTTACCCATGTTGTCGATTCAAAGGATGTGGATATCTTGATTGCAAATGCTAGCAAGAGCAACGCTAACACGACAAACGACAAAACGACAAATGTAATTACATTTAACAGCCATATTAATTTAATTGCGAATCAAAATCCCAAAGTGTATTATCCCAATTCCAATCACCAGCCAAGAGTCGTCGCTGATACCGTTGATGATGAGACGCATAAGCGAATGGTTGATATGTTCTTAAGGGACACGCGGCAGACTACTCAACCCATGCATCGACATCGTCAAGCGTCGAGAAATTTGAAACGTAGTCGATCAAGATCGAACTCTTCTGAGAGAAAGCGAAGCCGATCGACGAACCAATTAAGCATATCCCAATGGGACATGAAGCGTAGATCGTTGTCCCCATTAAAAGATGGTGATATTTGGCAGGCCTATCGACATATGGTCGATCATAGTGTGCGGGAATTAAATGCATCATTTGATTTATATAAATCCGATCCCGAAACACATCCTCTCTATAATGAGGAGTGGCAAAAATTTTGGAAGAGGCGCAGGGATGAGCTCATTGCTGCAGGCATAAATCATCGAACTTACAATTTTCAAAATGAATGGATTTTGTTTTTCAATGCTCGCTTAGAGGAACTCTACAATCAAGATGTTGAGAACATCAAAATGAAGTGCCGCGAAAGGTTATGTTTGCCAATGACCAACTCTGAATTATCAAACCCAAAATATCATGTTCACATTTCTGATAATCCATCGGACCACGTTAGTCCGAATGAGACAAATGAAAATGACTGCGAGAATATTGCTAAACCTAAACCCAAAGAAACCACAGAAGACGTAAATGTAATCCATGTACTTCGCCTTTTAACTGCATTGGAGGATCATTTGGGAAGTTTGGGGCCGAGTATCACGGAACTATTGGCTAAGGCACTGCAAACGTTTAAGTTGCATCCGAATAGGGCAAACATTTTACTGCTCACAAATGAGAATTGCGCTATCTTGGAAACAGCAAAAGAAAAGTTTACAGGTCTAGTAATTTCGAAAATCTTAGAGCCTTCTCAAGAACGTGCTTTGAAAATGGCAATTAACGACACAGAACAATTACTTAAATATGCGACTATAATACAAGCAGAACAAGCAAAAGTCAGCAACATATCAGAGCTCAATAATAATTTTGATGAGTCCCAGCACAAATCTTCGAACAATAGACTAAATACAAAATTCTCGTTCAAAAACGCAGATCTGCTCGATAAAACTGAACTTGCTGCTAAGCTAGCTTCCTCGCTGATCTCACAGGGAAAAACTAAAATTAACCAAGCACAGCTCCAGCAAATAGTTCAAGTCTATTCGCATCTTGAGCAACAGAAACTCCAGGATGTGACAACAACAACAACGAATAAAAATAGAATTGATTCACCAAATGAGACGCCTTCCCAAGGAAATATCAGCAATAATCATTTTGATTCACGCACAACGATGTTTGAGCAGCCATGTCGGCAATCGCAGAACTTTAATTATAATAATAATCTTGCTGCTTTTGCCACAAACTACAACGAATTTCCAAACTCTAATTTATTAAGTGGTACGCATAACAATGAAACTAATACTAATTACTTCACTGCAAATATGGTACGCCGCAATAACGGAGGTAGCATTCACATCAATCATATGGAATACTTCCGCAATAGACAGCAGCAGAACTCACAGCAGTACAATCAATATGACTACGAACATTTTGACAGTGGAGAATCAACTGGACAGCAGAATTACGATGTGTTTCGCAACGACAAGAACTTTTAGTGTCATCATGGAGAGAAATTATTATTTTGGTCCAACTGATACTAGTACTGGAGGACAAAGAAAAACTGTGTCCACGGAACCAAACTGGGGCTTAGAAATAATTATTTTTTAAGCTTCTTATGATATGAAATCAAACTTGTATTAATTGTAAAATGTATAAAAAGATGTATCTCTTCTCTAATGTACATACAGTTATAAATACTATTATTCATTGAAATATTTATAAATACATTATCTGAAATGATTATATTAGCCACTTCAGTTTAATTTTCATAACAGCAGCCATGTATTTTATATCCCTCGTCTAATCTATAACTCCCAATACAAAATGAACTTGAATCTATTTTTCTACTATGTAATTGAATATATTTGAGCTTTTGTTAGGTTTTTCCTTAAAGATACCATTCTTTATTTAGATTTTAAAAATAGATTACACTTTGACTAATTGCTTATCGACTAAAAAGCAACTGTTATAAGTTATGGTATATATATAAAATTAACGGTCTTGGCTGACCAACTCAGCCTTTATGCTCCTAAAGCTAAGTTCAGATTTTATCGATGATTTCATTTCGCAAATTGTACCCTAAGAGTATTCTAATTTTGTCGTGAAACTTGTCCGACCCCATATCGAATATATATGTACTCCAATTGTTAACACTGAAGTAAAATGTATATATTCCTGATCGGCGTTAAAAATTAAGTTAATACAAGATCTAGTCATCTTCGCCTAGCTGCCCTCTCCTGTATGAAAAAGACAGTTTCATTGAGATTCAACCAACAACTACTTTCATGACAAAATTAAGATGCGCTTTGCAAGGGTATATGAATACAGATACCGCCTTGACATACATTTTCTTAATATATATAATAAGTATCTTTAGGCTAATTTTAGTTTTAAGTCGAACTAACTTTCATAAATTAATTATTACAAGGACAGAATGTTGGACTGATTAAGGGCATAGTTTTGTTTTTTTAGATTGTGTTCGCGTTAAAAATGTTCAGCTGGCTTAATATGGTTTTTCTAGCTGTTATTGAATGAACTAAATCGCAATATAAATAGAATAGTGCCGATACACAATAAAAATCCATTGACTCGACGCTGGCACTACTAAATAACAATGGGGAAAAACGTTACTATTAAATGGCTGTCAAATTGTCCTTTTACTATGTATAATCACTATCTGTCCTTAATTTATAAATTATGAAATGGATATTTTAAGTTAAACTTAAGCTAACAATATAAAACTTCTCGCGGATGTGGATCTAACGAAATTTGGATGGGATTTATGGAAATATTCGTTGCGACCTTAAAAGAAACTTCCGCATATTGTGTATGTTCTTAAGGATGATGGAACTTTGCTGCTGGACGCTGCTGTTGTGTGAGTAAAATATTATAAGAAAATGCGAATGAATCCCTACCCCAACCACCCAAAGATAAAGCACGGAGGAATTTTTGTTTTCTAGCCCATCATACGAAAGATTATCGCGCAACTGTTGTTGATTATTTGTTTCACAACAAGACGTCGCAACTGAAGGTCACACCTATCTCCAAGATGTTAGATGCAGTAAAATAATGTTTCTTTCTGGACCCAAGAGACACCTGTTTAATTGAAAAATTTAATTTAAATTATAATCAATTGTGAAGTTCAGACGTTCTAACGGGTAGATCCACTATAACTTATTATTACTGATTTCATCTAATCGAATGATGAAGGAATCACTGTCTTAGACAAATAATAATATAATGTATACAAAAATTATTGATTAAATAAATAAATATTAAAATATACAACAATTACAATTACAATTTCAATACAATTGAAGTACCTGTAGAACTTAGATATAGAGTCTTGAATCTTGGAACATATATTCCAATTTAGAAGATAAATTACATTAATGTAAAAAATAGTTTAAGGTCGACTGCATTCCCGCCTCCAAATCGATATACCTGAAAACGCAAACCGCAAAAACTCTATAATCTTGGAACGCATATTGCTGGTGACATCCTTCAAAGAACGACATATAGGACCCAAATCGGAACATCATCGCCTCAAGACAGAGCGAAGATTTCGTTCGAGGCACTGTTATTGTTAAAAGTTATGCCATAAAATATTATTTGTTAAATTAGAGCTTTTGATTAATATAAAAATGAATGATTTAGTGTGAATATATTCTGAGTGAAACAATAAAAGTCAACCATAATTATTTATTTATTATTTTTATTTTTTTGCTCAAAAATCTTGTCCGTAATAGAATTAATACAGCTTTTGATGAATCTAATACTTATGAAGTACATGTTTAGAATTACTTATGCCCGAATTCTGTTTTTTAAATCGCATCTCTGCTTTATGATCAAATGTTTTTATAGTGTTGTTTAGTAAACGAATGAATTTTCAATTATAAAATCTAAATTCAAATTTTCAAAATTACGACGAGCTGAATGGATATAGCCATATCCCCATTTCTATGTACATATATCGAATTGAGCGCATCGGTTTGTAAATTTTTGTAATTTTTAATTCGATCAAAGTATTTTCCTAATTAAGATAGAAAGCTATAACTCTAAAATTGTGACCTTTGTTGATACCAGTAGATGAATCGATTTTACAAGAACGGAGGAAGTAATCGATGAAATAACAATAAACTTGAGTTCAGCCAGTTCATAAAGGAGACAGACGGGTACGGATATCTATCATAGCGAATATATATATTTTATGGGGTCGGAGATGTGTCCTTCTGCCCGTTCTATACTCTTGTGTAAGTTGATTATAGCCCATTTAATGGGTATAGGGTATAGAAAGAAAGAAAACAGATAGATAAAATCTGATCCATGCTATATTATTCATATATTGCAATCCAATTTAATGTAAATTTCTTTCGCCACTCTGAACATTTTGAAAAATAAGCCCATGATTCCTTTACCTTCCTAAAATATTAAAGGTATGTAGGTCGACTGTAATTGAATTGGAGTATCAAACAATTTATTTCGTCTGTAATTATTCACATAAGTTGGTTTAGAAAAACAATGCTGTTGTAACCCGTATACGATGGGTTATGCCGAATCTATAACGAGCGGTTTTCACAAAAATATGATATAACAAATATTTTTTTGGCTTATAACATTTCAGAAAGATATCTCAACTACTGACAACAATTTGAACTGAATGGCGATACAAATTGTACAAATATCTCATTTATATCTTTTGAACGCGTCACGGATTATAGTGATTGAGGTAACATTCGACGCATATTTGAGACACTAATTATTCATTTAAACATAAGCACAAAAAGACCTGAACTGTCCCTTCGGCTCCAATTAGCTCACTTATATCCCATGAACTAGCTGAATTTCGAGCTGTTTAAAAAAGTACAAGCATGCACCTTTTCTACATAAAACAATACTTTTATATCGGTAACTAGCTTGATAAGATTGGGCTATCAGATATAGCAGAATCGTCACTAGAGTGAAGTGCTCCCCACTATGCCCAGTATAACCAAATTTAGTTCGTAGTTTCCCAGTTTTAAGTTAGTTCTACTTGTATAAATACTTTATATTTTATTTCACAGCAATGCAGAACAAAGTCTAAAAGTCTTCAATAAGAAGTGTTTAAATCTACAAATAAATTATTTTATTTTTCAATATTCCAGAAATTGCCATGCCTGCTTCTTCATTGTGTGATGCACACATAAATTCATCGTAAGTTAATGTTGTTCTTTTTTGCTTTACTTTTTTCCATACTTGTTTATTTCCATGCAGTCCTTAGAAATTAATATGGAAGATAGGAAAGGCTCTGCAAATATAGGAAAGGTGTAGAAGGCATTTCTGATTTTGTTAAGTGCACTTTTGCAAAACTAGGTTTTCATGCTTTATAATTTACTTGCATTTCTTATTTCAAATACTCATAAATTAGACTGCAAAAATTAAAGCTAAAAATAAATTTGTAGACTATGTCTTGTCAGTTAAGATTTTTATTCAATTCTTTATTTCATCAATTTACAAACACTCGGGATGGTTTTACAACTGTTACAGAAGGTTGAAAAGTAAATTGGGTTTGTTCACAGTCCGTCAAGCTGTCCATATGCCAAATTAAAAACAGCTAGTCACCGAAATTAAGGGGTATATATAATTTAATGTGGATTAAAAACAGAAAGAATAAAAATACAATTTAAATAATGTAAAATTAAATCTGAATAATGAAATTAAAATTTAAAATGAGAAACAATAATTTAATAACAAATAAAGGATATATTAAAACTGGGGCTATTAAATTGGATTTAAAAATTTAATTATACAAATTTGACCGATAATTTTACTTATTACCAGCTTGTCTTTATTTGAGATGATCGCTAGTCCCATTTAATTTCATAAGTTCATTTCCATGAGCTCCTTTGTTGTGTAGGATATATTGTTAAATGCATTGGAGAAGTCAGGAAATATTCTTTGTTAAATAATAATAAGTCTCATGAAGAGTTTTAGTCTTGAAAGGAAGTCGGCCCTTCTGCTGATGCTAATGCAGAATAAACTACCATAAGTGATATACAACACACCCCTTCATAAATACAAATATTACATTTTGGATACACATTTAAATTTGGCCATAAACTTTTAGTTAACACTATTATTTAACATTTAATTATAGCGACAAGTCCTTAAATCTGGATGACTGGGTTACAAGTGGAAAACTTGGTTCTCGTGAAGCAGTATTAGTTTTCCGCACTAACATACTTAATCCAAAGACTAGAAAAATGCTATTAGAAACAACGCACGTACAAGTGGATCGAAAAAAGGGGGATGGTCAAGCATGCTCCACTCCGAACGAGATGGGTCCTAAAGGAGATCTATCCCCAACAATTGGCAAAACACCACAAAATAATCCAACTCATGGGAAACTATACGTGTCTGTTAACAAGCTGACAAAGTTCAATAATGTTGATAATTTTGCAACGAAATCGCATGATTCATTTTCTTCATGTGAAGAAGTATCAAGTGATGGCGATGAAACGCAATATAATGAATCAAAGTCAAGAGCAAAGCATCATAAGAATAATAATCTCTTCATGGCAGAAATTGAAGATAATTTAGCAAAGGAAAGTGGACATGATTCCATTACTGCGTCTCAGTCAAATTTAGGAATAAATACTAGTGAAGAAGATCAAGAGGAGGCGTCCAGCGAGGAAGACAACGAATGCGGAATAAATATGCCGGCACATCAGTTGCAAATAACATATAAATTTATCCAAACTGAAACCAAATTGTTAAGGAAAATTTTTAATGTTCACGGATTAACTGAAGTTCAGGGTGAATCAAACTTTAACTTGCTATGGACTGGTGTTCATATGAAACTTGATACATTACGGAACTTATCGCTGTATCAACGAGTTAACCATTTTCCGCGGTAAGTAAATAAAAACAATTAATGCATAAATCTCATCATAGCTTTTAATGGGCAATTAGACATTTTCTCGACATTTTAAAGTGAAAATTAAAGCACAAGCTTTCATTGGCTTATAACCTAAGACACTGGTCGAAATAAGGTGTGAGACACTGTATATATGGATAAATATATAATATGGATAAATATATATATATATATACTTTTGCTTTCGATGTTCTTGCAGATGTCAAGTAAATTATTATTTTATGGATTATAGTGAATGTATGTATATATAGTTAGTTCCTTAGTTTGGGTGTAGTGTAATCTCCATAATAATTGAATTTATGTTTATCTATAAGGCTAGTACTCCAACCCGTTGAATGGTTAATTCTATGAGTAGCTTATAATTCAAATAAACAATACAATTCAATGTTTTTTTGTTGTTTAGGTCTTATGAACTGACACGAAAGGATCGACTTTACAAGAATATTGAACGAATGCAACATCTGCGCGGAATGAAACATTTTGACATTGTGCCACAGTCTTTTATTCTTCCACTAGAATCGCGAGACTTAATATTTGCCCATAATAAACATCGTGGACCTTGGATTGTTAAACCGGCAGCATCTAGCAGAGGACGTGGTATTTTTATTGTGAATTCGGTAAAATTGATTTTGATTTGTTTAAATAAATTTTGTAATTTAATAAAAACAACTTTGTTTGCAGCCAGACCAGATACCACAGGATGAGCAAGTTTTAGTATCCAAATATATCGTTGACCCACTTTGTATTGATGGTCATAAGTGCGATTTGAGAGTGTATGTATTGGTCACATCTTTTGATCCACTTATCATTTATCTGTACGAGGAGGGTATCGTCAGACTGGCAACTGTTAGGTACGACAGAAACGCCGATAATTTATGGAATCCTTGTATGCACCTTTGTAACTATAGCATCAACAAATATCATTCTGATTATATAAGATCATCGGATGCCCACGATGAGGATGTAGGTCATAAATGGACGCTGTCAGCTCTCTTAAGACATCTGAAACTTCAGGGATGCGACACTCATTTACTAATGCTAAACATCGAAGATGTTATAATTAAGGCTGTCCTTGCATGTGCGCAAACAATTATTTCCGCGTGCAGAATGTTCGTACCTAACGTTAACAACTGCTTTGAGCTTTATGGTTTCGATATACTAATTGATAATACGCTTAAGCCATGGTTACTCGAAGTTAACCTGTCGCCTTCAATGGGTGTAGACAGTCCACTGGACACTAAAGTAAAGGCATGTCTTGTCACAGATTTGCTTACCTGTGTTGGTATCCCCGCTCTAAGTCCGGAAATGAGATCTCATTACGATAGTAAAACCACACGACTTCGTAGCTCTAGCTGCCAAAGACAAACAGATACAACAGAATCGAACACATCTACACATCGATCGACAAAAATAAAAAAGAAGAGTTTGGGTTTAGCTCCATTGACACAAGAAGATCAACGCATATTGCGTAGTGCTCGATTGCAATACACCAGGCGTGGAGGTTTTGTTCGCGTCTTTCCCACGGACGATTCAATGCAGCGATACGGACACTTTTTAGACTCAGCAAATGGAATCCCAATATCAACACCAACTGTCCAAGGTCAAACATTCCAAACGTTAGTCACGCAACACAATTACAACCAAATGTTGCATTCAAATTTATACTGCCCTGGCTCGCGATGCATTAAAGACGATAATTGTCAAGAAAGTCGTATAAGACAGTACGAGCGAGCCTTGGAAACGGACTCGGAGATTCCATTTCTAAAGAAGCAAATTGTTGAGAAGTGCGAAGAAGAAGGACGAAGGCTTCGCAAGCAGATGCTAAAGAAAATTGGAAGTGGTTCGACATTAACTCACTTTCAAGCACGGCAGACATTTTGTTTATATTTAGAGTCAGTTCTACGACGATTGACCCAAGAACCCAAAGACAGTCACGAAAAGATTATACTCAAGTTTTTAAATAAGTATGGTGGGGGGGTAAAACCCCCAATATTGTTTCGCAACACGCAAAACGTAAGCAAAGCTCGTTCGGCAATGGTGGCTAAATTGTTGGGAGATTTTCTGGAAATTTACAAAAGAGATACAGAGTCGTATGTAGATTCGTTTGACCATTTTGGAATGATTCCAACCAGTGCCTATAGTTTATTTTTAATGCACGCTCAAGAGTCTGATTTGGAGGCAGTGCTAACTCACCACACAAATATTACCGGAATAATGCCATTTTTGTATAATCGAATTGGATTTTCAGTGCCACCAACGCCTCCTATTCCGTCCGGGTTACATGGTTTTTTAAGAGCTTTACCAGCGATGGTGTCAACTTCTGGAGTTGTAAGAGATGTTAGCAAATATGATGGATATTTTAAGAACTGCGATAAGAATTATGAAAATGTTCAAGATATTTCATTAAGGTCAAGGAGCACAAGAGGTTCTAAATAATTAGGAAAATTTTTTACAATTTAGCTACATAAAATATTTTTACTACAATCTCTTTATTAAAATCTTTTTCGATTTCCAAATTACTTGCATTCAGGCTGGACGTATAAATAAAGTTCAACAAAAAAACTTGACTTATTAATATAAATTCCAAACACATGTGTACAATAAGATAACTTTTGTATTGAGGAAAGGTCCAATACTTGGTAAACATTTTGTTTACCAAAGCATTACTCATAGATATTTCATCTCAAATTCCACATCGGATTTAACGATGCTAGCGAACATAGATAATTAACCGGTTAGTAAAGGGAAATATGATTGCCCTTACAGACACCAAGAAAATATATTATTCCCACAGTTTGCCTTTTCCTTACGAGGAGCGAGTAGGATATGTCCAAATTAACAATTACACCAACAGTGCCGTGCATCAGCATAATATAACTTTTCATAAATATGGTTGCAATGCAAACCTGATTTTAACTTATAAAAATTAATTAATTGTTGAAAGCCGAATCAATTTTGCGTACAATATAAAATTGTCAGAAATTTCTTTTGTTTACAATAGTGTGACCAAATGTTTTTTATTTTTAGTTTTTTTTTTTAACATTTTGCCAGAAGTAGAGTAACAGAAGTATTACAGTAATTCTAACCCGTATTTCAAATAATCAAGATTATACATTGCGCATGTCCGTTTTCTCTTAACAGAAGCAGCTGATTTTTTAATATCAAAGTCGATTTAGGTTTACACTACAAATGACAGATAGTAAATATGTCATCCTTAAAAAAAGAAGAAAAATTGGAGGGAAAACGCTTGACGATCTTAGGACTTCGATCGAGCTTTGCACTTCGATTTGAAAGATTATGTTTTCACATTACATTTTTTGAATTATTTTTCGTAAATTTTATTATTATATATATATATACATTTTATTTTATAGATTTATAAAATAATCTTTTTAGTAGCCGTTATACATTCCTCTTTGGTATTTATAAAAATTTGTTGTGCTTAACGACCGGATTGGTTTTCTGGATTCCCTTGAGTTATTCGTAATTCTGTTCGTGTATCTGTTTTTTTTTTTAGCATGATAGCTTCAATGATTGTTACCACTGTAGTTATTAATACTGGGTCATTTTAGGAACATTTTGACAAGGTAAAATTTACCACATCAACAAACAGCATTCTCGGATTGTAGTTTCTTATTTTCCTTCTTAAAGTAATGGTCCCATTATCTGTCAGTCTTTGTAAGTGTAATTTCCTCCGTGAATTAATAGTTGTATCGTCCTCCATAAGTTGTAATTGAAGAATCGGCTCATGGTGTATTTATTATTGAAATGCTGTAAATTGTGTTTATCTATTAAAATACCCCAATTGTACGTCAGACGTTGTAATATGTCTGAAGTTTGGACTCTGTGATTTCATTGTGTTCAAATTAACAAGCCGTGGTTAGTTACTATTAAAACAATTGTTTTTTATTCTGCAGTTAGAGTTTACGTAAGGTTTGAATTAAAATACAATATGATATTCTTATGTTTCGATGCCAAAGTTTATAAGCCAAAGAGAAGTTATGAATTTTAATTGAGAGAGCCTTCGAGATTTGGATTTTAATCTTGCAGAACTGCAGTTTGTTGTAAAGATGTTCACTTTTTTTCTTTGGTTATATCAGACCTTTCCCGAGGTAACCCTAAGTTTATTATAACACATTTGTAGTATTCTATGATTTTATCTATAAGATGGAAATTATGTAGTGATATATAAATATTTCTGAGCGACTTATATATTTGCTTTCTTGATTGTGAAGCATATATTTTAAGTTATAAATTTGCATATAACCAAAATAAGTACAAGTACTCAAATGTTGTGATTCAAATGTTCGTTGTGGTCTTTGATCCTTTATTGATGACATTTAATGACTATTAGGTTTTTGATTGATTTTGTCAGTATTCACTGTTAGTGTTAATTGTGAAAAGGATGAGGTTAGTTCGATTATGGGATTTTTTTTAAGTTTTCCCATCTCGGATTAACTGACTTTCCACTTTTTTTTTTATTGGGATTACATCTTGGTTTAAACTTAAATATTTACGGCATTCTTCAATTGTAAATGCCAAACGAGGTTCTAAATAAAAGCGGGAAGAACCAGGAAGAAAGGAAAATGTTTGTGATTGAAATTTTATTTATTTATTAATTTGTGTTTAATGTTATTTTAAATGTCTAGGATATGTAAAGACGTATCGAAATTTAGTACACACACACGGAATTATATAGTTCTGAAAATCAGGTGAGCTACAAAATCGAATCTATCCACAAATGGTGTTCGGTGATGGGATCGATTATTTATTTGCGTGCTGAGTTTCCGTATATCCTGCTAATTTTAGTTTATGTAGAGCAATTGTTATTGGTAATTTTTCTTTAAAAATTTGTATTCGTTCAATATTTTTTGGAATTTCCAGTTTTCCCTCATTAATACATTTTCTATTTAGCATGCTTGTATGTAATTGTAGAAATACATCCCTTGAGTTGAGTTTGCTCATAGGTCTTCGTAAATCTGTGCAGCTGATCGAAAACTACTGAATTCTAGTAGTTTGCATTTGACTTAGAACCTACTCCCTTCTGTCAAGAGTTTATATTCTTTCGAAGTACTTTTGGGGATTTATTTATATTTCTTTTAGTTAGGCTGAGCGCCTCGGATCAAAGGTGAGGGTGCGTATCTTTCAGGATTTCTTAAATCCTTTTTTGCTAGCTGCACTTACAACGGTTGATTGGTCACTTCGTTTGAGGAGAAGACCTTTGGTCCTATCGGCTGTGCCAGTTTTGTACACGACACGCGTTCTTAGACTTTTGCAACGCGTTGCAATTTGAATCGTCGAAGTATAATAACAAAAGTTTATTATACTTTTTATATTATTTGGAACTATAGTTGGTTCTGATAAAACTAATGTCGGCATTGGTTTTCCTGATCGTGTTACACTGGAGTATTGACTTCATATTTTGGCGCATTATATTAATATTATTTCGTTACCCTTATAATGACACTGACAAACGCGCACGATTCTTTGCCTTGGTTATCTTAACTTCACTATTGATAAGTTAAGATCAACATTGCAAAGAAATAATCTACAGTCATTCATAACTTATTGAATAGTTAAAACAATATTTCTAACTGCGATAGACTATATTATTAGTCCTGGTGCTGTGTAATTTTTCGCTGTGGAATTTTCACGTCCGGTTTAGAAACCGCTAAACTAAAATTCACAATATTAAATAAATCGCAGTTACCTGTGTAGATTATTTTCGGTTGTTTCAAAATAATGAGCGTAGATATATTTTGACGGCAGTTATCGGCAAACCACCATAGAAACGGTAATTGCATCGAAATGGAAATCGTATACTATCAATGAATTTTAATCTTTTTGAATCTTCAAGAAGAAAGTTTACTCATTACCGCCGTAAAGGCGAGAAAATTAATTCATTACATTTCTGCCACTCAGCAGACATTTTAGTTTTTAAGTCCCACAAGCAAAATATATTGCAATTTCGCTCTCGAAATTTGTCTTCGATCTGTAAATATATTTGTGTGCATAAATGAATTCCTTAATCAGTGATGAATTGGTCATGGTAGAGATTAACTTTATTGTGATTTCTTCAGGGTTGCTTCGAATTGTATCGAACGCGAGCTATTGCCTTGCAATGTAGAACTTATTTGTTTTAAGTTTGTTTCATATAATAAAATAGAACGCAAAATGAGTTTATCTAACCGAAGAGCATCTCGCCTCTTCGCTGGTAAGAATAGAACTGATTTACAAAAATGAATAAAATTAAGTTGGGTAACCGCTCCGTTGTCGGTCTTGCTGTTGAATCTTTATGTGTCGGGTGTCGTCTGGGTCCCACCGTGGAACTCTAGTGGAATGTGTTGACAAGGTGCGCGAGTCGTCTTAGATATTTTTGGCTGCATCCAGCGTTGGTGAAATTTGCTGGTAAGGCGATAGTTGGTTCTGGGTAATTGCGACTAAGTGCAGCATTGGTGAAGTATACCGGCGAGGCAAAGTTTCATATGACATTTGATATAGTTTAGCATTAGTTCTTTGTAGCAATAGTTCTTAATTTCTCACCCTTGAAGCGCGGACGTCCTCGCACCGATGCAAATGTTTTTGGATTGTTTGATTTTGCTCCGCGCGATTGTCTTCCTGTTTGTTAGCTTCTCGGGTGATCTGTTGTGGGATAGTCTTTTGTCTGATCCAACAGGTGACCTTGGCAGTTATTAAAATGACGAGTGTGGGTGAGAATGCAAAATTTACAGATGTCGTGGTTGTGCTGCTACCACATAAGTGTTTTTAGATCTCTTGTATTATTGATGTTTATTTCTTTTAGCATATGTAGTGACAGTACTTCTTCGACTTCTGTGCTGCTTCCGCAAATGTCATCACCTTTGACACGTATAGATCTTATCCTACCCTTACTGTAGAGTATTCGAACTGCATAAGGAATGTTCCGCTTAGGTTCATTGATTCTTCGTCGATTTTCATTGTGCCTTCGAAGCAGGATGGTTCCAGTGAACATTTCTTCATGGTCGGGTAAGTGTTGACTATGTTTGAGTTGGCAGTCAGCTATTTTGCTTTTTAGAACTATACGCTTAGTTCCGCTACATATACATTTATCATTATGGGTTTCACAATTTTCTTTAATTCCAAAAATTTGTTGATTGCTTTTAATTATGTTTTTGAATTTTAACTTAATTTATTTTGTTGTCTCTTATTCTTGGTTTTAGTAATAACGTTGTACAAATTTCATTTGATATTAATGGAATATTAATAATATAGAATTGCCATTTGTGGCAATTCTAATTTTTGGACATTTTAGCAATTCTTCAGAATTTATAAAAAGTGTATTTGTTCTTTCAGATTTGTAATTTTTTTTATTTCTGACAAAATTATTCTATTAATTGTATTTCTGAATAGCGTATATTAGATTGTTTAGGTCTTCTTTTGTATTTGTATTTCATATTTTAATATTGTGGCTATTTCATTTTGACAATTCTTATTATCTATGGTTTCTTTTATTATTTCATTAGTTCTTTCAGTTAATGCATTCCTTCTTTTCCTTAAAACTCTGTTTATTATCAATTGTTTATTATTATTTTCCACTTCATCATCCATTTTCTAAACTAGAATATCGTAATCATTGTGACCCGGCGTGCTAGCCTACTATTTCAAGACTGTACAATGATCTACTGCTCTTGCTTTTGTTTGTATCGTTTTCAACCTTCTTAAATCTATTTCTATAAATTTGTTCGATAAGTTACCGAACGCCATTTGGATTTCTTCAATGTTGACCACTTGAATTATTTTGCGAGTCGAAATAACTTTTCAAATAAGTTTTTAAATAAGTCCCGTTTTCTATGGCTGCAACTCCTGTTTTTATAGGTGTTATTTGCGAATGGGAGTAGTCCCCATAGCGACCATAGCTAGACCAAGGCATGTTGGTAAGAAGAATCTGTAAAGTATTATCTTTTTCAATTATTTTTGTGGATTGTCCGGCCCCTTTTTTGTTTTAGTGATGATATTTATATTTTCTTATACTATTTCGTTCCTTTATTTTGGGTAAATTTTGAACATAATCTTCTGTTTATTTTGCATTAAACAGTGTTGGATTTTTCATATTGTTTTATTGATTCTTTGTGGTTGTTATGGTATTCTAAGTCATTAACATGTTTATCTTTTAATTTATCTCTGACTCTGATTCTTTTTCGTTCAATTTTTGGTGGTCGAAAAATATGTCTATTGGTTTTGCACTTACTGTGGAATGTAAAGATTGGTTGTATAATTGAATGGATTTAAATATTGAGTCTTCAAAATTCGATATTCCTTCATCCTTCGGTTAATTTTGGTTAGTTTGTTTCGGTTTATTTTGAATGAAATCTTTGAACTCGTCTGTTGCTGGTTGAGTGGTATGGTGGAGTCGTGGGAACTGCTGCTTTTAATTGGTTTTCCAATAGAAATTTGATGGATGCGGACTTAGAGCTATTTCGTTGTCTATAACTATTTTTGGCATTCCGTAATGGTGTGTTATATCTTCAGTTGCTTTTGAACTTATAAGTTTTATCTGTGCGTACTTGGATAATTTATCTACGGCAGCGAGCACAATATTTCTCTCTGTAGTATATAAGTAGATATGAATAATTTGACCGGGACAAGATGGATGGTTGTAATTCTCCTTTTTGTGGGTGTCAATCGTACTAGATTTCTTTGCAAGTTTTACATGCTTTTTTTATTATTTCAATTGTTTGCTTAAGAAAGTATTTGAATGTTATTCTTAAACATTATTTTAAATCTATTTTTCTTTAAAAGCCGATATGCCTGCTCCTGTATCAATTAAAAATGTTGATATAGTATTGTTTAATGTAGTTTCAGTTGAAATAATGCTATTAAAATTGAGATTGAATGTAAATAGTAATTTATTTATTTTTGTTTCCTATTTAGTTTCTAGCTCTGTCTTTCAGTTCAGTTTTCATTAATTATATGGCAATGCTTATATGGTTTTCTGCTATAGATTCAACAAGAGTCAATGAATCTATAAAAACTTGTAGATTTTAATATTGCCCGTCGGATTCGATTAAAATCGAAGTGGCTAACTTTAACTTTAACTTTACAATTGAACAATTTGGTGTTTGAAAATTATGTTCACTGTGGGTATCCAGTGAATACTCGTCTTTTTCTATTTCATTTGGCATCGTTATTTTTAGGTTATATTTGTTTTTAATATATTTTATTTTGATTCTATAATTACTAATGGCTTTCTATAAAATGTCACGTTCGTGCTTATATATGTCATTCCTATCCAAGCGTAATGCTTATCATATTATTTTATTAGAATATTTGTTTGTTTATTAAACGTTACTGATAACGGAGTTCTGTTAATTAATGATTTGTCTGACTTGTCAAAATGTTGCTTACAAGTTTTTAATCTGTTTATTAAATCTAATATCCTAATTTCCTTGTAGTAATTTTTAAGATTTTTATTGTACATCTAAAACAGTATAAAATTAATTAATACGCCAACAGTAATTATTATTAGGACACTATTACTGGCCACATTCGTTGTATTGGAAGTTTCAATTACTTCATTAATATTGACACTTGCTTTTTTGGCTTTAATTTTCATTAGTAAAATAAGCGAACAAAAAAATACTTATGAAACTATTACATTAGTAGCACAATTAATATTTTGTATTTTATTGTCTTCTGCTCCTAGCAGAATCGCCATGAAATAACACAACTTAATATTTTTGGTTGTGTTCTAGTTTTCAACTACTGTGTTGGTTGAATGTTATGGATTTATATAAATTAATCGAGTCCTCGAGGTTTTTAAAAATAAAACCAGTTTGTTCCGTTTGAATGTTTTATTAAGACTGAATTTATAAACTGTAACTTATCATAACTTAACCTCAGACTGCTGCTTCTGCTGATCGTTGCGGCTTTGTCGCTGACGCTTTGATTGCTGCAACTTTGTCGCTGATGGTGTCAGTTATCCGTTGTGGGTCCCACGCTGGTCTTCCCGTGGGATCTGCTGACGGGGCGCTTGTCCATGCGCCGTAGCTGTGATCGTGGGCTCATCATATTTCTGCCTGAGTCCTGCGTTGCTGAAAATATGCTGACGGGGCGCGCGTGTTTTATGGAATTTGTTCGAATGCATTGACTTTGGTTATTCGTAGTGTTGGCTTATTTATTTGAATGCGTTGGTTTTAGTTATTTGTGATGATGGATGTTAACTCCTCCCCCTTTAAATGCGGACGTCCTCGGACGCGATGTAGAATCTTGTTTCGATGGTTTGACTCTGCTCCGGGGGATTGTCTTCCTGTCTATTAATTTCTCTTGTGCCGGATCTTTGCTTTATCCAACAGGTGACTATTATTGTTAGTATGATGAACAGCGTGGTTGAGAGTCCAAAATTGACTATTGTTGTGGTTGTGCTACTGTTTCGGAATGTTTTTAGTTCTTTTGTGTTGTTAATATTAATTTCCTTTAACATTTGTAATGAGAGTACTTCCTCGGCTTCTGATTTCCCGTCTATTATTTGCAGCAATGGTGGTGTTGCTTCTACGGACGTCATTACCTTCGATAAGTAAAGGTCTTCTCCAATCCTGACTGTGGAATTTTCGAATTGGATGAGGAATGTTCTTCGTAGTTCCGTTGTTTCCTCGTCGATTTTTATTTCTCCTTTGAAATCGTTGAGCAGTATTGTTCCAGTGAACAATTCTTCGTGGTCGGGTACATGTTGTTTATATATAAATTTACAATCGGCTTTTTGTTTTTTAGAATTCGTGTTACACAAGTGTCGTTACTTAGGTCTACTAGCTTAGTTTTTTTACAAATGCTTTTATCATTATGGTTTTCACAATTTTCCTTAATTCCAAATATTTTTTGATTACAATTAATTATGTTAATAAATTTTAGCTTATTGATTTTGTTGTGTTTCTTTATTGGTACTTGTAATAAGGTTGTACAAATTTCATTTGATAAAATTGGAATATTAATGATATACAATATTTTTTTTCCATTTGTGGCTATTTTAATTTTAGCAAATTCTAACAATTCTTCTGGATTAATAAAAAAAAGTACATTTTCTAGTAAATTTGCAATTTTTTCGGTTTCAATTTTTGACAGAATTATTGAGTTTATTGTGTTAGTTTTTGCCCAATGAATGGCGTATATTAAATTATTTAATTCTTTTAAAAATTTGTATTTTGTATTTCAGTAATGTAGCTATTTCACTTGGAAAATTCTTATTGTCTATGGTTTCTTTTACAATTTTATTTATGTTTTCGGTTAATTCATTCATTCTTTTGCTAAGGATTTTATTTATTATTAGTTGTTTGTTGTTATTTTCTACTTGCTCGTCTGTTTTTGAAACTAAGATTTCATAATCGTAGTGGTCCGGCGTGCCGGCCAACCATTTCCAAGCTGTGCCTAATGCATTGACTGCTCTGACTTTTCTTTGTGTTGGTTTTAATGTTTTTAAATCTGATTCTACTTTTGCGAATTCAAATGCGAGTAAGGGAAAGAGTGGATGTGTTTTATTTATATCTTTTAGTTTGTTCGATAAGTTACCGAACGCCATTTCGTATTCTTTAATATTGAATACATGAATTATTCTGTAGGTGCCGTTTTCTGCCGCAGCGACTCCTGTTTTTATGGGTATAATTTGTGAATGGGAGTAGTCCAATATGCTCGCTAGAGCGAGGCATGTTGGTAGGCAGAATCTGTAAAATATTATGTTTTTAATGGTGGTGTTTCGGTTTTCTTCGACTATTTCTTTTTTATATTTTGGGGTCAGTTTGGAACCTAATCTTTTGTCTATTTTGCAGTAAACTATGTCACATTTTTTGTATTGTTTTATAGCTTTTTTCTTGTTATTATGGTATTCTAGATCATTGACTTGTTTGTTTTTTAATTTATCTGTGACTTTGCTTCTATTTTTCTCTAACTCTTGGGGGTCGCTGGTGACTCGTGTTCCGAAAAATATATCTATCGGTCTTGCGTTCACGGTGGAGTGTATGGATTCGTTGTATAACTGAGTGGACTTAAATATTAAATCTTCGAAATTCGATATTCCGTCATCCTTTTTAACGCATCTCATTATTTCGGTAAGTGTTGAATGAAATCTTTCAACTTGACCGTTGCTTGTTGAGTTGAATGGTGGTATCGTGTAGATTTTTGATTTTAATTGGTTTTCAATTAGGAATTTAATAGAGGCGGAATTTAGACCTCTTTCGTTGTCCATAACAACTAGTTTGGGCATACCGAAAGCTATCATAACCTCACGTAGTGGGTGTTTTATATCTTCGGCTGCTTTTGAATTTTGAATTTTAATCTGTGCATACTTTGAGTATTTGTCTACGGCGGTGAGAACGATAGTTCTCTCTGTCGTATATAGGTCAATATGGATAATTTGACCGGGATAAGTCGGAATAGGAGTTGGTTGCAATTCACCTTTTTGAGGATGCCTGTCGTATTTGCTTTCTTTGCAAGTTTCGCATGCCTTTGTTATCTTTTCAATTTTTTTCTTTAGGTTAGGAAAGAAGAAATTATTAAGTATTTGGCTTTTATTCTCTATTGCATTTCTGTGAGCTCTAGTGTGTTCTTTTGCTATGATTTCTAATTGTTCGCTTTCGCATGTGACATCCTGAACTTGTTTCTGGGTGTACCTAACTTTGTAAATACCAAAATGGTAGGGGTATATATTCTGGATTTTTGCCATGATATTTTCCGTCGTGAACAATCCATTGACAATTTTTGGGTCGAGTCGTTTTTTCAAGATGTCTATTAAGTCGTCTTCTGAGTAGTCTGGTTTTTCAGCGATGTGTCTGTGGTATGTGGGAAAAGGTAGTTGGAATTTGTATAATTCTGTTTCTGATGCTAGTAAGAAAAGTTGATTTTTAAAAACGTTAATTGGGACTTCCATTACTGGAATAAGGTTGTGTGATGAACTGTCATCACTTTGTATAGTTGATGTTGTTGTGTTGTTAATTTCTGGCTTTGGGGGATTTCTGGATAGAGCGTCTGCAACAACGTTAGAAGTTCCTGGCTTATATCTTAGTTCGTGGTTGTACTCTTCTATGTAACTTTTCCATCTTCTTAGTTTTCCGTTATGATTTTTGCTACTCAGTGCGAAGGTTGGAGGTTGATGGTCTGTAAAGATTATTACCCTTGATGTACCGTAGAGGTACATGCGCAGATTCTGAAGTGCCCACACGATAGCTAACATTTCCTTTTCGTTAGTTGCGTAGTTTTCTTCTGTTTTCGAGAGTGTGCGCGATATGTAGGTAATGGGTCTACCTTCTTGCCCTAGGACTGCTCCGATGGCGAAATTTGATGCATCGGTGGTCTAGTGGAATTCTTTGTGAAAATTGGGGTACGCTAGTACCACGTCGTTTGAGCTGAGCGTGTTCTTAATCTTGTCAAATGCCTTAATTGCATTTTTGTCAAGTGTTACTTCCGCTTTATGGGAGAGATTCTTTGAAAGTCTACCGTTTTCTCCTCTTAGGAGGGTTGTGAGGGGTTTTGCCAATTTGGCGTAATCCCGAATGAATCTTCTGTAATAGCTTGATAAACCCAAGAAAGAACATAAGTCTTTGAGGCTTTTGGGTATTGGAAAATTTTTGATAGCTCTTACGTTTTCGCAATTGGTTTTAATTCCATTTGCAGAAATAGTGAAACCTAGGAAATCGACTTCGGTCTTGAAAAACTCGCATTTGTCGATTTGAATTTTCATGTTTGCATTATCTAAGGTCGTGAAGACCGTATTTAGATGATCGATATGTTCGTCTTCCGTCTTGCTAAAGACAATAATATCGTCGATGTAAACGTAGCAAATTTTTCCGACGTGATCCCTTAGGATATCGTCTAATGCTCGTTGAAATATTGATGGCGAATTTTTTAGTCCAAACGGAAGTCTGGTGAATTCATATTTTCCGCTATTAACTGCGAATGCAGTTTTTTCTATGTCCCTTGCCATGAGAGGGATTTGGTGAAATCCACTCTTCAAATCTAGTACGGAAAAATACTTATTCTCGCCCAATTGTGCGATGATTTCTCCAATCTCAGGGATCGGGTATCGATCTGAAATTGTTACAGAGTTAAGTTTCCTATAGTCGATGACTATTCGAAACTTTTTTTCGCCTGAAGCGTCGCTCTTTTTTGGAACTACCCACACGGGGGCGTTGTACGGTGACCGTGAAGGTCTTATTATGCCGTCTCGCAGCAACTGGTCTATCTGTTTTTCGACCTCTCCTCTTAACGAAGTAGGGTATTGGTAGTGCTTGCTATATACTGGAGAATCTGATGTGATTCTTATTTCGCCTAACACTCTGGTTGTGTAGGTCAGTTTCTCGTCTGGTTCTGCAAACAGTGTTGATCGGGTCTTAGTGACGTGATCTATGAAATGTTTTTGTTTGTTCGTCATGTCCTCTGTCCGTACTTTTATGTTATTCACTGCCTGTGTTTCTAGTTGTCTTATTTGAATCCTATAGTTTCCGTCAATAGTTAATGTTTCGTTCTTGACGTCAATGACAGTGTTCAGCAGTTTCAAGGTATCGTTACCTAGGATACCATGGAAGGTTTTTAATGTCGGTAATAAGAAAAATTGAATTGGTCTATTTCTTTGACCAAATAAAGTAAGGAAAGTGTGGTGGGATATTTTTGTTTGTCCACCAACGGACATTGCATTAAATTCATTTTGGTTCGGTCTCGGACTTGGAACTAGACTTTGGTTTGAGCCTGTATCTATTATCTGTATCCATTTCCTTCCTCATCAGGTAGGGCGTAGGCTCCTTCCGGTTCGGCATCTTCGAGATAAATTTGTTCCTCGTCCTTCATATCGTTAGGGTTTGGTTGTTCATCTCCTCCTTCTGATTGTCCGGTTGAGATACAGAACTGTCGTTGAATTTTGGGAGGTTGACCGCTGGGTGCGTTGCTGGAGTGTTTGCCAACGAAATCATTGGTCCTTGGCTTGTTCATATAATTAACGTTTCTGGTTCTAATGGAGTTATCTATCTCCATTGGCACAGGTTTTGGCTCTGGTTTTTGGAAAAAGGGCGCGGGGGCGCTTGGTATCCCTGTCTAGGGTTGAAAGATTGTGGCGGCAATGTATATTGACCACGGAATGGTTGAGGGTATTGTTTATGTTGTTGGACCATTTAGTGATTCATATTCGGTTTAGGGGTGTGATATAGGTTTGGGTTGAAATTCCTCCATTGTTCGGAGTTATTGTTTTGGGGCAATTTATGTAGCGGAATATGATTTCTGGGCGGTAGAGGTGGTATTTGTTGTCTTGGTTTGGGTAAGAAGGCATTTCTATGTTCTTGATTCTCCACCAAGTTACACAGATGCAAGGCATGGCTCAGGTCCCTTGGCTCTTTGATTGCTAAGAGTCTAGGAAGATCTCTATTTAGGCCTCTCACAAACGTATCTAAGGCTTTACCTCAATAATTATTCGTCAGAGCTCTAATTACATCTGGTGCATCTTCTTGTACGCTTATGTGGTTAAGGATGAGGGATAATTGGTGGTATACCATCTGGTAGAATTCTTGAACAGACAGACGTCCCTGAGTTAAGTAGAACATTTGGTATTCGAGAGTTGTTAAGTCTCTTTTATCAGCGTAATGTTCTGTAAGGCACTTGGAAATTGCTTTCCAATTCATAGGAGTGTTATACGAGCACAGCGTCGGCTTCTCCTATTTATTTCGGATTGACAGAGTTATTAAGTAGTATTTGTAGGTTTCTTCTTGACCATTATAAATGGTCATTATTCTTTCTACGTTTTTTTTTCCAAGAACCGAATGTGGTTCGGTCTCCGGAAAAATCTCTAATCAACCGCGTTATTTCGGGCACCTTTTCCTGCTCTTCCCCTAATCTCGGACTGGTAAATGGGATATCGTTAAGACAATCGTTACCTTCGGTATTGATTGCTTGCCTTATTATATCACCACCCTGGAGAGTTTCTTTTATCAGGGATACGATAGTATCTTTCAGGCTTTGGCTTGTATAGGCTGTGTTGCCTGATTGGGTATTTCTCTGGGAGTTGGTACTGGCCCAGCTTCAAATTGGCTAGGGATTCGGACAATTCGTTTGACTGCATCTTGTGATGTTGTCTTTAACGAATTACGGTGAATTTATATTCGGACCACTTTTAAGAATTGTTTTGGATTCTTATATTGGTAATATTTTTGGGAAGTTATTTAGTTGTGAATGATTTTTCGAAAACTTGTTACTTAATCTATAGTTGCTTTGATTCGCAAAAATTATTAATATTCTTTGTTTAAAAATTTCTTTTGCTTTCTTAATTTATGTTTTTTTCCTTTTTGAATCTTAGTTTGTATGTCGTTATTCTTTCTTGGTTTTCTTAGTAATTATTATTTCTATAATTATTATTATTATTTTTTAATCTTAATTTAAAAATTATTATTATTTATTTATTTTATTTTTTATTTTTATTTATTTATTCATTTATTATATTTTATTTTATTTTTATTTTTTTATTTATTTAATTTTATTTAATTATTATTATTATTATTATTTTGTTATTTTTATTATTATTAGTTTTTTATTTTCGAATCTTAGTTTCTTATCTAATTTTTAAATTTTCTCATTTTTTTTCTTAGTTATTATTTTTCAGGGCTTAATTTCTCGTATAAATTTTTATTTTTTCTCTTAATTCTTAACATTTTTCTTAATCACTATGCTTACAAGATGATCAGCATTCCGGCGAATCTCCCGCGATGATCCTTTAGAATTGCTCCTTTTTGTCCCACGACGATTTCAAGTCGAGATGGGTGACTTGGGTTCCTCTGGATACTTCACTCACGGTACCCTGCGGACGGACACTACAGGGTTGTCGGCGGTATTATTGTGGCACCAGTACTTTGAAACTTTTTTTGGCTTAGATCTGCGGCTGCTTGAGGCGCTTTTGATCAACCTGTCTTGTTCGTACCTGCGGCTACTTGAGTTGCTTTTGATAGAACTTGCACATTTTTTGTTCGTATCTGCGACCACTTGAGGCGCTTTTGATAGAACTTGCACTTTTCGACACTGTCCTGTTTCGCCGAGTTGTGTTCGTATTTGCGCAGTGGTTAAATCTCTTTCACTAACTCACGATAACTTTTACTTCCGTACCTGTCCCTGCTCGGGCGCCAATTAATCGAGTCCTCGAGGTTTTTAATAAAAAAAACCTGTTTGTTCCGATTGAATGTCTTATTAAGACTGCATTTATAAACTGTAACTTATCATAACTTAACCTCGAACGTTGTCCCACGATGGTCTTCCCGCTTGTCCATGCGCCGTAGCTGTGATCGTGGGCTCATCATATTTCAGTCTGAGTCCCGCGTTGCTGAAAATATGCTGACGGGGCGCGCGTGTTTCATGGAATTTGTTCAAGTGCATTGACTTTTATTCGTAGTGTTGGCTTATTTATTTGAATGCGTTGGCTTTAGTTATTTGTAATGATGGATGTTAACTTATATAAGACGAGGGAAGCCTAGCATGTCCAAGTCACTTAATGGTTAAATTAGGCGTGTTATGATTTGACCACTTGAAGAGTGTCAAATTGCAAGATCAGTAAAATGCCCGTCGACAAAAGACGGCAGCTGTATAAATATTTACATTGAGTGTCCCAATGTTTTGGTCACCAAAGTGTGTCTCGTTGAAAGATGGCGGTATGATTATAAATGCTTCTGAGGGCGTATAGAATATTTAGTTGCATGCTAGAGCGTGGAGCTGTAAAATTGTACTCCAATTCCTCGATAACATAAATGTCTCGACATTAATTCGGAAATCTTATGCTATTGGTCGTTCAAAGGCCTCTTCTGACAGGCTGCTTATGGCAACAATTAACTTTAAAAAAACTGATTAGCAATAAGCTGAGTTAAGAAGTTTTAGAATAAGCTAATTCATAACCAGAGTAAGCATAGTTCAAGCATGAGTTAAAGAGTATGGAGAGAATGATCGTTTTTTGCTCTGCTTTACTAAGAGTATATCTATATATATATATTTTTTTTATTAAAAGAGTTCTGCCATATACTGGTGCAGAAAAAAGATGAGCTTATACATTAAGAATACATGGAAATTGAGACTGTCTAGAAGACCTTTGGTTACTATGTCTAGTTAATGATAGTTGAAGGTTCCAGGGGATATATTCTTGAGGACCACTACATAATTCAGGAATAGGTCTGACAAGAATACCTATGCCCTGGAATAAGGGAAATAAATAAGCCGGTTCAGTTATATTAGTAAGAGGTTGAGCAATATCATATGTGGGATTAGTAACTGCTTGGGGATAATATATATCCCTGTAGCAATTTTTCAAATCCCTCCCTTGTCTCAGAGAAAATTCTCCTCCCGTGGCAATACTAAAAATAGAACTTATGATCCGAGGACAATAGCCAAGAGTCATAAGACCTTTTTCTAGTGATAAACCATTTGTTTTTCCGGGTCCATACAAAGATAATGATTATATCTACAGTGATTCGGCATTTCATTGGGAATGGTTCCAGGGGTGTCGAACTCCCATTCTCCTGATGAAGTTGTAGTTAACTTTACAATTGATGTTCTTAGTTCAATCTCTACTTTAATTCCCAGAAGATAATTATGATATAATTTCCCCTTATTGGTTTGGACTACTTCATTACATTTCCCACCAATTAGTTCTCCCAATATAATGATCTATAACTTGGCATATTAAAAAAATCTCTCACAACTTCCCTTTCACTATGGTGCAGTGTTTGACATTGGTGATACATCTCTGTCTCATTATTTTGCACTGTATCTATGACAGTGAGATTAAGTCCATAGTTACATGAATAGTGCGTTTCTGTTATATTATGGGCACAAGAATGTCGCAAAGATGGATTTCCCTGCGATAGTTCAAAGCGAACTAGATAAACGAAAAAAGGAAGGATAATGAATCATCCGGGAGCAGTCATAGTATGTCTAGAAAAGGGCGTTAGTAGATTGAAAAATACAGGAAAGAGAAGAAAAGCAGCTGATGAACAACTAGGCGACTTCCATAATATCAATTATTCATTGAGAATTTTTATGAAATAAATTATCAAGCTTGCACAATTTTGAATTGAATTGAATTGAATTGAATTTGATTTTTTTGATGACCATATATATATATATATATATATATATATATATATATATATATATATATATATATATATATATATAAATATATACACCTAAATCCATATTTCCAAAATTATATATAGTTTGTTACAACTTAATTTCGACTCCAAAGAAAAAAGTCACTAAATGACGAAAGGCTAATGTATTTATGATAAGCGCCATTATTTGTAAAGCTTATTCAATAATTAATAAACAAACGACTCCAAAATACATAGGCTTGTGTTATTTACATTTTTTCCCAATAGCAAGCTAACTAGTCAGTCTCGAGAAATGCCACTAACTAATTTTCGCTTTTGACGATTCACCTTAAACTGAAATCTAGATATAAAGATTTGGCCCAGCTGGAAATCAGAATACCGAGGAGGAAGAGGAAATAACGATTGCCGAACATCTACTTTAGCAGCATCTGGCCATTGTTCAGTAGGCCAGATCGACATTTTTGTGGTATAAATTCGAAAAACTAAGAGAATTGTTACTTCACACTTGATGGGCAGCAAATGTAACATAAGTATACAGATATCATTAAAGCTAGAGCCTTCTAAACTTGGGGGCATATTATTTAAAATGCTACGTTCTCCCGGAGGTGTGTAATTTCATGATCACACATTAATAAAGCGACATATCTCCCACAATTTGAAGACTACAGTTATCAAAATTTAGTTGGTAGGTTGTTGGCGATGTATAAATTGATAAATCCATATATCTCACGTAATATGAGAACGTTTTCCCAATTTTCCCAAAAGCCTGAATATCTTCGGAATTTGAAAGTTAAAGTTACCAAAGGTAGGAATGTAAATTACTTCTCCATTTTTGTTTGAGAATGAACCTCGAAAGATTGGTATTTCTTGGCAACACCCACCCTGTTCTTCGCCATCTGTTACTCGATTTTATTATGTATTGGTACAAAAGCATTGCACAGTCGGTTACGCCTGACTGCAACATTCTCTTTTGTTGAGATTGAGTTACTAAAAGATAATGCATTGCTTATCGCCAGCTTAGATACCGGTAAACTAAAATCCACAATGTTAAATTACTGTTACCTGTGTGGATTCTGTTCGATTGTTTCAAAATAATGAACGTAGATATATTTTGACGGCGGTTATCGGCAAACCACAATAGAATCGGTAAGTGCATCGAAATGTAAATAGTATATTATGAATGAAATTTAATCTTTTTTAATCTTCATGATAAAAGTGTACTCAAAAACGGCGAGAAAATTAATGCATTACATTCTTCCTCCTCAGCATACCGTTTAGTTTTTAGATCCCACAAGCGAAATATATTGAAATTTCGCTCTAGAAATTTTTCGTGGATCTGTAAACTGTGCTTTAACCTATCCTAAAAAAAAAGTTTTCTGTCAATGTTAAAAATTATAACGAATAATAAACTAATGTGAAATAAAATAAAACAGTTTTCATTTAATCAATTTTATAAACATATTCGTCCACAGTTTTTAAAAGCTTACTGAACTTTCAAATTATATTTCGATCCGCGAGTTATAATATTTGCTGGTTGTATTTGGCTATACTATTTATTACACTAAAGAAGCCGCTTTTTCAGCAACCGACTTCGAGGTGCTGTTGATCCTAACAGCAATTATCACTGGGTGCGCAGCTTTGATGGATTTATTGGAACCAATTCCGTCTCTGTGGAAACAAGACCTGGGGAAGAAGAAAAAGTGTGTGTCGGCCGAGCCAATATTGAAGGTGGATTGTTAATTGGCACACTGTATTGATCGGAAATCAAATGCATTATCATTAATGAGAAACATCCCTAGGAAGACATCGATACATACGAGCTGTTGTCCGAAAACATTTTATGTTGTGGTCAACGTTGTTGAAAGTTTTCGGGGTATTGGGCGGGCTAATAGCGTTCTTATAAGTGCACTTTGCTTAATAATTCGTTTTGTTATCCGTATCATTATCATATTTTCACTTTTTTCTTGACTTTTGCGAAGAAAGCGGGATAAGATGCAAGTCTTCGTTGTCTGTGCAAGTCTTCGTTCTTGAGGTCGAACCTTCGGATACCGTCGAAAATTTCAAAGTCAAGATCGAGGAAAGGGAAGGATTTCCTCCAGATAATCAGCGTTTAACATTTTCTTGCAAGCAATTTGAAAATGGGCACACTCTTTCCGAGTAACAGACAGAAGGAAGCATCTCCGAACCCATAAAGTATATGTATTCTTGATCAGGGTTAACAGCCGAGTCGATATAGCCAGTCCGCCCGTCTGTCTATGAACTACAGCAGTCTTACTTGTTCTTATGGGTGTACTTATAAAGTAATTTATAATACGAACAAATATTGCTTAGGTATACATAATATATATACATAGAGATTAAGTATACAATTACAATTATAATTACAATACAATTATACTAACTTTAATTTGCTATACTATTTTCAATTCACCATAATTCATATTAAGGATTCATTAAATCTAAATAACTCTTCAAAAAGGTTGTTTAGCTTTGAGAAAGTCAAGACTATCGGTGATCCACGGTGTGCTATTCCCCCTTTGGGGGAATGTAAGTCAGGCACACATAAGTTTGCTTGTGGCGTGACTTTTTTGCCCCCTGCTAGAATGGATGAGTGATCTTTATTCTGAGTAATCCAACCTATGGGTTTTTTCAGTCTTATGCCTGTGAGTGTTGATTTTTATTGTTAAGCTGATTTTGATTTGTTTGCTTGCTTTGACATACATGTGGATCACTGGTATTCACTAGCAGTAAATAAATCAGAGCCGACGTTTATTATTATAATTGTTTATTAATAATATTTTCGGGTTTCTTAAATCGCGGAACTCACCAACCTTCTCTATTTGCGCTCTTAGTGTCTACTCGTCGTTCAATAACGGTGATCACATCGCGTTTCTTTATGTTCTCGTCTCTCTGTGTCTATTCCCATTCCTACATACATATATATATATACATATTTCCACTAATTGGCCTATATTGGGGGACATGCCCTACTTGAGTCCAATGGCTTTCCTACAAATGTAGAAAGCAACTGTTGCCTTTTGCCAGTTCTTGGGTGTTAAGGTTCCAGTCTAGTTTCCAATATCCAGTATTAGCCCCAAGAAACTTGCGCTGCTACTGGACAAGCAATTTCAAGAATAATAATTTAATTTAATATATATATTTAGCAGCTGGTCGACCTGACTCGTGACTACAGCATTCTTACTTGTTCTTAGTCATTTTTTCTTTTGTTTTTCGCATAACTTCGCTGACGTATTTAATAGCGTATTGGTAAACACATACTTAAACTTATATATTTATCAAGTATAAATTCACATATATATATTTTTATATTAATAAACACAGTTTAGATGCATATCCAAATAATAATTTATGGACTATCATATTATTGATAGTCCACCAAAATAAGTCATGTGACAACATTTTTTACCAATGCTTATACAGTATTGAGCGATCTAGATTTCAATCAGTTTGGGAGTTACGCAAGAGAATGGATGAATTGAATTAGTTGGATCTCGCATCTTAAGCGAGCTCGACTTCCCTGAACCCAGATGCCAAATATATTATAGTTATATTTCCACAAACAACTCGAACACCAGTGATCCAGATGCTCATTACTTCTTAAGAAATGTGTAAGTTAACCATGAACTACCCGCTTCCGCTTTGTTGCTCAATATCCACTTAGCAATTTGAGCGCCTGCCGGAAGTTCTTATGCTGCACTTATCGGGATCAACCGCGACATTGGACCGGCCCTCCAAGGTTAAGAAGCTCTTGATATTCATTTTAACAGTTAATTCTAATCATAACAGCGAAGAGGCGAGATGTCCTTCGAGTAATAAAGCATTGAAAACTCATTTTGTGTTCGGTTCATTCAAAGTAATCTTAAGTAAATAACGTCTTAAAAAGCAAAGCATTAAATTGTACATAATGAGCGAGCAAAGTGTTTGTAGTGTTGCATGCATTGAAATCTATTTGCATTAGTATGCATAAAGTCCTATTAACTAATACATCCCCATTATCTACATGACCGCGATCATATATTCGGATGATGTTTTTTACAGAAGAGATGCGAATGATCGAAATAGCTACGAACGGCTATTAATATTCTCCTATTCACTGCATTTAAATGATTAGCTTTAATAAAATCATAAGTGGTATAAAAAATTGATCAGTCGAAATGAAATTTAATTTAGAAGTAAATAATCCCGCTGTCGCATAATTTCTGTGAGCTAAAAATATTTGAAAAGTTACCACAATTTTGAAGTAAAAATTGCACCGTATGGATCATTTGAGTTGGATTCAAAGATCCAACGATCAATTACAGATGATGGCTGCCGTAATTTCAACTGAGAGCTTGGGAAATATTATTAGATCTCTGAATTTAAGGCAGAAGATATAAATCTTATTCATGATGGTGGCAGAAATTGCACCAAATGAATAAGATATATATCTTTTGCCTTAAATTGCGAGATCTAATAATATTTCATAAGTTCTCAGTTGAAAATAAAGCTGGTAATTTAATTAGACGAACATTATTATCTCCTAAGTTTTCATCTTTATTATTCCCATCAATGTTTAAAACATTTAATTGAGAATTTATTTCTGGAAAAAAAAGAAAATCATAATATTGAACGAAGCTTAAATTTAATTTAACACTATAGAACTATTTTTATAATTTGTCTGCATTATTAACATCGCACTTTTGAAAAATTTACTTTGCATCCTTTACGCTTTTTTGATTGTGTTCGCCGCTGGTTATTTTGAAGCCGCCTTGAATTATGCAATAAAAATTGTTAATACCCACACTTGTTGAACATACCCCATCTAAGAAAAAGTATGCAATAGAAGAATATTTTGAATGCTCACACTTGTTGAACATACAAGTGCTAAGACAAAATATGCTTAATTAAAGTTAATTGGACAAACGCTGGTCAGTTTAGTCACAGTCTAAAGAATTGGCAGCCCACAAACCAATAGATGAAAATAAAAATAATAAATAACAAATAAAATTATTTGGAACGGACTTTCAATAAACCAAAAAATGCAGCGCAGGAGCCGCTGAAAATGTTGAATCTTGGATTCCGCTCGAACAGTTAACAACCATTTCATTCGCGTGTCAAGTCAAGTATTATAGAAAAACTTGTAGGTACAAATTTCAAGCCGGAGTTCGAAATATCATTATGTCTAGGTAAATTTTTAAACAAAATTTGCTTATATGTTTTGTGTTTCATAACTTAACTTATGTACTCAAAGAAGTCCCCTTTTGAGCGCTAAAAATTTTACGAATAACAAAATGAATATACCCTTTATATGCGAAATTTGATTTAAATCATTTTTGTCATACGGGCCAAAAGAATTTTCTAGTTCTTAAACTGCGCGGCTTTTCTCAGCTGTTTTATGGACCTTCACTATGCTGTTCCTTTACAGCACTGTTATTGACAATCGATAACATTGCAGCTGGCTCAGAACAGCCGCCAAAAGCCGCGAAAATATGAATAAATAACTGGAAAATTAATTTTAAAATTGCTCTAGTCGGGATTGGGCTGCCAGGAGATATTCTGCCCCTACCCATTGTATACTTTCGTAGTAACTTTATATACTCATATTGATAAACTGAGAATTTTTTTTTATATACATTTTAATCAAATACACAAAATTATCTGCGGCTTAACAGAAATAATTTCATAGTTTTGATATCTTGTAGGTTGCATACCTATAAATATGACTATTTATAATAAGTTAAAGAATATTAAATCGAAACATAGTGCCAAATACTGTAAATATATTTGTATATATGCACATTCAGCCAAACATATGTAAGCACATATACATAAGGTATGCAAATATGTATGTGCATATTTTTGAAGTGCGAAAGGCGAGGTGGAAGGAGAGTGGAGATAAAGGAATATGAAACCAAATGGACTACAGAAGCTTGGCTCTTAAGAAAATATATGCTGAGAGAGAGAGAGCTGTATAGGAAACCGTACACAAATCAAGAGTCTCATTGCTTAAGATGTGTGCCTGTCAATTCTGTTCCCATTAACTTCAATTCAACACAGAGTTTGCGCGAAGCGAATTCAAGTTGACAAGAGTAACAAGTTGTTGTGGTGGTGAACTGACTGCTCTTGAATTGTTCTTATTTTTCTTATACCCTCTCAGAGAGCACGTCTCAGAGAGACAGAGAAAGAGAGAGAGAGAGAGAGAGAGAGAGAGAGACAGAGAGAGAGAGAGACAGAGAAAGAGAGAGAAGAGTTGAGTTGTGAGAGCAAGTTATTTGCCGCCTATGTTCATGTCTCGCTCTTCGCCGCAGTTGCCTTGAACTCGCTTTGGAACAGGCATTTGCTGCCGCCATAGGACATCGTTTGCCAAATTCGAATCACATCCTTCTGTTAATCCGAGGAGTGAACAACACAGTTGCCGCAGTACTCGGTTAATTCGTGAAAAATCGACAGACGCGCCTTTAACTCTCGCTGATCGTTGACAATTTGAATTTGAACGTTGAAATGGATATCTCAGCGTATCAGCACATGAATATTCGGATGAGTACGCGTGGCAAGCGACCACTGCGAAATCTAACGCCCAATGACAAAGTGCGGGCCATTCAACGCATCCACAATGGCGAAACCAAGGCCAGTGTCTCCCGCGACATTGGAGTGCCGGAATCGACGCTTCGCGGTTGGTGTAAAAATGAGCAAAAATTGCGTTTCATGTGCCGGCAGCTGGGCACCGACAGCATGCCCGGCCTGGCCAGTCCGCCCGAGAAGCGCGCCAAATTCGAATTGCAGTTGCTGCCACCGAAATTTGCCACAATGCCCATTGGCAATTATGAGGAATTGGCCGCCTTTGGCAGCTCACAGTTCTATGCCTCCCACAATGAGGCCCTTCTGGAGAAGTTGGCTTTGGTAGAGTTCAATAAGATCAAGCATATTAATAATGGCCTGCATCCGTCAGAGGTTGTCACTGGCACCGCCACGGGCACTGGAGACGACACCGATGCCGTTTCACCCGTGATGGGCTGCTACTCCACAAACAACATGGTGCAGCAACTCAATCTGCTAGCCCTCTTCAACTCGAAGTTGTCTCCGGGCATACATAATCGTCCCAAATACAGTGAGACGCAAACACAACCAGCCGCATTCGAGGAATCCAAGCAATTCAATTGTCCGTTGCTAAGTGTGAAAAACTGGGCCAGGGATCCAGCCAAACAACAACAAATTCCAGCAAACTCAACTCAAACCCAATATGTTAACGATAGCAACAATAATGATTGCCCTATTACACTCACGCCCACGGCCACGCCCACTCCAGATGTCACGGGTCAATCCTTGCAGCTGACTGAAGATAACGCGGCTGGCATGTTGCAACAAGCGACATTTGCAACTGCACCAGCGACCGATCTCGACGGCCAGGGAGGCGCACTCCTCGATTGGTGCAAGATGTTCAGTGCCAGCCTGAATTTCTTTGCGTTTGCTGCGGCGGCTGCTTCGATGCATCCCACAGCGGAGCTGCTGGTGCCCCAGCGTACACTCAACGAGGGGACGCATGACTTGAAGAGGTCCTTCAGTCATGCATCGGTGCACAGCGAGTCCTCGAAGGAGAGCTTCGACGACAGCGAACCGGAGGATTTGTCCGTGCGATGGTGTACCTCCAAGGTCTCCAGTCCGGCGAACAGCAGATCCCAGAGTCCCGACAAGAACAGCACATCATCGAGCACATCAATTCCCAGCGATGCCGAGCAATAGTCAAATTAATTGGTGTAGATAATAATAATGATGACAATTTTACATATATTTAATTTATTAGACCGACTTCCTACTAACGTAGTTTTTAATAAACGATAACAGTTGCAACAATTTCTAGTTTTCAAATTGTATCTAAGCAATAATTATTATGAAACAAATTTCTACTTCTAATTACTATTAATGTCATTAAACAAGCAACGTTGATTGTGTAAAAAAAACCAAATGCAATAAATCTTTTTAAGTCAAATGTTCTAGCATCTAGTTGGTATTGAATAGTCAAAATTCTTTGGAATAATTGTAAACTAATTTTATACATTTGTTTTATTTTTGTTGTAAAAAAGAAAAAGCATATGTGTTTGTAATTAATATACAAATAAATAACTAACTACTATTGAGAATCGAGTGTATTTTACATTATGCGATCTAATCAATATACAAATATATATTTGGCATTGCATATTTATTTTTATATATTTTTTTTGAATACTTGAGAGGGTATTTTAATTTGTACTTTTTTGATCATTATCAATAGTCGACTCAAAACTAAAATACCTTATCCAAAGTCGACGCTGTTGATTCGTATTTATGCGTCGTGAAGTATGATTAGGTCGGATCTGCGAACGTAGAGACTGATTGATACGACACTTTAATTGTGTATGTGTTTTTTTATTTTATTATATTTTTGTTTAACAGTATTAAAATTACTTTATTTACTTACGGCTAAATGTTATGCTGCTTCACAAACGCTTCTGCTGAAAAAATCGTTCGTACTTCCCGAATACAGAATTATTCTTCTGCATATTCTGGCAACTCTAACTGATCCCTGCTATCGTTCGCCAGCTGCCTGCTATGCACATCCTTTTTAAATACATCAACACCTTACAGTGATTCCAAATACGAACACCTAAACATCTTCCAAGTTCTCATATGTTTGTTTAAACAAGTGGATATGGCCACCTACAATTATTTTACCCTTACTCAGTTTAACTGTGTCATATTTGTATCTCTCTGAAATTAATAATAGATTGAAACTAATTCTAAAACTAATAATATATTCATATTAATATAAATGTATTTTTCGCTTAATGAGTCTTCTAAACACTTGAAAAGTTATCAACTGTTTGAGCTCAAAGTCCTCACAATGGATCAAAGATAGGGCTCGCTCAATATAATCAACCACTTCCTTTGTAATACAAAGGAATTTATTTATTTATTTTTGTAAATAATTTTAATGGCCAATTGATTATTTATTATTAAATTTTAATAGTCGAAAGTGTCACTGTAAGCCGCTATCCTGTCTGAGAAGCTGAGCCTTATTTTGACAATTCTACAAATGATAAGGCAAAATTCCGTAACAAATTTAAAACATTATACTATGAGCTCCCTTTCATTATTATTTATTGTTTATTAAATCTAGGCCGACTGAATATTTGGATATTAAATTCAATATTTTGTTATTTTAACAAAAATTTTTTTCAGTAATCCATGTTGTCATCCACATGACAATTGACATAATCCTTATATTTTGAAAATTTGCGTTTAGCTGTATTTCTTATCGTTTTCAAGTTCTGTCCTGACAAAAATGATAAAATGTATTTTCAAATTGCTCGTTTTACATACAGACAAAGGGCAAAGTGAGACACTTTTTTTGCATTGTTTGCTCATCCTCTGGTTGTTCTCCTGGTAAATAATATTTCCAACTTGTCGTGCTAGTTTCTTCAGGAAATTCAAGTAATATATTTTATACATTATTATTTATTTCTAAAGCATCATTCTGCATGTGCTGTCTGTTTATTTGGACATCAGGTTCGCGGTTGGTGTTAAATTTCACACAGTTTTTTGTTTAGCTTTTCCAGGAATATCTCGGAGATTCAATATTGCTCTGGGGCTCCTCTTATTTAAGAAAATGGGCTCACATCTCAGTTTAGGTTCAATTGGTTAGCTCGGACAGATATGTGTGTCTTGGGTGCCACGTATATAGCAATGTGATCCGTGGTGAAAAAGTGAGTCAGCAGTTCGTTGGTGTTGGCCTTGAAAAAAATAATTCAACCAATCAATTGCTGATCTTTTACATATACAGTTTTTCTCCAAAAATAATAAATAAATGTTGCACCATTTTATATTTACATACCCACAGATTTAACATAACATAATTGACTATTAAATTGAAATCGATTTATTGGTAACTTTGATTTTAATTTTAAATTTAATTTACAATTATTATTAATATTTTTAAATTTTTGGACTAGTCCTTAAGCAAATAGGCTCAGTTTGCTTTCTCATTACTTCGGCTGCAGAGAAGTTGGAGTTAAGGAAGCGTTTTTGTTAACAAGATGCCGCTGGCAGATAAACGGTTTAGATCAGATATTTATTGATTCATTGTTAAAATGTAAAGTGAATTATCACTTTTTCATATCACCGACTTCAATTATATATCTAATGTATATATTTCAAGTAAAAAAAAAAGTTTACATTACTTCAGATTACAATCCGTTTGGGTTGGTTGATATTTATATATATATATATATATAAATAAAGCCGACTCGACGTGGCCAATTCTGCCTATCGTAAAATTTATAACTTAATGAAACTTTGAAACCTGGTAAGTATCCTTATTTTGCTGTACATAAGCCCGAGGTGACCGGATTGGACCACCATATCATATATCCGCCATTGGAATCAATCGGTCTAACAATGAAATAGAAGTGTTACTGTATGTCTACGCCCACCTCCATCAGCAAGTTCAGTTATTTTAGAAGACCGAAATTAATCTGAGAACAAGAACCTTTTTTGTTATGTCACAATTTGTGATATGAATATGCGATCAAGATATAATTGTTTGAGTCAAATTAAATTTGATTTTTTAATATTTGTGTAAAATTAAGCATTTTTGTTTCTAATTGTGAATATTGAGTTCGCAGCAAGACCTGAAACTGGAAGCCTATAAGTGAATTTGGTTCAGAATGTTCAGAAATATAATAATATTTCAAACTCCGGAGGAAGAATTATATGACAGCAGATTAAGTCCGGTCGACAAGGGTATGTATTGTTCGGCTTGCCTACGATAGCATCTCTTACTGGTTTTTGTAAATATTTAAATTCAGATGTGAGCGGGTCTACAAGGGTTCGCACTGCAAAATGTGCCCAGAAGCTTCCACTGAAGAATTGAATGCATTGAGCCACGTCCAACGTCCAACGTCCAATGTCCAAAGTCCGATGTCCAATGTCCAATCGCAACAGCAGCCGCAGCAGACGAATGATTGGTTCACCTTTTGTTAAAATTAAATATCGCGTGTTGGTAATTTCCGCTTGGCTTCTCGGCTCCAGTTGAAGTTGATGTTGAAGTTGAGGCGAATTATTACGATGATTGCGCGACTGACAATGCTTCCATGCATTCATGTCGTCCATCCGGCCTTCCAACCGAGCTTTCTATGCATGCGTCCCGTCCGCATTGCATGTGTGCCTCGTTTTGCTCGTGGACATCTTCGTGGCATTCTGGGTGAGGATAAAATTACTTAAAAGCAAACCCCTGGGCATATCCACAGTATTGGCATACCGCCGCTGTCAATATTGACGCCTCGTAACCCGCATGATCGTAACGGATCGCCAAATGTATAATATATGTATATACTCTTATATATAATGTATATATCTTTTACATTGAAATCTGAGTCTATTTACATATGCATGTTTAGTCAGTAATTATAATTACAAGGGCCAAAATTTATGTGACCAAAAAATTAAAAGAAACTATTAAAATATGCATGAAAAAATTATTGTTTCTATTTTTATTGCAAAATTTGTTGACAACAATTAAAACAGCTTTTGCAGCTGTTACCTAATTAAAATTGTTTGTGATAAGAATACTTCCTATTATTTGAAAGTATTTTGATAAGAATTTTGATGCATTATTCAAGATTGGTTTCGAGAATATATTAACTAAATTTGTTATATCAGCTTTTTGGTTTAGTTTCAATCACGGAATCGAGACAAATGTTTGCTTTCGATATTACATTTTAACTTTTATTTTTGAAGTCAGAAATATACGTCAATTGCTAAAGGATCCTAATTTGGACAATATATTTTATTTTTCGTTTTATTTTCTTTGAGAAAAAAAAAAATCGACAAAAAAAAATGAAAATTGACAGTGAAATATAAAATTTACAGTTGCAAATTAAATTAAATAGAATTACAAATGAATAAATAAATGATAATTTAAAATTAAATAAATAAAGTCATAGAATATAAAAAATGTATGGGTATTACACAAAAATCCTATTCAGACCAACAATTGTTATACGCTATTAACTAAATAAAAGTTGTGGAGGGTGAGAAGAAAGTGCTAACAGTTCTGTGGTCAGTTATCAAGGCATAATGTAATATAATACCCAAGGTATCTCTTAGTATATTAGTTTTGTGCAGTGTCCATCATGCTGTCTGTTTGTCTATTTGAACGCAAGTTTTTTCGACATCCTTGAGATAGAGACTTGAAACTTGGAACATATACTGGTCTGTGCCCGCGTCAGATAAAGTGTTAAAAATGGATTGCTACATCCACCAATCGATAACATCGACATTCGCAAATCGATAAAGTCACATATCTCCCACAATTTTATGGCTACAGTCATAACATTTGGTGGGTAGGTTGTTTGCGATGTCATTCAAAGATCGGCCTTGTCCACATCCGCCTCCCCCACGCACTTCGCCTCTAAAAATTTTAAATGGCTATATCTTCTGCAGTTTTTGAGTTAGATCCTTTAAGAACCCATAACAAATTTTTATGGTAACGCCTACACCTGCGCCCATAATCGCCAATGCCGATATTTCGGAAAGTGTTAATCGATAAGCCCGCATATCTCCCACAATTTTTAAGATAGAGTAAACAAACTTGGAAGGTAACTTGCTGGTAACCTCCTTCAAGGATCGGAATATAAATTTTCAGACCACGCCCATACCAGCCGCCTCCAGAAACTTCGGCCCTAGAAATCTAAAATGCGCATATCCTCCACAATTTGTAAGCTAGAGTCACTAAATTTTAAAAGTATGTTACTGGTATAGCCACAACAACTCGGAAACAAGTTTTGGACCACATCACCCCACAAAATCTATAAAAGCCTATATCTCCCACAATTTAAGAGCTACAGTTACCAAACTTGGAAGATAGATTGCTAAGATCGTACTTCAAAATTTTTATTGGCCGCCTGCCATCAAAGTCCCATTAACCAACTTCGTTCACGGAACGTTACTATGCAATTTGAAAGGCAAACTTGGACAGTACTTCTTGGCTACACCCATCCTGTTCTTTTCTACTTGTTATCTGCTGGAAAAACTTATGGTATCAAAGTATTTTTCTTATTATTTTTATACCAAATGAAAAAATAAAAATAAATAACAAATTGTATTGTTATTAATCAAGGTCTCACCCTTAGGTAAGCTAATGCATGTTTAGTAATGACATAGAAATTTATTTGTAATTAAAAATAAAATCCGCAATTAATTCTGAAGAAAGTAAATAAAAACCCGTCTGCTAATAAATAAACATTCAACTAATTAAAATAAATTTATTATTTAACTTTTTTCCCATTTGAGATTGCAAATAAATGATTAAATTTGTCATTGTTTCGCAATTGTTGGCTTTATTAAATTTGGGCTGATTAAAAAAGAATTACATATTTCACAGTAGCAGCATTTTTTAAATTATAATTTATAACAAGAAAGAACTGCTAATTTAGGCATACCGAATATTACATACCCTTGTCGAGTGGGTTCAGTCTAACCTAAATTCTGGTCTGAAGTTAGAGAATTTAGTTATATCTATGGATATTTTGGTGGCACTACTCTTATACTGACTCTCAATCTTCAGTCGATTGTTCCTTTCATCTGATGATGATGATTTTTTTGGCAAAATGAGAGAAGTCTGGCAATTGCTCTAGATATATTGCCAAAAAAGTTTAGTCTGACTGCTAAACATATTGGAAACTGATGCTGATTTAACTTTATAGAAGAAGATCTCATTTTTTGTCCAGAAGGATTCGCCTTACCATTTTAATTATTATTGGTATTATTATTAATAGTTTAAGTGGTTTCTCAAACGGAGATTTGGCAAATTCTGTACACTTGCATGCAACTGTTTTGTTTGTCAAAAATTTTAAGGGCTTTTCTATAAGCTTACCAATATTTATCTGATCAGCTGTGAGCTGTCAAAGACAATTAATATATTAGCATTAATGTTCAGAAATATTGAAATATGTTATCGTACTTTTTCACTTTATTTTGATTTCTTTGCTTTCTTGTCGAACTGTCTATTTTAATATAATGGTATGTATGACATTTCTTTGAATTTGTTGTGCGCTACAACGAAGAAAGATTCAAGTTGTGGAATACTAACTCTTGGATTTTTAATAACAAAACAACTAGTGGAAGCAGAGGATAAATAGAGTAAAAATTGAGGATGAGATTGCAAAAAAAAAACATGAATAATACACAGATCTACAAATTGGCGCATTTAAAATGTTTGAAGCTTTATAGTAAAAGCAAAGTTAAAAACAAAACCAAAAAAACGCGCCTTATAAAAAGTAATGTTACTGTATCATTGAATGGCAGTCGCATAGTTTTGAAAATAGAGCAGAAAACAATAACGATACAAAATTAAGTGTACAGCGATCATTCCTCGGAACGTCAACAATTCTGAGACAGTGATGATAATATGATTGACCAATATTTCTTTTCACTTTGAGATCTAGAGTTGCGTTATTTTATTGTATGGATTAAGTTTAAAAAGCTATAAGCTATATTGCTTAAGATATTTATTTATAATATATTTTTAAATTTTTCTTGAAGTAGCGAATTGTAAATTAAATTGGAATTAAATTAATGCTAAAACTTTTTAATCAAATTGCAGTTTTCCAAACTTGTGTGGCAATTAGCGGCCAATTAGAGGAATGGGACCATGAAAATCATAGTCCTCTAAGGCGAGCGGTTCATCATCCATCAGTTATTCATCCAAAATAGGATTATTCTTCGGTTCCACCTCCACACTATTCATCAGAGTAGTATTTAGTTCAACAGCTCCTGCAGAATCCTCAAAAGTCAGCTCGGGGGATTGTTCCGAAACCTGATCCGAGAAGGTTGCGAAAAATGTCGGAATGACCGGGAGAATATCATCATATTGGGAACGTTTAGATCCAAATGAGCTGCACGATGAAATGGGTTGTTTTCTTTTTGCCAAATGGTTGGTGAGCCTACGTTTCTGTATAACAGGAGAATTATTCAGTTTTAAAAGATGCAGGGCTTCTAGGTAAAACTTACAGTACTCTTATTAATCGTGCTCGCAATGGGAAACTTGTGGAACCCGTACTCAGAGCTGCGACTGCGTGTCAAGATGCCGATTTCAGTCAAACTTTTCAACGACTTTAAAATTTTGCTTATGACTGGCTCTAGCATTATTTTACGGCGCATCTGAAAAATGACCTGCTGAATGATAGTCTGCACAGGAATGAGGAGGGATTGTCGTTCCTGCAGATTGGCAATCGCTTTCAGCACGTTTTGGTTATACTTTTTGTTGACATCCATATTTCTTGAGTGCCAAATTAACAATATATTGTATTTGTAAGAAATTATTTTGGATATTTGTTGTGTTTGATTTATCATATGAAATGAATAGAGAAGCGGATCGAAAACCTAGTTTCAAGTAAGCATTGAATTGAAGCACATGGCTTATTGAGTTTTATTTTCTGAATCAGAAATTTAATCAAGAATATAAAGAATTACATATAATAAAAAAAATGTGATTGAAATGTTAATAAAATATTTATTTTTATGAAAGGCTAATGAGCGATTAAACGCAAAGACGCAGTTTTATTGCGATTTTATGTTGGCGTCGAAGTAGCCCAGGACACATGCAACTAATCTGATTGTAATTGCTGCATGCTAGAAAACAAAAACCACTCAAAACGAAAAAGAAAAAGGAGAAGAGCTTTGCTCAAACTGGAATACGTATCCTTGTAGCCAATTATTGAAACGCGATCGAGATGCAATCGAGAATAAATTGGCCTTAAAATTATATGTATGTATGCATGTATGTATGTATATATGCCAAGGGCGTGCTCAGCTTAAAGAGGATGGGGTGCTGAATTTTATTTCTTTGATTTTTTATAAACAAATAATTAATGGTTCTCTAAATTTATTGTAAACGCATCTCAAATCGAGTTTTATATTTCCAATTTTCTTTCTTTAGTAGTCTATTAGTAGTATGCTTCTTTGTCTCCCCCGAGTACGCCCTTGTATTATACGTACAAACATATTTCATGACTGAATACGAACAAACTTGACCTACTGTATTTGCAATGACTCTTCGCTAAAATAAAAAGGAAAAAAATTAGGAATACTCTGCTCAAGAGAGTTCAACTAAGATATATGCTGAACCCAAGTTTTCACTTACTCATAAGCCTAAATGATATTGCAGAAATTTGAACGTTATATCGTTAATCTATTTTTCTATTTCGTTAAAGTAAAACAAATTTTAGCTGCGCTTGAATTTAATACTCGTCAGACTCGGCTTTTGATGCTGATCAGGAATTAGGTTAAAGGTGTCGGAGATACTTCCATCTACCTGTTACACGCTGTGGCACAACTACATCATACCCTTCCTACCCATTGTTGATGGGAATAATTATGTTGAGCATCCGCGAGGAGAAACGATTCTCAAATGTACATATGTATGTATTTCCACACCACAAAGGTAATGTTTTCATGCTTGTGCACAGCTGTGATGAGTAGCCTCATAGCTCATGGCAATGACACGCATGCACAATTAATACTTGTGACTACTTGTGACGTCAGTTCGAACGACGGAAAAGAGAGTCATTCAGTTGTGTTAAGCAAAAGAGATCACGTCATTTAGAAGATATCCTGTGTGCAGAGCTGAAATACATTCAAATGATTACCGTAGATATGTAAGGCAATAAAAAATGTCTTAGATTACATTCCCTTTCTTTAGTAAATAAATTGTGGGAAAAAAAAAAATAATACTAATTATGAGATACTTCAGTCCGATTTTTTAAAAGTGCAAAAACTTGACATGGCATGGTTTCTTAATCTGCAAAAATGGTTTTCATTCATGAATTCAAATATCGACCGATAATTGCTTTTATGTATATGATCAATAAGCTTCATTGTCGACTTATAAAGCACAAATTACGATTGTAAAGCACAAAATATGGTGGACAAATGTTTTCTATTTTTAAGAAATATTTTTTTAAAAAGGTAATGAAGTTCGCTCACTTAACTGCAGTTTTTGAGTTTGCCTCTTTCCAAATTCAAATCATCGTAAATTTTCTTTTTTTAAATGATTTTATATTTGACTTCATAAGGTATCTAAAATGTTTTTTTTTTAAGTTGAATCGTAAAATATATTTGTTTAATAGCTCTTAATAGCAGATCAAAATAAAACAGTCAATTAGTAAGTAATTAATAAAAATAATATATATAAAAATCATACAGAAATACATATAACGGTTTTTTTAAAGCTACAAACTTCAGCTTTAGAAAATTAAGATCTTTAAACTTATTTACAGAGTATTCCCCATGCAGAGTATTTTTTTTTTGTGAAAAAAATCAAATCTATTACTTTATCTCAGTTTTGCTGTTGTTGTTGATGAACGTTCCTTTTTAATAACCAAAAGTAATTTTATTGAGATGAAAAAATTACAACTATAGAAGGAAAGATTATTTTGATTGTTTTAAAAGTTTGGAAAGAAGGTGCATTAAAAAAAAACAAATTTAAAGAAAAGCAAGACAGAAAATACCACTTTTGACGAATATATCTCCGTTTTATCAACAAAAGTCAGATTTTGAAGATACCAATTATATATAAATTAACTTAGATTTGCGTTAATTTATAAAAAGTTAGCATTTTTTATTTTTACATATACATATAACTAATAATATACATATATTCGTATAGATATATATATATAATTTAAAATAAACTTTTATTGTGGCTCTGTACTGAAGTATTTTTTACTTAAAATTGAACTGTAGTAATACTTCTAAGGCATCGATAATAGCACAAAAAAAGCAAATAAAAAAAAACATTTTTCACTTCACCCTAATGTACATCGATTAATTATTCAGAGGAATGCAACTGAAAAAAGAAATATATATTTAGCTCTTCTACCCTAATGTACATCTGTTTGTATGATTGTATTTGTAAATACATATACACTTATTAAAATGTAGGCTAGTCTAATATCCTCTGGTTGCAGCTCAAATTTTCACAATTTAAGAATAGACAAAGACTTTTTAGCCCTATGTTTGCACACAAAAGTTTTACAAACATGCACACAAACACACATTCTATCTCATCTATCGACATGGAAATGGAAACAAGCATCTTGTGAAAAAAATCACTTTTTTGTCTTTCGGCGAAATTGTGGTTTTGTTTTTGTATTTCTTTTTATAGTAATACTGTGCATTGCACTGCAACTTCTTTGTATTTGCCAACATCAAAGGCTTTTTGTGGACCTTTTTCATTATGGCATTTTTACACCATAGACCATAATCCGTAAAAAGGGTATACATACTAAATTTGTGTGAATTTACTATTGCAATATTCATATCGAGCGAAATACATTATTTTTGATAAATTGCTAAAAATATTCACCATACACATACATCTATATGTCAACAATTAAGTTTTTCATACAAGAACTAATTTTTTGACTGATTGTATGCAACATAAGTATAGCCAGCAGCCATAAATCGCATATATTCTAAGTTCCATCAAGAGAGCTTTAAAATTGAGGGACTAGCTCGTATAGAAACATACAGATAGACGGGCATAGCTATATCGACTCGACTAGTGATATTCTGAAAAAGAATTTATTCCTTATGGGATAGGAGATGTCGCCTCTAATGCGTTAAGGACATAATTTTAATACCCTCTCCAAGTGTATAATATATTTTAAGCCAAGCTTTGATTTTTTATGGAATTTTAGATTTTTTAATAACTCTTGCATTTCAAGGATATTATTACAGATGTGTGAAATCTAAGATAGTGTCGCAAAATTGGGTTAATCGTTGCCCATCAACTAGCAGAGGTATTAAAAAATATAATTGGATACCCAATTATTTACAAGAACATCAATGGAAGGAGAGAATCCCTCTACATAAAATTAAAATTCATAAACTATTGAATAAATTAACATTTGAGTTACACAATTGTCACATCAATTTAATGTCAACATTTAAAATTTGTATTCTTTTTTTTTTTTTTTTGGTGGTGTGTGAAGTTTTGTTTGGTCAAACAAATGACAATGTTCAGATATAAAATAAAAACACACATTCTTGTGCTGTCGCGCGCGTCACATTGACGTTGTTGTTGTGATGTGACAGTAACCCTTATTCTTGGGGTAAATTCTACCTTTTACAATAGAATATAGGACTACCTTGGGATAGTCAACAAAAGAAAGAGCAGAGGTCATTCTTATATATATATACGAGTGGTGACCACTGCAGCTGATTTCATCAACGTTCGGCATGGCGTCAATGAATTCTTTGTAGTTGGACAGCGATTCCGTTACGGGCCGTGTCTCACTCGTAATAAATGTTCCATGAGAAAAGGGCTTATTATCTTATAATCCGTGTGCTTTTTCAGTGGTTGCAAACTGCAAGATAAATTACTGCTAAATACCGGTTATGCATTAATTTTATGTTTTTTTTTTTTAGAATACCATAACCAAATTCGAGTAGACTCGATAAACCCAACAATTTTAATATGTGGAAGAAAAAAAAATTACTATTCAAGTATAACGATATTAGCTCTGCAACTATGGGAGTAATTATAGTTTATTTGTAATATCCCTAAAATGATCAGAAATATAACTTTTCACAACCGGAAAATGTTGCTTTGAGAAGGTTACCGGTAATCTACAGATCTTTCACTTTTGGTCCGAGAAATTTGTGGGAGAGAATTGCATAATTGTTTTTAGGGAGGACATGACTCAAGATAAATGTTGTGGGATATAAAATATTTGTTATCGGAAAATTTGATTTAAATGAATTCAGGTTGAAATCTCAATACGAACTCCATATGCGTTTAATATGTGTTAATACGGTATATATATTTAAATATGCACATATTTAAATAGATACTTGCAAGGATTATTTTTAATCGATTTTTCGATGTATATCGTTGTAGCCTCGATATGCCAGACTCACACTGGGCATGACACTTTACTCTCAGCAAAGCATGTGGTTCCTTCCAGAATTATATATAAATGTATATATTTTGACAAGCGCGTCAGCGTTGTAATGTTTATTTACAATTTTAACTGGTGCTATGAGTGGAAAAATAAAACCTACTATGAGTATAAGAGTTTCTACATTCTAAAATCCGTTTTACGGCCTGTGTTGGAATTTATGATTTGCCGTCATTTATAATAGTTACATACATATATGGACAGCACTTATATACACAAATACAAATACATTCGCATATAAATATATATATAATATAATATATATATATATATATATGTATATGTATATATGTATATATATAGACATAGGCATAAGTATGTCCGAAACGGTCCCACATTGCGGTTCGTGTGCGGAGGTGGCATTAAAAACAAACCCTTTTACTTGTTGTTGTTATACAAACTTGCGATGTCTATTTCAGCACTAGTGCACAGATGGTTCTCGGCCAACTCCCCCTCCAACTCCAAAGTGGACAGAATTTAACGTGCCACCGACTCGTTTAATAATTGCTTAGAGGCGGTGCGATTTGTGTATGCGCGTTACTGTGTCGCTGGACCATCAACCGTGTCGTTAGGCCTGTCAGGCCGACCCAAAACCGGACCGGGACCGGCACCGGGACCGAACTTAACCGGACCGGCCCGGACCGGACCGGACTGTACCGGACAGGACGGGACGGGACAGGACGGGGACAGGAGTGGACCGGCTCAAAACGGACTACACCATTTGCCAACATCTACAATTTGTGATAGATGCGGTTTTTGGAGGATGGACGAAAACGCGAGAGGTGAAAGTATACAGAAAAGGGATGAAATGTCTGAAAAATGCTTACGACTGGGTTTGGAAAATGTTATTACAAATATATTATGCGCATACATATACAAACATTTAGGTATATGGTCAAACACACTGTGACACACATACGAGCGAACACTACCCGAATTTTCATTAAATATACCTATGTATGAGTATGTATGTATGTATGTGTGTATGTATGTATGTGTGTATGTATGTATGTGTTATGGCATACATGTATGTAAACAGCATGTATGTATGTGTGTGTGAGTATTGTTATTTTGTATAAATGTATAAAATAAAATATGTAACTATGTACATATATGTACATATATAGGTACATGTATAGCTAAGTATTTATGCAGGTATGAGTGTGCGTGTGTGTGTGTGTGTGTATGTACAAATTTGGTCAGCACATAAAACTGTAACTGTGGTAGTGGTCAACAGATTGGCAATGGTTCGTTAAGCCCACGAATGTCCTGAAAGGAGGATGCTGTGCACAAAGAGCTGTGAGTCCACTTTTACCCTTGCTACAATATTATGTTTAGTTAAATTTAACTTTTCTGAAATAGGGTTAGTAGTGTAATCAAAATGCCACAGTGTAGTAGTAAAATTTGACATAAATTTTACAGCTCACACGTGGCAGCGATTGATGCCGAAGCTAATCCCGCTGGACAACAGGTAACTGGCGTGGATTCGGTCCGGTAATTATACAAGTCAGTCCTGTCCTCAGCACACACACAGGACATCAGCATCTAATGTAGGTACATATAATATTTTTAAATTGCGAGGAATCAGGCGAAGCTAATTTTGAAAACATGTATTTTTACCACTTCAGCAACAAACAAACAATCCTTAGGTGGGCTTCATTTTGAGAAATTACACACAAGGTAAACTTGACTCGGAGTGCCTACAGGTGATGTCGACAATTTTATATGTCGATCTTTGAAGGACGTTAACAGCAATCTACCTTAGTTTGAATTTTGTCTTCAAATTATGGGAGTGGTCTTATCGTTGTGCAATTATCGAGTTTCCTAGCCTTCTTGTTGAAGTATCACTCTAATTTTAACAAATATTTTGACGCGGGCACACAAATATATATATTACAAGTTACATGTCTGAAAGTTACTCTCATACGGAACATACCCATAGGCACCAGAACGAACCTTTCACAAAAACAAAATATATTTTCAGAACAAGAGTATCATAAAATTGTGTACATATTTTTAATAGGAATAAGGAGACTTTCTGAGAGCTGCTTTCGGTCAGTCCATTCCCAAAAATCGTAATCTGCCACAATAATAATTTCCGATTGGTATTCAAAAGTTATCGGCCAACAATTCGCCCAAGTCCACATCTCTCGTAATCTTTGAGCAGTAGTAACCCAATTATTTTTTTTACTCCGGCAAGAAAGTAAAGAACCTTCTAGGTGTTATCTGCTGTTAGATGGTATGACACTGATATCAGAATATTCCGCAAACGGTTACGTCCGACTGCAGTGTTCTAACTTGTTATAGAATATTTTGTGTATTTAAGTATTACTTACAAGAACCAAAAGTCGAGTCGAAATAGGCATGTCCTGTCAGTCTGAATAAACACACCGATATTTAAGATTTTACTAGGTACAGACATACAAATTTAATTTATATTAAAATACGTATCTTATACAAGACAAGTATTTTTATTAAATTATATCTTGAAGAATATAAGAGTTTGATTTGGATTTTTAAAAATATTTGTATATATACATATACACTCCGCGAAATTAAAGGCACTTAATTATTAAAATTGTTATTAAATTTTTTTTTGTTCCACAAAAGTTAGCTGTTTTAAATATACGTCAAATTAAAATGGAATTAAATTTGTAAAATTAACATAAAATGTTTTGTTATTTTTTTTTTTAAAGTCAGGTTAAGGTGCGAGATTCGATTAAAGGCAGCTAATAAAATTAATATAATATGTAAAAGCTACATGAAAATAACAAATTAATAATCTATCCAGCCTAGATGTAGTTGTAACTAAAAAATTCGTTTTGACATCGATTCAACAACTTTTACATACATTAAAATTTCCGATATCAATATATGCTACAATTTTAAAGGCAGAATCTTCTAATATGCATTTGCATTATTGCATTATTGATCAACTGCCCAAATTTCATCAAGATCGAATATAAGTATGTATATATTTAACAACTCGGATTCAGGGTAAATCGTAGTCGAGCTCACTCGACTATAGTACTCTTACTTGTTAGAACTCAGATGATGGGATTTTGGACCTGCGACACATGTATTCGAGCATTAACCTGCTGGAATACGGCATTTGGGTCTGGTTGATGCTCCATAAAGTTCACCAAAACTGTGTCCAACAGATTTATATAACCCTCCGACATCATACGGTATGAAATTTTACAAATCAGCGTTCTGTTGTGATGACTGAATGCAGCACAGATCATGAGTGAAGCACCGCACAGATTCGAGAAGCGAAAAATCTCTCAGGTTTCTTTAAATCGTGTCAGTAATCATTTAAACCGTTTGGACCATCGATATTGCATTTTTTTTTTATCAGAACATTTGTTTTTGCCACATTTAATTTTGCTATGTTAAAACTGGCTCTGATCGTTAAAACTGACTGTGATCACATTTTCTTCCGAAGTATGTATAACACGATGTTTCGATAATTGTAACCTTAAATCAAAAATAGAATTTTAGATGCCGGAGCATTTTTATACAGCCCAGCTCGTAAGATTGCAGATCCTTTTCCGATGGCGTAGTGTGTAATGTGTAAACAAGGTCGCGTTTCAGTTACAGTTTGCAGCTCCATAAGCATGAGTGCCCTTAATCGAATTATATATATATATATATAGAATATTAGAATATTATTTTTAGATACTTGGATTGTTTCACTGATTTTGTGTATGGATTCATACAGCCGCTCACAGCTTTTTTGACACAGAACACAATAAAATGTAAAGATATTTATCACTTAAAATAAAAGGAAAAACAACAAAATTTAAACTTTGCATTTTTAATAAAATAACTAACTACCGAACATAACACTACATTATATACACAAATATAAAATTTTATGTACTCATACAGATGCTGCACATTCAAATTTAGAGCAAGCAGCAAAAATTCCTACAAGATTAAAAAGAATAAACAAAAATAAATAAGAGGGGCTAAATATGTTCGGGCTGGATACAGTGAATCTCTTACTGGGATATGTTTTTCTTCGATTTAAAATATTATTTTTTTTTTTCAGATCTGCAATATTGTTTTACTTGTGATACCATAGACTCAAAAATGTTTAAAAGTTTAAAAAAAATTCTATTAATTGAATTTGAAAAGGAACAACAAAATGGATTGTTCCAATGGCAACTATATACCTTATCTTACCTACAGCCAAGTTTGCAAGGAAACAGACAATTAGACAAACATGCCAATATCGACTAAGCTGTAGATTATATTTTATTGGCTCAGAATTGCCCACTCCTATAAGTTTCACATGAACTGACCATATTACACTAGGTAGTGAAAACGTGAAAAATACTATTGAGTGGCATAATAGATTAAAAAATTGCTTATAAAGTTGTGCAAAATATGTTATAGGCAGAAGGTAACTTTTCGGACAGCATAAAATATACTTATATTCTTGATCAGACAAGTTCAAACAGACGTGTACGTCACTCTGTTTTTGTGCTCAGTAGATTCTTAGTTTTAAAGTTACTATACCACTGTTATAATATACTAAAACATTATACTCACTAGAGGGGCACACCTTAAAATTTGTAGATTTCGAGAAAACTGTTAGAAATCGTCCATCATACATTTCTACACATTTCTACTAGCACAAAAGTGATATGTTCGTATTTGCACTTTCTTGCAATAAATACACTAATCCTAAAACTAAACCTTTTGCGATTATAATCAGATCAACATTTTCAATACATTTTCTTTTAAATAAATCACTATTTATTTTTGAAAATCGTCTTTTTTTGCAATTGGAGCCTCAATTTGTAAACGTGTACAGTAAATTATCTAATAAATTTGAATGCCTTCTTTTGTTTAAACGTTACTCAACTCAAACCTCGAGTGGAGGTTTCTATACCCCAACCATTGAACATATTTCGATTCTCGTAGCAAACGCAAAACTTCACAGACCCCATTTTCTGATGAAGTCAACAAAAATCAAATGGTTCAAACAATACTAGCGTTTCTATTTCTAAATTAAATTTCTTTGCCTCTCCTAAGGTATCATATTTTAAAATACATGTTTCTCGCTAATATTTTTCCATCATATGCGATCGAAATTTTGGCAAGATTATTTATGAAACTAAAGTGAAACAAATGTGCGCTTTTCAGTTCCGCTTCCAGTTTGCCAGCAACTGTAACTTTTTTAGACTGACAATAAACTTTGTCACATTCCTTTTTCCTTTATTTACAACTGACTACGTTTTGTATAAGGTCTTTTTCAATATGATTTCTGTGGAACTATCTTTTTCTTCTTAATACATACCACTATTGCATCATTTTCGAAAATTTCCGATCAAGCCTATCATTGGGTGATAAGTATTCTTCGAATCTTCAACCAACAATCTTAATCATTAAATAAAATTAACAAATAAAAAATGGCAAATATTAAATATCAAATATCGTTAATATGTAAGACTTTTCAATAGTCTTCATAAAATGTTAAATATGGTTTATCACAATTTATAATCGATATATTTAAAATTTAACATTTTTCATAAAACATTTGAGAATATCATATAGAACAAGATAAATTATTAAGGACATCGTGTGTGTATAAGCCATGTCCTTTTATGTTTCCCAACATGTTTCATGTTTTCAAATATATATTAAAAAAATATTCTTTAACGTATTTGATTAAAAAATTACAAATCAAATAAAAATTGTGGCACATTTTTGTAATTAATTAAAATAATTAAAATTAAAGACTTTTGTAATAATAAAACACACATTTGTGATAAATCGTGTTTGGCTAGATATTTCATGTTTACTGCAATCATGCAAGTACAATAGACCTTTATAATAATAACTTAATTATTAGGTAGAAGGAAGCTGGCGCCGCTATAATTGCAATCATGTACGAATTAATGTAAAATAACAATGCTGTCATTCCAAACAATAAACGATAATCGTGGCTGATCCTAACTTTCTCATATCACTTGATGGAATTGTACCTTTTGAGCTTGAGTTTAAAACATTCAACTAGCCAGGCTGAAACAGTAAAAAGCAGCATTGTCTGCGCTCAGAAACTAAGCAAATCCCAGATCATTTGAATTGCCGTGAAATAAGGAAATAATATTTGCTGCTTAGAAGCATTTTATTGAGATACAAAAAAATTATTAAATATGATAACGTTTCTTCGAATCGAAAATCAAAGTATTTTGATAATTTTTCATATTGATTATTATTTGGTGAACTCTTTTTATTATTTAAATTTATTATTTGCTAGCTCCATATCAATACTCCAATATTTTTTAATCCGGCCGGATTCATCATCTGGGAGATTTCACAGCGCCAGTTTAGTCAGCTGTGTTTGAATCTTTATTAATTTATAATTTATATAAATTAATTTTCTTGTTTCAAAAATGAGTTCAGCAGACTTCTTTGTTTGTCACAGCCTGCTCACATCTAAATTAAATAATTAAGTACAAATCTGACTTCTTGTTCATTTGAAATGATGTTAGTATTATTAATTTAAGCAAATAAGTTAGATTTATTTATTATATTATACATTGCTCAGACGAACTCAATTGTAAACCGATTATTAGTTTGATGAAGAAAATGCTTCTCCAAAATATTATAAGCACAACTCTTGATTAAGATCTTCTGGTAAAAAAACAATTGCCGGCTGATCTGAAAGATAAGCAGCTAAAATTTGCACATAGTACAATTTAATTCTTTCGTGTTTATATTAATTTTCGGTAGCACCAGAAAATTAGACTTTTTAGCTTGCACAAAAACTTCTGCTGTGTAGTATAATTATTACACTTAACTGCAAAGTTTTGTGGTTGTAAAGTGTAATTTTTGGTTTGCGCAAACTTGTTGTGCACTTGTTGCCGAGCCAGGCTCTTATGAAACAATGTTGTCCCGCTAAACTGTTGGGCTGTGGGAAATAGAAACATGTCCAGAGCTAGGCAAGGATGGGCGAAGCACTGCATTTAAATATTCAGTGCACAAAAAATGCCGTTTTTGCGGCTGGGCCGCGTCAAAAACCAACAAACATTTGAAACACCCATCACAAGCACTTTGCACGTCCATACAAGCCTAATCGGCGACAGTATCACATGACGGTCGAAAGGCCACATCCACATTCACATACACAATGCGGTGCCACTTGGCTCCTCGCATTGCACGCGAAGAACTATTGAGGCACTGAGGCAGTGGCAGACAGTACACTCACAAAAAAATTGTCCTACATTCTTGAAATTCGACATTCTTTTGGCGCTAAGAGTTTCTTACCTTATTGTACAAAACGTAAATTTCTAAAATCCATTTCTTACAACTTTCCGCATTTCACTCATGATTTTTTGATCAGAATCAGCTCTTGCATTTGTCCTTTTAAGATATTTCAAATTTTAAGTAAAGTGTTTTCTTATATATAGAAATTATTTCAAAGTTGGTCGATTTTTTCTGAGTGTATTGAGGCACCGAGTCAGTGGCAGACAGTATGATGTTGCGGCAACAGAAAAAACGGGCAACTGCATCAAGCTGCATGCCACTGGCAAACAAGCGGTTTCCAACTGACTGCCTAATCCCCTTAAATATCGCGGCCCGAACGAGGCGACGTCCGGCGATTTTTTTCGTGGCCGTGGCTCCAAGCGCTTAGTGAGCTGTGAGCTGTGAGCTGTGTGACGAGCGCAGTTTTTGCTTTACCGCAATTTCGGCGCATTGGCGAAAGGCAGTAAAAAAGAGTCACTTGATTGACCTTCGCATACGGTTGCAGTTTTTTCCTTCATTGGCGTCAACAATATCACGGCAGTTGCCAGCTAAATTTCCATATGGTGCAATTTTGATGCGTGCTTACTCAAAAATGCCGTTACTCACGGCCACCTATCCTTTCTTGATATTTTTGGTTTTTTTTTTCCTTTTTTTGGTCACTCTTGTTTCTGTGCAAACTCTTGAAAAGTGAATTTTTTCTGCGGCTGCGATTTAAGTGCAACACCTTTGGCAACGACAATGCAAACGAGTGCTGCATAAAAAAATGTTGGCAATTCAACATCTGTCATCCGCAGTGTAAGTGAAACCAGATCGGACCAACTTCCAGCCAATGACGCTGAACAGGTCAGCGAAACCATATATAATTTATAAAACTAAAGGTTATGGTTGGTTATGGTTAGGAGTGATCAACTAGCCAGTTTCCAGCATATACATATGTATGAAACAATTGTTTGTTTACCAACATACCCGGACCAAACACAATAATTATGCGTGTTACTATGGTTTTTACCTTTTCTTCTCTGACTGCATTAAGTACACTCAGAAAAACAAATCGCCGGAAAGTTAAGTTAAAATCGCCCTAAAAATTGGAAAGTTTTTTCCGTTCTTAGATATAATTTATAATTCTAAGAAAATATTGTTCTTAAAATTAGAAATGCTCGACATATATTAACAATCCCAAAAAATATGATGTTTTTCTATTTTTTACGAATATTTTCTAATTTGAAGAAATGCATTTCTGAAAAGTAGATATTCAACTCCTGATTCTTAAAGAAAATCATTTTTAAGCTTAAAAAAAGGGTAATGAAATTAGCTCTATCTAGCTTAGCATCTGTGTAGCTCGTGCGTTGTTTTAGATTAGGTTATATGAATTTGTAAACTATGTAAATTGTGTGTATTTGTGAAATCTTAAATTATACTAATATTTAATAATAAATATAAGAAAAAACCTAATATGTGACAATTATTTGTATATACATTTAAAATTAAAACTCCTGGAAATTAGAAATAGTTTTCCTAATTTTTCGAAAAATTCATCCTGAAATTAAGAAATGTTAACATTGGTTTTTAGAAAGGGAAAACCTTCATTGTAGAAATGTATTTTCTAAATAATAATCTAAGAAACCCATGGCGAGTTTATAAAATTCAGAGCGATTTTTCTCTGAGAGTAAACTTGATCGGTTTCAATTGCCAAGTCGATTCAGCAAAGTCCGTCCGTCAGTCTGTCTGTCTGCCCATCTATCTGTATTAATGCACTTAAAATTTGGTATACAAATTCTTGGAAACCGCATATGAAGTTTGTCCTTTTTAATAATTTCTCTGGCTTGCCAAGATAAATGGTTGACCCATTGTTCTAGGTATCACAATGCAATTGTATGTTTTATATTTTATATTTTATAGACAATATACGTTCCACACATTGTGGAGAAAAGAAGCACAAAGATTGATTAAAATACACAGCTTGCAGACTGCGTGATTTTAATTGATTTATTGTGTTCATATTTGTGCCCTATGTTCTTTTTTTAACTTAGAGCGGCCCCAATCTTAATATTGAGCTTCCTTACGAGCTAGTAACAGCTTGCAGTGTTTATAGTATTTTTCTAAAGGTACTTCTTTGCGATACTCTTGTTTCTTCTTCGAAAGAATAATTAACGATTGTTTTATAAATCAAACTCATCTCAAAAATAACTTTGTTATATTATATTAAGATTGTCTGCTGAAAATACCGCGCAACTTTGTACATGCATGCAATACATAAAACACAAATACATATATAAACTTTTATGTTTTGTGACAAACTTTTACAAAAAAGAAAATAAATCATTTATTGCTTGAACGTTTTGATTCATATTTACTTTAAAGGTTCAAGAATATGTTGCTTTTTAAATAATGTCTTTCAGAAAGAAGACGGGAAATATTATTATTATTTGAGACCAACAATCAACAAAAATCAAAAATTCCGTTTACATATGAATAAAATATGAGTTAATTTAATGTAGATTTCGCTGCTTTGTATGCGATTTGTAATGTTAAGGGTCGCTCCGATGGCTGTCAGTGTATGTGTGTCATGACCATTGAATAATCATTAATGTGTCTTTTGAATTTAATATTACGGGATATTTAGGCTTTCCCGATTGCTTTGTGGTGCGATGAGCATGGACAAGAAATCCAAGAAACTATCCAAGTTTGATAAGATTTATATAAGATATAGGTTTTTGACATTTGGAATTTTTGATCTTGACCAAGAAATCTAACCAATCTTTTCAGTAATCTAATTTTCAAGTCTGATAACTCTAGCTCTAAAATTGGGGACGATTTTTGAGGGCGTGTGGGTGAAGCCCAAAACGTTTGCTACTTTATATGATTTTTTTTTTTAAATATTAAAGGAGTGCCGTGTCCAAGACATTGACTACCCTCTCTGTGACCAGAAATATAAAGATTTTATTGATTTTGTTTCTTAGGTAAACCGTAAATTTTGGTGGCGTGAGTGGATGTAGCATTTAAGATTGTATTATTGATATTTAAAGTCACTTTGTCTGATGCATAGATACGCGAACAAATATTTTTAGATTCAAGGCTCTAGCTTAATGGTGTTGAAAAAAGTTTCGCTTATGCAGACAGCATATCAGAAAATAAAAGTGACACCGATTCACGGTACACTTTTGTTTTACTTTCATTGCTACTTTAATATCGCATTCCGGTACATGTTTCACCATTTGGATAAAAGTATTAATTTTAGTAGACCAAACTTAAAACAAATAACAATGTTTTAATCGGGAGAGAGCTATAGATATAATTAGCAATAACTCTCCAAATAAACTTTAATTAGCTCTATCTTTGGAGAATATTATCAGTAACAATCAAATAAAGATAAGATAATTTGGTGTCATTATACGTTGAATCCCACTCTAAACATCCAAAGGGGGGCATTTTGAAGTAGTCAAATAGTGCTTTAATATATTTGTATACACCTGTACTTCATATGGCAAGTGAATCTGTTTGCTTGGACTAAACATTAAACGGTGTTTTGCATATGATTCATTATAGATTCATAATTGCTTGCGCATCGATGTGGAAGAAGACTTGAATAGGTGGTTTCTGCAGAAAAGGACAATCGTAGCAAGGAACTAAGTTGCCGGACACAGCTCAAAAACGATGGCTTTGCAATATCCGCGCCAATTTAAATGTGAGTTTGAATTCTGCTTGCTCGCTATGTATTCCAGATATTTACAAACACACACACACACACAGGCGCATATATGTATGTGTGTGTGTGTGGTGTGGTGTGGTTGTGAGATATTCTAGGTGCTGTCAAAACTAAAGCGCGCCCTTGCCAGGGACAGACATGCCCAACTTTTGCTCCATACAATATCAGCAATTTCCTTCGTTAGTCATTCGTTTCTTTCGTCTGCCTTGTTGTTATGGCTCCCAGCGTTCCATCTACGAAAGAGCTCCCGTTCCCGTTGGTCTTTTTACTTTGATGTAGATGTAGTTGTAGTTGTAGTTGTAGATGTGGAGACCTCCGTTCAGAGTTCAGTGCCTAGACCGTTCAAAACGGGCGAACATGCGACGTTTGGACAACCGGACAACTGGACAGCTGGACGCGAGGACGCCTTGACGCCTGGACAAGAGAACAAGAGTACAACACATCGGCAGCAGACGTCGGTCTCACGTATATTTGACTGTATGCTGGTGTACATGGAAGCACACACATATGCACACTTGGCCCCGTAGCCGTAGTAGTTGCTAGCCCGGCCCGTACTAGGTAGTCACATATGGACACATAATGTAAATGTCCGTAATTTCTTTTTGGGCATCTCTTAGCTGGCGATGCTGCTGCTGCCGCTGCCGTCAACGTTCTTGCCATTTAGCTTGAAAACGAACGAATCCCTTTGCCTCGCTCGCCTTGGACGACGACGGCGACGACGATGGATCCACACACATGGCACAGGCATAGCAGCAGCAGCAGCAGCAGCAGCAGAAGCAGCAACTTGCGGCCCAGCGCAGATTGCTTCTGCCATCGTCGTCGTTGTCGCCACCACCACGTTTCCATCATGGCACCCAACCACCTGGCGCTGGAGGCAAGTCGATCGATAATTTCCATAGCTTGACCACTGCTGTGTATGCGAATTTTGAAGCGGACATCTACAAACACACAAGCAAATGTACGGAATCACCCTACCAACAACTAACACACACACTCACACACACATACACATATAGAGACCCACACACACACACAGACACACACACACACATAGAACATACTAAGCATTTACTCTTAGAAGCACCGGCGACACACACGAAGCCGTTGCCGTTGCCATAGCTGAAACTGAAGCTGAAGCTGATGCTGATGCTGAGGCTAAAGCTGAATCATGCTTCGAAAGCAGTAGCATCCACATCCACATCCACAACTACATCTACTTGCACATCCCATATAACGGCATTGGGTGTGATGGCGATGGCAACAACAGTGGACTGACTGGTCAGTCCCCACAATAAGTAAGGGTCTGCCATGAAGATAAAACGAAGACCAAGGAACGAAGCTGTGTTTCTGCAAAATGTTGTTTGCATACTACTTGCGACATGTGAAAAGGATAAGAGTGAGTTAGTGTGTAAACGTGTGAACGGTGCGAGTGTGTGTGTGTGTGTTTGTGTGTGCGTGTGTGTGTGTGTGTGTGTGTGTGCAAATGTGCCTCGGTGTGTGTGTGCCACATAGCGGACGATGCCGCAAATAGTACGTGAGTGGGAGTTCGGCGCGATTGGGGACCGCCGGACTCGCTGTGGGTAGTTGCCACGGATTGAAGTGGTATGAGTGTGGGTGTGAATGTGTGTGTGTGTGTGTGTGTGGATGTGGATGTGGGCTCTGGTCAAGCAACGCGCAACGTTGCCCGGGACTGAGACGGACAGACGACTTGATGGCTACGCTTTTTTGGGGGGATGAGGTGAGAGTGGGTGGGTGGCTTTGTCCGGGCTATGGCAACATCTCTCGAGTTGATACGGCGTCGTGGGAGCGCCTGGCAGATGGAGGTAAAGATGTGCGCTAGGCGATTGTAAAATTTCACATTTTAGAGAATTAGACGCTTTCTCGAAAACAAACACATCACACACACACACACACACATACTTACATACATCTATATATATATATATAAATATATATATATATATATGTATATGCACACGCACACATGCCTTGCCATCTACTGATTTCACACACACACACACACATACATGTATTAATATGTGCATATATGTATAGAGCCCAATATACAGATGGATAGACCATAGACATGTGTGTGTGTGTGTGTAGAATCCGAATCTGTGTATACATACGCTTATACATACTGTACGTACGTACTTCTTCATCTTCTTCTTTTCAGTATGTATGTATCGAGTTTTAAATTTGGTAAATAGGCAAATTCTACTGTTGGGTTTTTATGTGTAAACGAAAGTCAATCAAGTCAATGTTAATGCAAAATTTTGCTATATTTTTATGTACTAAAACTTCTTACAAGGCTAGTAATGTATTTCTCATTGGCTAGGTACCCAAATGGATTCAACAGAAGCTAATATTTTTAATATTTAGGAATATATTTATATATTTTTTAAATTTTTGACTTTTATTTATCAATTTGTAACTTTATTCGAAGAAGTAAAATAACCCACATAGACAATCTCAAAACTATAAGACCTAGAGCATCTATATTTGAAACATAAGTTATCTAATGCCAAAGTCAGAATAAGCATATTCATTACATCAATGCATCTAACGTGTCCTAAAAATGCATCTAACGTGTCCTTAAAATACATTTTTAAAGCGCTGAATCACCCATTAGCTATATTAAAATCATAATTTTTATTTTTTAAACCTCACAATTTTGGAAAATGCATATTTCAACAAATCTGGCCATCAAATTTGTGTGTTTATACGCCAATCAATGAAATCAATCGATTTATATCGATTTCCGATAGTAATAAAGCCAAAATCTTAAAGGTATGGCCTTCTTAATAAAATAAGACACCTTGATGAATTTTTGACCAACTGTTCAAATTTCATTATAATCGAGTAGGAAACAGCCAGTTTATTAACCAAACATATCCCTATTAATGCGTGCACGTGCGAGAAGGGGACAGCATGATAATCTAAGCCAGCGTAAATATGTACAAACATGTGAATGTATGTATGTATGTGTATTTATTTATTTATTTATTGTCGACTTATATCAGTCGACACAGAAAAATAAAAAAGTACAAAAGAAACTAAATTAAATGAATGATAAAATTTCATATTTAAATTTAATAAATCAGAAATATTTATAAGATTTCTGGGGGTATTTAAATGAGTATTTATTCTAAGTACGTGTATACTTATATAAACGTCAATAAAAAGATGCGCCTTGTATTTCTTTACTCTTCAGTGTCTATGACGGTTCTAACAAAAAAAAAAAAAACACTTGCATACCTGCTTATATTTTTTAAAGGGAATATATATTATTCTAGCTTTCTTGACTAGGGCATTCTTATTTAGCGTTCTATTTTATATATCTAAGACGTGTAAGACTTATGATAGGAAAGAAGTTGGATTGATTTCGAGCTCTCTCGACTAGATTATTCTTACTTCTTGATGCTTCTATAAATATATACTTAAAATAAAATGATTGGGAATCAAAGGCATTACCCATCATACATTAAACATGACACTAATATATCATACAGCTCAGAGCGAAACTATCGGTGGAAGGTGAGTATCTTTTGTATAGAATATTTAAGCAGACTTATGTAATACTGATTGTTCTAATAAAAACTATATTTTTTTTACTACAAATAAAACCATTACGCTTATTTTATTGTGTGATATAAAAGAATCTAATAACAAGCTCTTTGGACTTACATGAGATAACAATCATCTGATGAAAGCAAAGTTGTGACAAATAATAATTTAGTTAATCAAACAAAATTTTCCAAATTATAAAATTTATTCATCCTTTGTTTTCAATGGTTAAATCAATATATATTATAATTATATATACACACATATATGTATATATAAATTTATAACATTGCATTTTCTTGATTATAAAGCATACCTCGTGTATCTATGTTTTCAAAGTCTATAATCAAATAATTTGCTTACTCTATAACTGAAGATATTATTCGTCGAGTATATTCGTCTTGTGCAATGTACGTCACTATTTCTGTCCGTCTATTTATTCAAAAAATAAAATCGCGTTGAAATTTAAAAATTCGGCTGAAATTTTAAAATTAGCTCACTTAATTAATTATAAAGTGTATTTATAAAAAGTTGTCTTTATTAAAACAAAAGTTTTCCCTTCTCAATTCTAGAAAAAAATTTTCTAATATTCAAAAATGATGTCTAATTTTCGGGAAATCGAGAATTCATACACCAGCTTTTTTTTTATTAATTATTTTCAAATTTTTGGAATATATTATCATGTCTAAAAGAAGCCTTTCTAGTTTTAAGTAATTTTTTCGAATATTTCGAAATTATTTCTAAAATCCAAAACATTTATTAGATTTTACTGATAATTGCAACGTTCTCAGTTGTTGTAAATTTTTGACGCGTAATAATAAATATAACTTTAATTGATTAGTCTTAACTTACTCAGTAACTACAATGGCCACTTCAAGCACAGGCATTCTTTTAAATGGATCAGAATACCAATAATGTTCAATCAAGAATCAAGGTATAATAATAATTGTTCTTCGAAGATCGGCATATGCCACGCACGCCTTTGCCACCCACAGGCCGACCGCCACTAAATAATTTAAATAGCTGTATCTGTATTTTCGAATTAGAGCCGTCAATTTTGATAGATAAAACAATATTGTGGCCACGCCCACACTTGCGCCCATAATCTCCAAAGCCGATATTTCGTGTGATATGATTAAACCGCATTAGAATAGAGTCACCTAACTTGGTAACCTCTTTCAAAGATGGGCATATACATTTTCGAACCACGCCCACACTCAGGAAGTTCGGCTCACAATTTGTGAGCTAGAGTCATACAATTTTGAAAGTATGTTACCCTCGAAAGATCGATAGTAAAATTCTATGTTTATGGCCTCTCCGCCTCCCAAAATCGGCACAAATGATAGTGTAAATCGATTGAAAAATATATTTCACACAATTTGAAAGGTAGAGTCACCAAAAGCCAACATGTCCCGCAATTTAGGAGCTACAGTTATCAAAGGAAGATAGATTATTAAGAACATCCTCCAAGATTTTTTCGCCCACTCCCGCCCCCATATTTCCAAAAAGCTTTTAACCATTGCAATTAAGAAGCTAAGGCTACAAAACTTGGGAGCTCCTTCCAAATATTGCACAGAAAGCATATAATATCTAGAGTAGTTTTAAATCAAAGCTCGGAAGGTTGATTACTAGGAATCTCTTTCAAAGATCGGTATTGGAGTATTTTGCAGTCGGTTACTTGTTTTTAAAAATATATTTAATACTGTGATTTAGATATGTTTCGCATCATTAGGTAATACATTTCTAAAAAGTAAAAATACAAATCCTAGTCTTAGAAAAAAAATAATATCTATAACTCATAAGGAAACTATCAAATTTACTCTCTAATTTGAGGTATATATTTATTCCCAAGCTGTATATTATTTTAACAAATAGAGAGAGAGCAGCCATTGGCGTCAAAAATATTTGTATTTGCAAAATTGATGATTTTTTTTTGAGTGTAATAAGGAATATGCACCTGCGCAGCCTATTCATTCAGTTAAGGGGCATCCATCACTATGTACACTCAGTACTCCTCACCATGCATGTACTTATCCAAAGATCCACAATTCGCATATTCCATGGCCTTATGTCCCTTAACAAATTTAGATGCTTCAATAATATTCTTATGTAATAATAATTCATAATAATTTTACGCAATCGGACATTTTTTAATTTCCTTCGATGTCGATGATTTCAGTTGTGAGAGAAATATATATTTGTGAGAAACAATATATATTTGACTTTGCTTACATTATTTTGGTGACACTAATTTAAACAAGTGAGAATGCTGCACTCGACTCATTTGTAATTGTAATTTTAAAATATTTTAAATATCTGTTTAAATTATAACAAAATCAATAATAATGCTGTAATCAAGTGAGCTCAACTACGCTATATCCTGAACACAGCTATTAAATACTCCATTGTTATATTGCCGAATGTTGAGATTTATGTGGCTTGGTTCCCAATAAATGACAGCACAAAAATCTATAAATTTGGAAATGTCATTATATTTTTGACACAGAATAATTAAAACAATGCAAATTTATTGCATGACAAAAACAACATCACTTTCATATATGTATTTGTCTTTTTGTTTAGTTTTTCCTGCAGTTGTGCGACAAGTGTATAAAAATCTATACATTTTTGGTATAGGTATAAAAAAAAAATAATAAAAGTCACGTGAGCTAAATATATTCTAATTTTATTGGCAAACTTTGCCTTTAAAAGTGTTGCAGACACTTACGGGAGATTAAAAAAAAAAATTAAAGCAGCGCATATATTTATTATCGACTCTTCTGTTGATCCTGATCAAGAATAAATACATATACCTTGTGGAGTTGAAAATACTTTAAGCATTATAAAAATGATTTTCGCTAAAAAATGCATATTTTCCTTCTTTTTTTTTATCTTTTAGTGTATGTACAGACAGGCAGTTGTGGCTACATTGTTCACACAATTTTGAGTTCAATAATCGTTGCTGGAAACAACGGAATACATATACATATAAGTACAATGCACTACATCTTGATACACATATATATATATACATAGTCGCCTAAGTAGAGGAGTAAATATGTACACAAATAATCATATATCTGTTCAAGTTCAAGGCTGCAATTGTGTATATACTTTCACATATATACATCTCACAATGACATTCAAGTACACTAATTTGTGTATTCAAATGGGTGCTTATTGTCATTCCCAATCTTAATCCTCAATACATAGGCGCTAACTTGCTTATATGCTATGTACATACCATACCCACATACATACATGCATGCATAAATACGTACATACATATGCACATGCAGAGCTGCAGCCGCAATCGGACGCAGCTCATTATAATTAAATAGGTAATAGGTTGATGTTGCCCTAATTTGTGAAATGCGCATGTATGAGTGTTTGACTGAGTGTACTTATAAGCCAGACAAGCCAACCAATACACACATACACACACACATTTAGTAATACATATGAGTGTAAGTGCTATGTACAGACATAATTATTATTATAATGAAATAATACACATTATAATGTCTAGTCAAAGGGCACATTTGGCTACTTACACACACATGTATGGCTGTTTAGACGTACATATGTGCATCGGCTTATATGTGGGTCTGGAGTTGTTTACTTTATTGAGTATATGCATAAATAGGATGCATAAATAAGTGGCACATGTACTTATGGACACATAAGTACGTGTGACACTCTGACGGCCTGAGTAACACTTATGCGGTGTTTGATTTCATGCCTCCTATCACAATAAAGGTCAATGTCAAAGCTGTTTAAATAATTCTCGTAAATATAACTTAAGGCACTCACTTCTTATATTCGACACATAATTAGCCCGACAAGTGTCAGTGACCGGAAGGTGACAATTGTATATATGTATATCTTTGGCCTTAGCATAATATGTATTACCAACAGTTTGAAAAACATACAAAGAGTCAACGTTTTTTTTTATCAATCGAAGGGAAGATTCGTTATCATATTACGTAGTACTCTTGCAGACGCCAGTCACAACGGATTTTCTCAATGAGAGCTACTTGAAATAGTAGTCTGATTTCGACAAATTTTTTACATCCAAGAGAACTGTGACAATACACTCTGGGAAAAATTGCCCAGAATTTTAGAAAATCGCTCTGAAAACTACAAATTTTGTACTGTAATTAGAAATAATTTCTAAATATAAGAAAACAATTTTTCTCGAATTAGAAAGTTTTTTTTTATTAGAGTTTAGCTTCTGTCGGCCCTTAAGGCTAAGTGGGAAGTCACTCAACGCACGGATCTGGGGTCGCAGTTCATACCGCTGTAAGATCGTAGGTTTTTCCAAATAAAATTACCTGAACTTATAAAACTATCTGAAATGTTTGTATTTGTAAAATCTTAAAGTAGTAATGTTTATTAATAGTAAGGCAACAAAAAACATAAGGATAGAGTTGTTTTGTTTTATTTTGCATGTACACATGTGGAAATTAGACCAATTTTTTTTTATTTTGATTTTAGACAAATGTACCCCGAAATAAGACAAAAAAATACTGATTTTTAGAAATATACATTTGGAATAATCCGGTGAGTACCTGTGGTGCGATAGGTATTGAGACGACTTTCCACAACCAGCACAAATCATTTCTTATAGACAACTCATCCATTTTCCAATCGATACTGAAAAAATCAAAGTCTATGCAGCCTCAGACCATTTCAGCTGAATTCTACATCACTTGTATCTCAACACATACTTAGACGTTAGTGGCTCATCAAAAATCGATCAGAACACATAATATCGACAGATGTAAACTGTCATAATATAATCTTTTGGTTTTTTGTGCCCAAAAATACAATTTTGTTATGTACAATTTAAAAGTAATTTCATATAAAAAAAAATTTGTATAATATTTTTTGTCACAAAATATGTTAAAAGAAATTTTGGGGCTTGAAAAGGTATTCGTCGCTTGACTGTTACTCTACTCATGTAGAGGATATTAGACAATTTTGGATTTCTATATGTTTTACTGAAAATCGGGCAGTGTACTTATTTTCATAATTTAACTACACTTTTACTTTGTATTTGCGAAAAAAAAACACTTTTTAATTCAAATTGTAAATATCACATATTATAAAAATGAAAATATTGAAAAAATATATTTTGCAGTCAAATATAAAAAAAGTGAGTATATATATTGCTGGCGTTATCAGCTTTTTGCTAGCTTTATTTTCCAATTAATAACACGAAGTTATTTCCACGTTATAAACTTTATTGAATGTATTTAGACTAGAAGCCAAATGCTTAGTCTTTTCTTAAACAATAGTTCGTTTATTAAAGGTTTGAAGCCACTTGCTAAACCTTCTATCAAATCTTTGCTTATTAAAGATTTGAAGCCACTTGCTAAACCTTTTCACAAGAATAGTAACTCACGATCGAATACCGAAAATGAAGGTTTGAAGCCACCATCGGTCGATAAGCTAGATTTATGCGAAACAACTAATTAGCTGCAGCAGCCGGTCGATCAGCGAACGCACTTGATAGAGAGAGAGAGAGAGAGAGAGAGAGAGAGAGATAGCGCTGCACAAAGAGAGCGTTGCTGACGACGGCTGCTGCAGCTCAAACTGCACTTACATAATATGGATTTGTAATTAAGACTAAAAATAAGCAATTTATACTAAGACACGCAGGGATCCAAATTCAAACATGTTAACAACTCATAATCAAATAAATGTATTTGCTGCTGCTGCCAACATATATAATATATACATATATACATTTATATATATATATATAAATCCCAGAAATTTTGATAATTTTTTTTACCAATTAGATAACTTTATTGTTAATTTCAAATGGATGTTCTTTTCTTGTTTTGCTTTGATATATAACTTTTCAAGCAAAAGTCGACGGTTTCAGAAAAATATGTTGAATATTAATAATTAATATTTTTATCTCTGACATGCCATTTAAAAACAATCGGACAATCTTCAATAAATGTTGAGTATACATCTGAGTTTTTCTCTATGATTATAGTATCTAACTGGATCAATGATAATTTTACCTAAATTTATATATATATATATGTATATATATAATTTTGCTAACTAATGTGAATCAAAAAAAAAATTATATTAAAAATATTCGATTTTGAAGTTTCTAGTTGAAAGGATGTCGAAAAAAATTGCCTTCACCGTTGCCGGATAGATAGAATGACAGACATTGCTCAAACCAATATGCTCGTCGACCCAGAGTTTCAGAGAATAAAAAAGAAAATGAAATAAAAATCGATCTGTGGGCCGAAAACCATTTTTTGTAAAATGACAAATACTGCAATTAAATAAATTTATTTTACATGCAACTTTTTAACTGACTACTTCAGAAAAAAGTTAAGCCTAATGGCTTTTAAAAGTATATTTTCAACGACATATGGAACACATCTAGTTTTAAAGTATACGGAATATAGAAAATGCCAAATTTAGCATTCTTTTGTCTTTTACAGCTAAACCGGCAAATTATCAAAATACTATTACAACAAACCTATCTCAAAGTATTATACACAAGAAAATAGATGAACATAGAGACTTCTATTTTTAGTTTGGGATGGCCAGTTGAATTTGTGAATAATTTTTAGGCAACCAATTAAATTTTAATGATTAATCAGGTATTACTTGAGGCTAGAATCTTGAATCTTGGAACATATTCTAGTCTGTTCCCGCATCAAAGTTTCAATACTGGGGTACTCCGATCACTAGGACACTTGGAAATTGATCAAATCGATAATTGAATATGTATAAAGCTACATATCTCCTACAATATTGGAAGGTGTACTACCGGTAATCATCTGTAAGTATCGATATAAAACATGTATGGCCACGCCCACACCTGCGCCCATATTTCGGAAAGTGTAAATCTTTAAAACCACCAAACTGGAAAGGTTTTTCAAAGATAATATCTTAATATCTACCAGATTTTGTAAACAAGAGTCAGCAAACTCGAAAGGTATAGAGCTAGTAACCTACTTCAAAAAAATTGTTGACCACGCCCACTCTCGCCGCCATAAACTGAAAAACCTATTTAAAAGCTATAGTTACCAAACTGTTCGGTCACGCCGATATATCAATGTCTAGCGATACCAAACTTGGAGAGTACACGGAAAGTCCTCCAATATATTTTTCAGTCACTTCCACTACCGCCTACAAAATGCAAAAAAAAAAACGTCTAACGTAATTTTAAAGACAAGCCTGGTGGGTAGATTACTAGGATCCCCCTCAAAGATCGGAAATTTTTGATTATACCCTGTTCTGTGATATCTGTTATCAGATGTTATTACTTATGGGATCAGAGTATTTCGCAGTCGGTCACGCCCGACTGCAACGTTATCACTTTATTTAATGTCAACTGATATCAGTAGACAGAGAAACATACAAAATATTCAAATAAATTTAACTAAATAAAAAAAACGTATTTATTTAGGGTACTTAAGTTTAAATAAAAAAGAAAAAAATATTTACACAATTTCTGGTTATCCAAATTGCAAAATTGGTCCAACATTTTTTGCATTGACTGGGGAAACCTAGACAAAAACCTACCAGACCAAATATAATAAAGAGTTAATGTGAATTGGTTAAGAAGATGTTATTTCGGGGTCTGTCTGATTACAGTTAAGCTAGTTCTCAGATACTATTACTACTTCAGGAAACTTTTATGATATGTGAGTAGGTGGACTCTGGACAGCGAGGTAGTGGCATTTATCTTATGTTTAATTCTTATGTATAATTCTTATATTATCAAAATGAATATTGAACTTTGGATGCGCATAGGTTTTCCATTTTCCTTCAATTGTGTATGAAATAGAATCCTTTCGGAAAACTAACCGAAAAAAATCAACTAATGTAATTAAAAATTTGAATTTCTCGACATAAAAATGTAATGCCAAATAGACTTTTGCCACTCGTTCACTATTTTATACGAGTACGAATAGTACAAATAAATTTATATGAAAATGCTCAATACCCAAAATTTACGCAAGCTGTGTGGGCTTAAAAGACGGAGACGGGGAAATAGGGGCAAAGTGGAAGGAAGGGGTTAGTGAAATTCTAAGGCCTGTTCACTCGTTGTACGTTCTTGGCGGCATTCGTAAAATAGCCAACTATTCAACTTATATACAGCCGTGTATATATATTTGTTAATGCTGCAAAACCTTCTACGTCTTTTATTCCTCGTGACCATTCCCATTCCCAGTCCCAATCCCGCACCCGCACTCGCACCCGTTCCTATTCCCGTTCCCGTTCCCGTTCCCTTCGACTGCATATATGTTTGTGTATTAATTTAGCCACCCACTCTATTACGCATACGCTTAGGGCCAAGCCAAGCCAAGCCAAGCTGGCCGTTTCAACTTGAAAATTCGAATTTTCGCAGCCTCCAACTCGTCGACTTGCGTTAGTACCTCAGTCGCTGCTGTTGCTGTTGCTGTTGCTGCCACACAACCTCTACTTCTGCCACAGCCACTGCCACTTCCACAGCCACTGCCTCAACTTCAACTTTAGCCACGGTGATGGGCAATAGCAACGACGACGATGCCGACGCAACGAAACGTGACCAAGCCGGTTAGTACGTAGCCCACATAGCCTCCTCTTCTTCATATCCATTACATGCCGCACTGGACCACTGGACAGCTACCCCGAGCCTCATACTCTACTCCGACCACCAGCTCATTCCTTCCCATACTCAACCCCCATCCAGCATCAGTCGGCGATGTAGCAAGCAATCGCAAGCCGTATGCAAACAACATTTTGCACACAGCAACTGGAGGAGGTTCTTGTTGGTCGCCTTCGTCGTCGTCGTTGGGTTTCCTTCTTGCTGCATGCTGTTCGTCCTTTTGCTGCTGCTGCTGCTGCTGCTCCTTCTTCTTCTTCTTCTTCTTCTACTTGCGTCCTGTGCGATGTCCGAGCTCACATAAACATACACGTATATACATATATACATATATTGTACATATGATATGATGTGTGTGTGTGTGTGTAAATGTGTTCGCATCTCTAAATTCGCATACACAGCAGTGGTCAACTATGGAAATTATCGATCGACTTGCTTTTGGTGTCAGGTGGTTGGGCGATGGATGCGATGCCAGCAAAGGCGGCAGCAGCAGCAACAGCAGCAGCATGATGGACACGCAACCGAAGTGGAAGTGGAGCTCTTGTATGGCAACGAACTGCTGCAGCTGCCTCAAACGAGGGCGACGTCACCCAAGGCGGACATGGGCGTTGTTGATGGGGATGGGACAGGGTTAGTGTTAGATTTTGGTAGAGGGACTGCGGAGAGACATACTGGGGTGGGGGGTTACAGGAGATTGGCGACAAGCGCTTGGTCCTTTTGCTTCGTTGCCAAGGCAAAGGCTCTGACTCTGACTCTGACTCTTACTGTGGCATCGCTGGATGTTGCCTATATTGGTGCTCAACTCTCTCTAGCTCGAGCTCGAGAATACGTTGGTTTTGGCATCAACGTTAAATGCCACTGCCTGACTGCCTGCCTGCCTGCCTGGCTGCCTGCCTGCACACATGAATCACCCCTATCCAATTCGCAGCACGACGAATCTAACGACCAGGAGATGACGAGGACAAGATGACGATGACGATGACGATGACCAAAAGGAATGGTGGCCACTGCTGCTATTCTGCATTTGCGAAGCAATCGGCGGAAATATTCAGCCCTGCACGCCTTTTCAGCCGTTCCCTACGCCTTACTCCCTACACTCCGCTCCTGCAGTTTCTGCTCACACTCACACACACACACACACACACACATACACACACACACACTCGTTCATTTTGCCCGTGGAACACATCAAAAGGCTACTGGTCTCATTCGACCGACCATTCAAATCGGCGAGTGGGCTGCCAAGTTGTTGCCCGGTGTGTGTGTGCGATTGTGTATGTATGTGTGGGGGAAGGAGGTAGTCCAGAAATTGCTTATGCGACATCTACTGCTTTTGCCGTTGCTTTTGCCTCCAGTTTTAGTTAAGGCAGACAAAGTCAAAGACGGCCCTGGAAATGGCAAAGAGTGCTCTTCTCAACGTCCAGCGGAGTCCGGGCCAGGGCAGGCCTGGCCAGGGCAGCAACAAGGAAACATACGGGATACATACGTTCTGTCACATATGTAGTGGCAATACATGTATATATGTGTATATGTATGTGTGTGTGTGTTAAAAATGGTTGGCCGTTAAGTTAAAGGCGGCTGATACGGACAACTTAAGCTGGGCATGTTCTCAAGTTTAAATCACAAAACAGCGCCAGCAAATACAGAGACTGAGCTGTCGAAATTCCACCTCAGTCTCATTTGGTGAGACTGTATTGTCAAGAGACAATATAAAGGACGAAGGACGTGTTCTGCGTGCTCATTGAAGCATTATCTTGACCAGAGTAGGTTCTGTAGTCCTGGTCTGGCCACCGATTTTGATAACACTACTCATTTGAAGCCTGCAAATTCTCCCTCCATCGACATTACGATGATAGGTGATGCATTTGCCAGGTTGTACAACGATATCCATTTCACAGTCCTCTATTAAATTGCGAACCCCAGTCCAGTGTATAATCCCATCGTCACATTAGCTTAACTGGTTGTAGAATTCGATTGGAGAATCGCATCTGTAATTCAATAAAATTACTTCTTTTTTCACGTTTGCAGATTAAGCTGTCAATTTGATTATGTACATAGAAATATGCGAGTGTTGACTACTCTTCTTAATTACCAGGAACAGGTTAAAGCTAACACATAAAAACTAACAGACAAAAGCTAACAGCTGAAGTTGCACCATTTTACAAAAGGTATTTAATTATTTATTTAACGTCGACTAATATCCGTTGACACAGAAAAATATAAAAATTGGGAAATAAATTAAATTAAATTAAAAATAGTCTTTAATATTTAAATAAAAATAAATATAATAAGAAATATTTACGAGTTTTCTGGGGCTGTTTAAATGCAAAATGGTTCAACATTTGTGGCATGAATCAGACAAAGAAAAAATCAAAATTTGTGGATATGAATTTAAAATGCGTATTTTCCCATATTTTTGCGAAGACAACTACTTGATTAACATTTAATTTTATACTTATTATTTTACTACAAGTCCTTCGCTTTTTTCGAATTTGTTTTTAAAAAAATCTGTGCTATTGACTTAAACAATATTCATATAATAGAAACCAAAAATGACCAATATTTGTAGGTTGATGATTTCGATACATACAAATATTGATTGTCGCTGTGAGCGTTAACTTTTATTTTTGTCGAGAGGAAAAAAAAAACAAGAAGCCGAAACAGAAAACTATGTAGACGTCTGGGCATCTTATTGGGCTTAACCTAGTCCAACAAGTGGCCCATAAAAATACAAACAAATATACGGAAGGGCATAATAATTTATGCGCGTTGATCCACTTCCACAGAATACACAGAGTACCGAGGTAGCTTTATTTTTATTTTTATTTTATTCTTTTTCTTTTATGTTTTCCATTTGCCTGGTGCTTATACGACGTGTTTACGTTTTCTTTGTGCGACTCATCCAAGACTGGGCCACAGACTGGAGACGGCAGATGGAGAGACGCAGACGGAGACGGAGACGGAGACGGACACTAGAACTGAGACTCATACTGAGACTGAGACTGAGACTGGACTGAGACTATGGCAGGACAAGTTCAAGCGGTGACAGAGTCACGGAAAACACTCTTTTCAGATAGAAGCGAAGAACACAGGAAAAAAATCAATGCTTAAAGGCAGAGAATAAAATATTTATTCTAGATTTCATTCATGAACGTTTACTACACATGCATACACACACACACGCATATGTGTGCTCCTACATATATATGTGTATATATATGAGTGTGAATGTGTATGTGTGTGTGTTTGTGTGTGTGCCGAGTATCATACCCGCGACAAAGTTCTCTTTCACATTTTTATTTGTATTTCTCTTTCTCTGCTGCTGCAACGGCGCCTGCTTTTGCAAGTGGTTGGGATGCGGGCTATTTTATGCTGTGCTCCACTCAAAGTTACAACTTAACTGTTATTTTATTACAACATTTAATAAAAATCAACAAGTGCATGAGTCCGACTACGACTACGAGTACGAGTCCGAGTCTGTGTCGGAGTCGGAGTGTGCTCTCCTCCTAACTGGCGCTGTCGTTTTGTCTGATATGTGCCCCCAACACTGTCTTCACCCTTGTAGCAGCTATTGCAACAGCTATAGCTATAGCTGTATAGCTGTGGCTGGAGCTTGAGTAAATGGAGCGTGATTTTGTAGCTCCATCAAGTTTATATTAAGTGTTGGTATTAAAATAAAAATGCTTGTTATTTGTCTTGCCTTTTTATTTAGTTGCCGATGCCCAGTTTTTTCTCTTTTTTTTTCTTGCATCCTAAACAGAGCAACATCGCGTTAAACTTGGGCATGGATAAGAGACCTATGGCATAAAAGAATAGCTCGCCGAAGATTAAATACCCTTTGTAGGCCTGCATGCACTTTGATTATTTATTTACAAAGTAAATGACTTTTTATTTGTGGTAAAGCCCAATGGAATAATTACGAATATATGCTTAAAGCTGAAGCACTAGTTTAAAGGGAAACAAACAAGCCTGGCTATATCCACTCAGCAATCGAGTAAGCCCTATGCTAGGGTGTAGCAACAGGAGCACCAGTATCAAATCAAGCGTGTTCTAATTACCCTTTTGTGACCCGATAGCTTTAGGAAGCGAAAAAATATCAAATTTCGCTAAAAAATAAATCCAACCTGTTTCTTAATTTGCTGCTGGAAAACGTGAGGCGTAACGGCACTCGCTGGTCCCCATTCACCTACACTCAGAAGAAAAATCGGATTTAGTTTTGGAAACTTGCCATACTTCTGGCGCCAGGGGCTCCTAAGCAGGAGTTATTCCATGGTTATTATTCAGAAGTAAATGTCTAAAATTATAGGTTGAGGCTTTCTAAAAACCGGGGCTTGCTAAATGTTATTATTCTTATCTTCTGGCGGGATTCTAAAATTTCGAAAAAATATGTCTGATAGGAGGAGAAAAATCCATATATATTATCAGCTTTTATTTTATTTGATTTAATGATTTTACATACACAAACATTTAACAAAGTTGTTAAAATACATGTACTTAACTTGAGAACACTTACGGGGACTCGAACCCGAGGCTCTAAAGTTGGCAACAGCTTTACTCTATTTAGCATTTGGGAGAACAAATTGATTTTCCTAATTTATCAGGAATTAAAAAAAGGCACAATTTTGTTGGAATTGTAAATTTAAGGTAAGCCATAATTAAAAAAATGTTTTTTCTGTTCGATTTTTTTTCTTAGTGTACGATCTTAAAGTGCTGCTCCAGCCGAAGTGTATCTATTTTTGCAAGGTCTGCGCAGAGTATGGAGTATTCAGTTACTGTCGCATTTTGGCGGTATGCTAATTCGCCAATAATAACTGTTACCCCTGACTTTTATCGTTTGACGTTCTCACGACCGCAACTCATACTTATACCTAGCACCCATTTAAAAAACAATCAACTGAGAACGTTTCAGAATATTCTGACACTAGTCTAATACCTGATAATAGCAGGTGCTAAATAAGCTTCTGGTAAGAGTGGGGGTGGCACGACCTCTGAATAATCATTAATGTTCCTTTTAAATTTGGTGTCTCCAATTTTTTTTAGGAGATTCCCTGTAGTCTTTCCAAATATGCTAACTACATATTTTGGACCGGGATGGGCGTGATAAATGTTTTTCAATTGTGTTAAGAGTAAGACACCTTTGAAATTTGGTAACTTAAGCTTTAAAATTGTGTGTAATATTTTGGTTTATCAATTTACTCCATCAGATAAATCGGTTTTTGCAGGCGCGAGTGGGTAATGCTAAAAATAAAATATTTCATTTTAAATGGGGTATATACCTTGAAAATTTGATAAGCATAGCTCAAAAACTGTAACTGATATATAAAGGATGCAGTCATTAAGATACTAACCAAATTTAATAACTCAAGCATTGAAATTGTTGTATGTTTTATAAAAAAAATATTGCTAATTGTGTGAATTAGCATTAATCTAAAATAACTTTGGCTGTTTTACTATTTTTTAGTGCACAAGTAATGCTCTATAAATACATTTATTTCAAATGTGTTATATTTAACGTCTCAGATATCATTTTAACGTTCATTGTGTTTTCCTCCTTCTTTACAGAAACTTCTCGCTCTAGATGGAAAATCACGGGTCAGGGTAATATGACAAATATTCAATACAAATAATTCAAAGGAAATTCTATGAATTTAATAAATACGTAATATATCGATTTTGGAGATAGTTGGAATCGTTGTTGTTTCATTCATCATTTCGCTTATCATCATCATCGACATTGAACTCGTGTTTGTTGAGCTATGAGAAAAGTCACAGCAAACTATTCAATACATTAAAGTATAATCCCTTAATTTCTGTATTGACTGTCCGCAAAGTTTGACCCCATGAAAATAAAGCAAAGAAAAAATATCATTAAGTAGTCTCTGACACTGACCTAGCCCAATGCCTTTAATGTTATTTAGTTCACAAAAAGAAATGAAATAAAAACTCTGAATGTGCCATCGCATCCTTCCACACACACACACACACACATTCACTTACAGCAGACAGACACACATGCATACAAATGTGTGTAAGTGTGTGTGTGTGTATGTATGTATATACTTACTACATAAAATAAAACGCGCACAAGTGTGATGGGAACACATAAAAAATTTAATAAGCATGTATGTATGTATGAATACATGTATTTGTGTATGTATGTGTGTGCATGTATGCTTAATGTGGGTGAAGGACACACATACAATACCTAATAAAGGAAGTTCGTAAACATTCGTCAGACAGCCTCGAAAAAGTTCATGGATTAGTGTCGATTATGTATTAAATAATCCGAATATATTTTAAAAGAATACAACGGTAAGCAACAGATAAATACTTTGATCAACTGCATATCTATGTGTGTGTGTGTGTGTATGTGTCTGTGTGAAGAAGTAAGCCAGTACTTGTGAATTGAATATAAAAACAAACATAAAAGTTTGACGCCTTCTCTCCACCCAATAACAATATTGCTCAGTATGGATTTACTTGTATATACATACACATGCATATCATACGTATGTATTTATGTACATATGTGTGTGTGTGTGTGTGTATGTACAAGTAAGTCAGCATGCAGGGCCACTTTCATTCCTTTAGCGCTGAGTAACCTAAAAAAAAAAAAACGACAATCGCAGCTCCAGCGCCAATGCTGCTGCTGCCAGTGACCAGTCCGAGCCCCCAACTCCAACCCTCAATCCCTACCCCCACCGACCTCGACCTCGACACCAGTCTGGCTTTGAGTAGACCAACGGACTAAGGAGCACACACAGCACACACACACACACACACACATACACACATACAGAACACGGTATGCAATATATATTTTTATGTAGACAAAGTCTGCTCGAAAAGTGCAAACAAAAAAAATAAAAAGAAATGTTTACAAATAGACAGAAAAGAAGTGGAAAAAATTGGTTTTATGATTCAAGGACAGGAATCACATTATTCTTACAACAGCATAAAAACCCACACATACACTAAGAAGTTATGGGTATGGGAGATCCCCGTGCCCCATACCCCATACCCCATGCCCCATGTCGCCGTGCCCCGTATCCCGTTTATCCCTGGCATTGAGGTCGACGCTGCTCACTTTTGGCTCAATTCGAAGCAATAATTTAAGTCCAACATTTTTATTGCTCCACATGCACTCTTAAGTATGTTTGAATCTATGTCTGTGTGTGTGTGTTTGTGTGTATGTGTGTGTGTGTGCATGAACTCTCTCAAATATCCTTAATACGTAAGTCTGTAGTGTGTTCACAAAGTGAAAGTACTTTCGATTTCGTTCAATTGGGCTTTGAACTTTTGTTAAAAGAATATAAAAATACTAAAAAACATCACAAAAGTGAAAAGTTGAAAAGAAGTAAAAAGAAAGAAAAACTATTTCTGCACGCCCAAGTTTTCATTCCCTTTTAGACCGGTGGCAAATGGCACACATCTAAATTAAAGAAATATTTATCATTACAATTACAATCACAAAAAGCCATCCGAGTTTTTCCATATGGGCTAGTTTATATATTAGTCGTATGCAAATAACTCTGTGCCAAATTTTAAGTGGATAATAACACTCGTATTTGTTGTATGAGAGATATTCAACTGAACAAATAAGTTGTTCTTACGGGTACTATTTTTTCCACACAAAAAAACAAACGAACAAATTCTAATTTGCTGAAAATAGTATTGACAATTTTTTGAATGTCACAATAGAGTTGCCACTATTACATAAAATTGTATTCCACTTAAGAAAAAAGATATTTCACTATGAAAACCTATGATCAATTATAGCGAAAAAAAACATGGGGATTTTATGTTCTTTTAATTGAAAATAATACAAGCAACTTAAAAAGTACGAAAAAAAATAACAAAAAAATGCATACATTTTTAATCGTTGTAAGGGAACGAGTAAAGTACATTTTATACTCACCTAGTGTTCTCCAAAAATTTCTTTGAACTTTGTAATGTTGATAAATGTGAAGGCAAATCAAGTGATTTGATTTTTTTGTTAATCGACTTGCTTAAAATTCACATTGACAATGTGCAGAGAAATAAAGTTATTAAAAAATATTATGTAATATCTCAAATTTGCCCATATGTGTTCGTTGAGAGCATAGTAGATGATTCAATTTGCAATTACAATAGACCAGTCAAAATTTTTTATTTAGTATAGTGTAATGGGTAGCATTCATTTGTGGTGGGCCACCTTAAGTAATCCTAACTTTTTTTCTTCAGTTTTGGGGCTTATCTAATCCTTTCAAGAATTGTTGAATCAATTTTACATTTAAATATCCGCAGAAGTTTTTTCATTTATTAAAAAAAAAAAATATTTTATTTCAATTTAAAATGCGTGCATATTTTATTTAATTTTATTTTTGTATTTTCCAGTGTTGACTGATATTAAATAAGTAAATAAATAAACACTTCATAATGTTAAGAAAACCTTAAAATGTAAAAGGTATAAATTAGTCATAGACGTTTTCTTATACAAATTATTAAATTAATTATTTTTGTTTTTATTTTTCTCTCGCCTCCTTTGGTTTGCGTAGAAATGTGTGTTAATAAATTAGATTTCGTAAAACAAAGAGAATAGGTAGCAATTTTTTTAGCAAACCAATAAATGTATAAGAACAATATACGTTATTTAGTACTTATGTACTTAAATTAATTATGATGGTACAATACTTCTCCACTGAATTTTGGTATTTGAAAACGTAAGCAGCTCTCAAATAAAATCACTCTTGGCTTTAGTCAATACATGTTGTCGCAAGTGCACTGTATTATTATTTTTATATTTTATTATATATATACTTTACAGCGAATTCAAATTTGAAGAGTTTTGCATCCTTGCAAACACTTGTCATATAGTATAAATCGCTATTTGGTTGCTGTGTGATTTGCCTCGAGCTTCATTACCTGGTTTGTTTTTCGCAAACTTTGTTCAGACGTGTTAAAGTAGATTCAAATTGCTTAATTATCGCGGTATGCTCCTGGTCATCAACCTTTTAAAAGTTTAAATTTGACAAAGTTGTTTTATTCTAATTTCTCTTCAGAAATGCTTGTAATACATGATACCGTTGAGAAATTCCACCACCAAATTCCACCAACAACCCCAAGTCATTTTGAGTCCTTCGTCAAAATCCAAATCGCCCATCTGAAATTATTTTTGCGCCGACTACTACCTAATCTAATGGATAGTTGCAGAACTATCGGACAAAGAAAGTGCGACTTGGGGTCGATTTTTCAATGTCCCGATAAGCAGTTGATGGGAAATCTCAAAAATAAGAAAATTTCATTACCATAAAATACCTTTTAATGCTATGTATCAGCACTACACAGACAATAGATGTTAAACAAATCGACTAAAAAGTGGCAGCATATTTTTTATGTGTCCGTGGGTCCATAATTCAAGTAAGAGTTTTATGACAGACAATTACAAAGAACTATTGACATTTTGGCTATTTGAGGAAATAAAATAAAAATAAAAAATCCCAAACTTTTGGTATATGTAGCAGATTTTGGTTCCGACTTTCTCAATAAATATGGCTTATTGTGAAATAAAAATTTACTCATCCATATCTATTTTGAATAGAATTACTAAAGTCACTGAAACCACTTAGAAACTACGCTCTTTCTTTAAGTGGAAGCTACTATTTTGGCGTGTCTGTAAGAAATTAGATTGTAAAGGTAGTTTTTAAGCCAATACCACCATTTAATACATTATAATCTTTTTTAATTTTGTTAAAGTCTCAATTTTTTAAGAAAAGAGGTGATTATCCAGAACTGCGCAAAAGAACCACAAATAAATGAAAATTTCTTAACCGTTTATAAAATTTGAAACTGATAGTGGGACACTGTATATGACAAGCTGTATTATCTGAACTATAGCTATGCATGACTTCAATGAGAAATTGAGAATCGAATTCTCTCTGAAGTCCGAATTCTCTTCTCGCTCTTTAAAATGATTTTGCTTTGCTTATTAACTCAATAAAGGTTTCTGAATTTTATCATTTTTATTTTGGTAATCCTTCTAGAGTTTGTGATATACCCAAATAAAACGTTTTAAAATGATTTACGAGAATTTATTAAAAATTTCAATATATGGCAAAATCTATTCGCCATTCCCTGTAGCTTGATGTTTTTACAATTACTATTTTATGTGTTAAATACTAAGCAAACGGACAATTGAGGTGATTTAATTAATATGAAGTATATAAAAAGCAGGCAATTATGAAGTTGTCGTTGTCTGTCAGATGACAGGTTTTCATAAACGAAATATAATAAAATTAGTAATTTGGGATTTGGTGCTGATATATTAGTTTTTCATGCAGGAACTAATTTTACGATCGAATCTTCAATTTTAGCTAAAAAAAAAAAAAAAAAGGCAAGCAGCCAAGAGACAATATAGAATAGAAGCATGTCCATATCTACATGACAATTGATGCTGCGAAGTAATTGAAATATGATTCATTTTATTACACATTTAATGACGAAATTAAAATGTGCTTCACTTGCGTCGAGTAACAATAAAATGATAAGTTGTAATAAATTAAACTATATGCTTTTGCGTCAAGAATAAGATAAAGCGTTTAAATCAGTCAATGAGTTAGTAATATATGATGCAGAGCCAATCGCTAAGTAAATTAACAGTCTGTTGCCTTATAATCCTGGCTGGTGCCAAACAAGTGTTTAATATATGTGGCCAGAACAAAGCGGGAGCTGAAGTCACTACAACAATAAGATAACAATGCCAAAGGGCAGCGAAGCTGTCGTTTTGGTGCCATGCCATCTAGCCGATGCCATGTTGGCATTTTATACTTACTGATATGCTGTTGATTTTGGAAAACTTTCAGTTGTTGAATATGATAACGCAGCGCAGACAGTGACAAAGGAGACGCATTCATGGGCGCAACGTATTCGTCAAAGCCAAGCCAAATATGCATTTTGTGTGTGAATTTCAGAATGTCTACTTGCATCTACACATAAAGGAATTTTAAGGAATCGTGCTTTTGTCCGAATCGGATGCATTTGTATATGCAGTTGTGTACATGCATATACTTATACATACACACATATGTATATCTTAAATCTATATACATATACATAAATGCAGACGTGCGTGCAGCATAAATATACATATCGAAATATGTATTTTGGTATTAAAAGAACTCCATTCCCTGCTCGGTACTTGTCCGTAGATACAAATTTTCAAATGATTCTTTTTGTTTCTGACACTGCCCCCAAGTATTTATTCTTTCGAGTGGCCAAGAAAATGAAACCTTGCACACTGGACATGAGATTGCAAGATACTACTAACCCAAGCAAATGCATAAGTGCGTAAGAATATTCTTACGTAAGTCTGAACGTGTGTCCATAATGTAAATATGTATTTATTTATATCTGTATGTACTTATATCATATGATGTGTGCACATATGAAAACATATGAACACTGGCAATATATGAGTAAAAACCACTATTTGTCCATGCATCTAGGTGCGAATGTTGTTATGTACAAGACTTCTTTAATCGTAGAATGAGTTATTAGACTTTTAGTTAGAGCAACATTGTGATACATCATATAGAATTTGTTCACTCTGGCACTTATAATATTGTTAACAGCTTGTGTTCGCTACAATGTACTAATTGAAATTAGAATTGAAATCCAGAAACTCAAATAGCGGAGCTGTTATTATTTGTCCCGTCAAGATCGTATCCCAAATGTGGTATACGACTTATATTCCAAAGATCGTATCCCAAATGTGGTATACGACTTATATTCCAAATTTGAAAATCAAGCTCTTATAATACTCCGTTTGTTCATACAGCCGCAAAGAGAGACAAACATGGCTAGATCGACATGGAGGTAGATCCTGATCAGGAATATATATATCTTATTAGTCGGACATGCTTTCTTCTACAAGTTACATCATTTTAGGCAAGTTCATTTTACCCTTTTTTATATTATCAATTTTTATGGGCTTAAAAGAAAACGGATATTTTAGGGACGCCGAAAAAAAACATAATAAGGCCTGGAAAATTAAAAAAAAATGCGTTTAGTCATTATAAATATATGTTATATAATCAAACACGAATATACAATAAGCAACAGACAGAATAAAAGCAATATAATTAAGATATGCGCAATATCTCATCATAACTGATGGAATTTCATCAACAACACAGACGTTTTAAACAATATTGAGCAATTAAGAAAAAGAACTAGAAGTGCTTCTTAAAATTGTTTTAATCATTATTCTGCCGCCAATGATCCTAGAATAATATTGTAAAGCAATTTGACATTGCCAATATCTGAATTTGCCAACACGAATGCGCTAATACCAACTTCTAGAATATAATCTAATCACTAATAAATCAGTGCCAATAAACTAAAAAGGCAAAATAAGAAACCTATTAGCTTTTAATATTAAAGAAGTGCATGAAAAACACTATTTGAAACAATTATTTTTCTGTCTGCAGGTTAAGTGATTTTTGCTTTTTTATACTATTTTATTTCGCGCTGAAGACGAATCCCGACGGGACTCCAAATATATCGGAGGACCAAAAAAACTGGCTGCAGGCAGAGAAAAACATAATTCAATTATAAAAAGAGGTCAGCAAATAATAAACAATGGAAATCATTACGTTTAAGTTAGTTCTACATGAATTGGAAAACATGCTAGGTTAGGTTAACCTCACATATATGATAGGATATATATTAGAATATATATATATATTAGTATTAGACATTAAATTGGATATCAAAAACTTTTAGCAATCATTCAACATTCTTTAAAAATTTGGAAATAAGAGAATAACTATTTGACTGAGGAATATGCAAAGATCGAGAAAACATATACTTTATGAGGTCGAAGATACTTCCTTCTGCCTGATACATAGTTTTCAATAAATATATTATAATCATTTTTAACGGGATCGGAATATAAAAACGCATTAAAATAAGGTTAAGTTGGTGAACGTAAAGTTATACTAGCCAAAACTAGACGAAATATTTGAAGAGTCCTCTGGAGAGTTATTAAACTATATGAATATATATTATTATTATTGGGATACCGGCACTGCGACCTACCTGAAAAACAATACCCACACCAGCTCCCGCACGAATGCTAGATTCTCTCTACTGTGTTGAGAACTTCTATGTCTTTGAGACTCATAACGTGCATCCGTAGGATGCTTCATCTTCTTCTACTTAAGGCGACACACTTTGCTCGGATGTGTATTGAGGATTCTTCCTCGCTCTCACAAAATCTGCATTGTTCGCTACTATAAATACCTAGTTTATTTAAGTGGGTTTTATGAGCCTGCTCTTTATGGTTATAGCCACCTAGAAGACATCTGGCTTGTCGAAGTCCTGGTGTCTCTGCCCAGCTCCGTTGTCGCCTCTGTCTTTCTTCATTTCTAAGTTGAAGTCGTATTGTGTGTCTTCCTACGTCCAAAACGTTTCTGACTGGGCCTCTCTGCCCCCATTCTGGCTTGCTCATCAGCCGTTTTGTTCCCCGCTATCCCTGTGACCCTGGACCCAGGGTGTGTGGAGTTGGTGAAGTTTGGATCGTACCTTATGGACTACTTTTGATGTTATCTTCGTCCCCATCATAGCGTTTGCTATCGGATGATGTGTATATCCGCATATATCCGATAGTTACGTTTCAGGTTGAACACACACCTCTCCATCTATCGCATACACCTCAGCGAAGCCGCAGCTGGTAAAGTGCTTTGTCCGTGGAACTGTCTACTCTGTATGCTGCTTTGGATGCAGCGAACTTTGCTTCAGCAAAGTGCTTATAATTCGATGGATAGGCAGCTTAGTCGTGTTTTCCTAATATGGGAGAGGAGTATGTCCTGATCCATTTGAAGGAAAACTGGCGATATTCCATCCAGGGCTGGAATGCAGATTTATTGGGCTTATTCAAATCACATCAATAATGTAATGAATTTAGGACAATGGTTAATGAATTTCTTTGACAATACACACTCACTGTGCTTTTAAGGCAAGTACTAAGGTATTTGTACTAGGGTTCTTAAAGGGTATCTTCCAGTCGGTCGCTCGCGACTTGAGCGTTCTTCTTTCGATAAATTCCTTTGTTACCTCCTCGATAGTCGTTAAAATGAGCATCTGGCTGCATATGTATTTTGTGTAGGACAGTTAAGTATATCAAGTACATTATATTTTGTGTATATATAAATACATATTTTGAATATCGTCAGGATTCGTGTTCAGGCAGAGTCCACAGATATCTAGACGGACGTTGTGAATTTGCATCCTTGACGAGCTTAAAAATATATTGGAGTTTATAAGAAATAAAAAAATAAAAATAACCTCAAGCTAGTGCGAATTATATTTACTTTAATAAATTTGAATATTAAGAAAAACAAGTAATAAATGTTTAAATAAATTATAAATAAAAATGGTTATTTAAGCATATGGTATATGGAATATAAGCAGAACAAAGCGGAGAAAAGTCATTATGTTGAAAGGACCAAACATATGGCAAAATCATTATATATGCATACATTTACTTTAAAGACATTCATTTGAGTACTAAGCGATAGTTCGATTTGGAAGCAGAAAAAAGGATGCCAGGAAATGTTGGACAAATTAAAAACTAATTTGTTGGTAAGCAAACGGGAATGTTACGTGAATGACATACATAGAAATGAATGGCGAATGGTGAATTGCGAATGGCGAATGTCCAGCGAAACGAATGGGCCATAAAACATTGAAATCAGTATGTTTGGATGGCAGCTTGAGTAGCTTCAAGAACAACCGCATCATGGCTCATAAAAATTTATTGACGCCAGGACAGACCCCCGGTCAGGCTATGTACTGAGATATAAATAAAACGAGTCGTAAAAGGAACTTTAAGCTGCAGTAAACACATCATCAACATATCAACTGTGCACAGATAAGCAGTTACCAGCTCAATTTGTCAAGACGGTGGCAATTAGGGCAATAAACAGAGAGTTTGAACGCGAAAGAGGCGTCAAGAGGTGAGTCAACATTTAAGCAGCAGTATTTGATGGCGATTACAGTTTGGTATAATAAACATTTTATTAAACAGGTACGTTTCCACTTTAGTGGCCAAATCCAAGCCAGTAACTTGTCCATTAACACACCAAAAGTCAGTACAGAGAAGTCTATGACAGAATTCAATTCAATTACAGTATCGATTCACGTTATTTATATTATAAATATCTTCTCTGTGTATTTAAATTCGATAAAAAGCAGTTTTAAAAATTAATTCTGAAAATACCAAAAGAATTATTTTATTGAGCGAGTGCTTTTGCGTCAACTATTTCAGAAAACACAAAAGTTGTTTATAGAACAACTCATCTATTGTCAGACAGTTCTACTATAAATTATTGTGGTCGGTTCCAACTGACGCTGATAAATGTACTCTCTGAACAAACAGAACCCCAAAAGCATAGTTTCATAAATAAACTTGAATATGATAGTCAAGAATACCTTATGGGAATATGAACCGTATAAAATATAGCACTTTACCAATTCAGACCTTTAAAAAATGTTTGAATTGTAAAGTTTCTTTAAATTCTTTTATATGTATATAAACATACCGTAATACCGATCGATGAAATTCTTACAGTTGGGAAAGGTATATATGGAATTTTTATATAAATCGATATTCGCGAAACTGGAGGAATTTTTGATAAAATGAAAAAACCTGATAGAAGAACTTATGTTGGTATATACGAGAATTTATACTCCAATTGTAAAGTGTCTATGTACACACAGACATGAGATCGGCTGTTGATGCCAATATATTTTGTGGGGTCGGCGATGCTCCCTTCTGCCTGTTACATACTTTGGCACAACTTCATTTTACTAACTTAAATAGGACTAGGAACTTATAACAATAAGTTGAATTACTTCTATTGTTTTTTACCTAGTTTCTGGTATCATTATCACATATTTTATCATATTCAAGTCAATTATACCAAATGTGAACAATAGAATTCGAATGTTTTGAGTCGATTGCTTTCGAATTGAGACTCAGTTCAAGGGCACTTGCTCTCAAACAGTAACTCAAAATATTAATTTTATCAATTAAAAAAACCGTTCAGCCAGCTCCAGGTGCAGTTATGCACCCCAAAACCATTGGATTTTCTGCGCCAAGCTTCAGAGTGAAAAATAAATTATTCTCCTTATGAATAAATATTTTTATGCAGCAATTTTCTTGCAGAATCATTTAATAGCCTCATTTCATTAGAGTGTACATTCACGTACATACATTAATTTTCACACACATATAGATAAATATTGAAAAATATAGATATATTAAAAAAATACATTGACATTTCGTTAATGTAGTATTAAGAATAATAAATACTAGATTTCTTATCGAAATTATGTCATCCCAAAAGTGTCTGCGCAAAAAAACTGATTGATTATTTAAGGAAAGCATTTTTTTTTTCAATTGAACACATTTTAATGTTTGATACGAAAGTCTTAAGCCGATTGCATCAAAATCTTTGGTTACAAGTACAATAAATACAAATATTTCTTAATTTTTTTTTTTCAAATTTAAATACTGCACTTTATTTGTAATTTAGTTTAATTTTTCTATTTTTCTATTTTTCTAATCCGACTGATATTAGTTGACATTAAATTAATAAACAGCTGTTTAATTGTGTACTTGCACATGTTCCGGAAATTGTGAAACATATCCATATATAATAATACGACTCTTCACAAAATTAACTGTATTAAAAATGATGGAATACTTGTGAAATTTGGTCAAAAGTTTCAAATTCGAATATTCATTCTTGGATCAACAATTATATTCTAAAATTGTATTATTTTAATAATTAGCCAATTATCGACTTTGCAAGCGTAGTACAATAAATGTATATACATATATATGTACATACATAGATATACTCGTACATAGATGTGCTCATGTGTGATTATGTGTGTACATCCGTATACGTCGAGCGAATCACCCAAAAGAATTTTCGCAATTTTTCAGTGCCCGAATCAAGTGAAAAACCAATACTTACAAAACACATTCATAGTATTATACACACACACATACACACAAATATATATATATACCCTGGATAACCCCTAACCCTCAAGCCAACGTCCAGCGTCTACCGTAGAAGGAGACCGCCAATGCTTCTGACACGCTCGATGTCCTGGACGGAGCGTTCGAATACAAAATAAATATCCAATATATGCCCATGTGAATGTGTATCCTGTTTCTGGCATATATTATAAGTGGAATAGAAAAATAAATGCGCCGTGATAAAAGTTGTGCCGAGCTCGCATCCACCTCCATCTCCCCCTCCCCCCAGCAGCGCATGTCCGCCCACAAAAGGACATAGCGACCGTAAGCCCTCGTGAGCTCTCGTCTGTCCACCGCTAAACTGCGCGCCGTGACGCGAGGACAACACGTCAGCAGCAACAGCAACGGCAACGGCAGTGGCAGTGGCAGCAACAAACAATAACAAGAACACAAACAGCAGCAGCAGCAGCAGCAGCAGCAGCAAGCAGCGCGAGCTGCGACAACGACGACGACGACGACGTCGACGTTGGTGACAAAGTCCGTGTCCACAAAGGGCCGACTTCGAGGCCGCTCATTCTACAAAACGGACGCGTCACGAAGCACGTTTGAAATATTGGAAGAAGGACATTTAGGACTAAAATGAAAGGATCGTACAATAACCCTCAACCTTGCTTGTCCACCCCACTCCCACAACCCCCTCCACACACCCCACCACGGCCCACGGCCCACACACACAAAAACACGGACACACCCATATCTAACACTCCAGGCCGCGACACCCCACCCACCCCGAACCCAACCCACACCTTCCCATCATCTCCCAACCCTGCCAACTTACATATCCCATTTGCTTCTACACACGTACACATATACATATATATATATATATATACATACATATATATATATATATATACTTATATATACACACATGAGCATGTGTGTGTGTGTGTCTTTCGCGTAAATATTGGGAGTCCTTGACTACGCGACGCGCACGATGCTGATAAAATACAAATTCTTGGGCCGCGATGCTGCCCGCTAGAAGTGTATTTGCACAACTGTACCTACACGGACTGGACACTACACCCGGACCCGGACTTGGCCCCCGGCCCCAGGACCCGGACCGTGGCAGCAGCAACGACAAAGGCCTCACTGTGGCCCACGGCTCGCCAAAGGAAGCAGAAATCTGTCGCTTTGGGGGTCGCGTGAAGCAAATGTTTCGAATAGCACTGAAAGAAACATAAATTTTAAAATTAACCAAAAATTTTTATAACGTAAATATATAAGATTATTTACACTTATATTATTCTTATTTATTTAGCATTGTTCACGTTTAAATTTCTCTTTTATAAAGCTACCAACGCTTTCAATTTTTTAATCAAAATTTATTATTTATTTACCGAAAATAAAAATAAATTTAAAGTTCAAGGTAATATTTATTACAAAAATAAAATTTATTTTTATTTTATATATTTATTTAAAATTCTTTTTTTTATTATCTTTTTTAAGTTTAGATCAATAAATTTTAAAGTTATGGTATTTAATTTGTAACTTGAATTTGAAATATTTATGTTTAATTTTTAAAACTATTTTTAAAAATCTTGGTCTGGTTATTGACCAGATTAAATAAATAAATTTTAAAAAAATATATATATTTCTCTCTTTTTTAATTGAATTAATATTTTTATAGTTATATTATTTAATTTGTATTATTTAATTTGTAAATTTAATTAACAAAACAAAACAAAAAAATACGATTAGACTTACCTTTTACACAAAACTTTTTTAAAATTAATTTTTGTAGATCACATTAAATGAATAAATAGTACAAAAAGCAAGTATGTGGAAAAAAATATATATATCATAATATTGACGAATTTTAAAATTAAATATAAATTAAATCAAATCAATTAACAAAAAAAAAAACGATTTTACTTATTATTTAGGTAACTTGCGACAGTAGCTAAAGAAAAATCGTGCAGTGTATACAATATCCTTGTCCAGTTAGCGAACAAAAATCTGCGACGAAATTACGCCACATGTGTTCATGCCACGAACAAATTTTCAGCGATGCTAACGGACAGTTGGCGGACAATGGACAGCACTTTCATCTTAGGACGATTCTTTCAAGGGACAAACGCAATTTAGACGCCGCCGCCATTGGGGGATGGACGGACACGGGACACGGGCATCATCGTATATGTAAGTAAGTTCGCTCGAAAGTGTGTGCGTGGGACGACGCAGACGACGCTGTCCATGCGATGAGGGCGGTAGACGGTGGATTGTGCTGGGTGGTGGGTGGGTGGTTTGGGTATAGCGCCAAAAATGGACAGACAGGCGGACAGGCCTGCTCACACATGTGCTTATGTGATGTGCTTGAGAGTATGTGTGTGTGTGTGTCTGCGTGTGTGTGTGTGTGTGGGTCTATATATGTGATGTTGTTGTTACTGCCTCCGGCAATGTTTGTATGCCTTATTGTATGCCTTGAACCCACACACGCCCGCGCGCGGCAGCCACTTTGTCCAATTTTCAGACGGTCACTTTTTGAAACGAATTTTCCCAAACACTCAGATATGCCTTTGCGACGTTGCTGCGCGTTGCTGTTGTGATGCAAGACCATGAAATTGGCATTCTCATTTTAGAATCCACTTAAATATATTTTCTTCAACCCCCGCCAGAATGTTCAAGTATTTCATACCGTTCACAATTTTAAATCGCGTCCACATTCGACGAAGGTTTGTTTATTCGCGGTTCGCGGCTAGTTCTTCGTTAGGCCCGAGGTTATATATATATATATATATGTATCTATTTTTTTATATATATAATTTTTTTTTTCTTTCGCTGATTATAAAAATAAAATACATAAAGAAAAATGAAAGTCATTTAAAAATATAACATAAAATATGAAGCAGACCGATGCTAACAATTAGTACCAACATTTTAGCAGACATGTTTAAAATGTCTAGATATTTTTATTATTAACTAAAACATGTCTGCTAACAATTTCGCCATTAAATTAAATCGAAGCACTTCGATTTTTATTTTGGGAAAGCATTGCAAAAATATCTTCTTGAAAAAAAAACTTAAGAAACTAAATAATTTTGCAAAAAAAGCTTTATTAAAAAGAGTTTTATTCAAAAATCTACTTTATAATGTCAAGTATCAAGCAAACTGTCGTCGTTTTTTCTGCCTTTCGATAACTGCTTCGCGGTTTCTGCTTACCTGCTTCTAAGTTTCGGTTTTTGACCAAGCTCTTTTCGCTAAAACCCTCTCAATGTCCGCAACAGACCATGGAAAGCACATCGGTCTTTTTGTAAAATTTGCAATCTAGCCAAAAGGGTTGTTTCCTTTTGTATCGTCATGTGTTGCCAAAAGGAACGCTTCATTTACTGTTACCCTTGTAGACGGTCTTATAAATCTGTCGTGAAGGAGGTGTCTCTGGTCGCACATATGTTTGTATATGTATATTTGAAATCTTATTTTGTTTCAAACACCGAACAAAAACTTAGAAGACAGCAGTGTGACTCCGGTCTACAAGTCTATGTAAAATGAATTATTTCATTTTAGAACTATTTATTAAATTTCGGGGCGATTTTTTATATTTTTTTGAGTACAGTTCACTTCCAAGGCTACACTGTCTCAACAAGAGATCGATGAGTATTCTAAGTCTATTCTCATCTATGGATATTACTTGCTTAAATCATTTCCGAGTTTAGATGAGTAAGACACATTTGGCTAGTCGGAGACTTGGTTATCTTTTCTCTTACCAGTTGGATTGTCTCAATTATCAAGATGGCTGAAAATGTCTGGCTAATTAGTGATTAGGAAAAGAGTTACAGAATTTAATGAGTTACATTTTTCAATTGTAAGTTTGTGTTTATTGAAATTAAAATTAAATTTTTTCATCAGATGATTTATCTTCAGTTTTCAAGTTTAATCGTGGATCTTTTTGCAACGATGCCTTAACCCATTCATACTTTTTCTGAGATTCCTCATGGGTCAATGTCAAGCGCTGCTGGACCATACGTTTCCTGAGTTCCAGATCCTTAGCCTGTTGTACCAGGCGATTATAGTCAAAGTTGTTAAATTGAACCTCAAACTTGTTTAGGAAACGATTCAAAGACTTCGACTCGCTGGTCAACTGTTGATTTAATACGAGATGTATGAGATGAATATTTACAGTTGTGGATAAAATGTTTTCTTACATCTTCATATTGTCGTTGTAGATTATTGAGTAAGGTGACAAATCGGGTTTTCAAATCGTTCAGGCAAGCATTGTAGGCTTCAATGGATTGAGTTTGAGTTAGTACCCCCTGATTTTTGAATGGAATCAAATATGGAGCCAAAAAGTCCGCCGGCTTACTAGCAATTTCTCGCTTAGACTCTTGTTCTTCCTCATGCTGCAAAAAAATCTTTTGGATAAGTAAAAATGTAATCATTTGAATGGAGAACAAACCTGTTGCATTCGAAGTGCTCGGGCAGTTCCATTTCGAAGTGGATCGAATAAGTTGAACTTCAGCTTAGGTTCCATTTTCTCAACTTTTCGCTGATCAAAAATATTATTGATATCATCCTGCATTTTTTCAAATTGTTTTCTTATGCGGTCCTCTGACTGAAGTTGCTCCAGTAACAATTTATATAATTCCAGATTGGAACGTATGGGATCTAACGGATTGGCCTGAAGAATATATATAAGAATACATAGAAACAACATTCATGTACGATTATATAAATACCCTGTATATTTTAGTTAGCTTCTCATCGTAAACCAGTTCTTTGCCATAATCTGGCTTGGGCGGTTTTGTAAACTCGACTGTGGTTGCAGTAAGTGCTCCAAATGTGTAATGGAATTGTAGAACTATTTTGTTTTGTTGAAACAGGAAGGTGCGACTGGCAATATCATTTGCTACTATATCATCTTCATCAGCTTTGTCAAATTTTTCGACAGTTTTCTAAAAACAAAATTTGGTGAAATACACATTGATAAAGACATGCTTTATTTGACTTACTATGAGATTTCCATCAGATAGCTTAAATTGAAATTCCTTATACAAGCATCTGTCCGCGTGGTTCTCAAATCTTAATACTATCAGACCGGGACTCAAATCGATTGATTTTAATGAGTCCAATCTGTAACTTGCACAAAAATTCAATTTCCTGGGTAGCAATGGGTCCGAGAAATATTCAAAATCTAAAATAAAATGTGATCCATATTATTTGTGCATTATCATACGAGGTTATACTAACATTTCAAGCTGTCATTACGGCCTTTGGCGAAATACTCTTCGTATTTGTCATTCTCATAGGTATACCTCAGCTCCTCCATTAAGTCAAATCGGTTCTTATAATATTCGTAGCGAACTTTCGGATCGGTGCATGAATCATCATTATACAGGGTAAATTGCATTTCTTTGCCATCGCGTTGCGAATACGGCGAATAACGTTCGTGGACGACTCCCTTATATTGCACTCTTTTGCCGGACCTCGGAAATCGTTGTTCGTAGTCCGCGTAGCCAATGTGCAGCCTGCGCACCCAGTTGCAAATTGCATCCAAATGCTTCTCTTCATCCACATCGCGATCGCCGTCCGTGATATTCTCATCGGAAGACTGTTTGTAAATGCGCATCTCTGGGGGTTCTCCAGGCAGCATGTGCTCCCAATCATTTGTGTCGCGTAAGTCCCAACGTATATCCCTGACTCGCTCGTAGGTCTGCTTGTTCACGTAATAGTTGTATTCGGTCCACACACTATCGATCAAAATGTACTGCTTGCAGTTTGTCTCACAAATGAATCCCGTTGAGGGCTCTATGAATATACCAGTTGGTGGGGCCTCCACAACATCGCCATTCACATCTGTGTATGTAATTCGCGGTTTTATACTCCAAGGCGCGTTATTTATTATGACAACCCAAGCGTGCGAGCGGCGGTAGTGGTAACGATCGACAGCTTGAAGTTCTAAGTCCTTTTGGGCAATATAATTACCAATAATAGAGAGAATTGTAAAAAAATAAATTAATAAAAAACTATCGACATCTGAAAGTTATAGGTTCTCTAGGTCAGTTGAATTACTAATTAATAATGTTGTTGGTGTAGATAATTAAAAAAATATATAAATAACGATCGAAAGTTCAAAGTTCTAGGTCCTTTTGGAGAATATGCATTATGCAAAAGAATGCAATCACCAATTATAAAAACAGATGTAAGAAAAAGTTAAAAACGATCGAAAGCTTAAAGTTCTAGGATCTTGAAGAATACAATTAACCACAAATATAATTATATTGAAATAAAATACAAGTGATTTTTCAAAAAACTAAAGTTTAAATTTGACATACCGCCATATGCTTTCGTAAAAGCTCCTCTTCCAATTTGGTCCGTTCTTCGGCTCTGTGTCGGTGTACCTCAGCCATTTCTTCCTCTAGGTGACTATGCAAATCAGGTAGAGGACGCAACTTGTACACACTTTGTTCTCCATTCTCCTGTTGATCTTCAACAGCGTCTACCTCTTTTTCTAAATATGGATATGGTACATTGTTTTGGTCATTAATAACCGTCTCGTGTCGCGCAACTCCAGATACAACCATAGCGGGGTGGCCAGCTCCAATGAGCATACTCGCCAACAACGTCGCCATTTCGTATGAATTCCCGCGCCGTTTTCTCAGCAATGTTTCTGGTGATATTAAACGAGTCGGCTAAAAATGGATGTCGATGTAGATTTATTAGATACATCTCTTAAAGAATAATCAGAAAACAAACTCGTCTTGAAAATTATAAAAAGCGGCTTACAATAAAAATTTCAAAGAAAAATTTGAATATTTCCTGGTTTTTATACATGTGAATATTAAACAAATCTTATAATTAGAAAGACTTTTTGTTTGAAAATTTTAACTTAATAACAATTAAAATAAATAATAAATTAAATACGTAACTCGATCTTTAAAAACTAGTTATATAAAATATTAAGCTTATAAATCGTATATTATAAGAGCAGAACCCCTCTCTTGATCAAACTTGAAATATGTCCATCTTTTTGCTTCCGTCACTAAATAAACCTAATCGATTTATTCATTGATTGAAGAAGAAGTATCAAATATCGAACCGAAATATTTATAGAAACGTAACCATTTCTCTTACAATATAAATGCGGAATATTCAGTTCAGTTCAATGTCAATCATGAAACAGAAGAAAACATAATAATTTTTCGAGCTTCGTACTAAAAGTGAGCAGATTAACTCCGGTCTACAAAGGTATGTAACCATCGGTGTGCCTAAGATATCCGTTCTAATTTGCTTTTATTCACTTTAACATAAATTTTGTTTCGCAAAACCATCTCCAACCCTGTAAAGTATATTTATATTCCTGACCAGCATCATTAGCCGAGTCAATATGGCGATGCCCGTCTTTCTGCCTGTTTCTGGGCAAAGTAGTTTCAATAAGTAAACTATGTCAACAACAACAAGAATACTTCTGCATCACCCAGACCCGAACTAATCGTAAATAACGCGAAACGCTAGAAAAACACCTATTCAAAGAAGAAGACGTTTTCCAGGAATTGCCGTTAAAACCGTTGCGCAGCACGAGACAACGGGACACCTTTGCACAACCTTAATAAGTATGAACCTTCGCAAAAGGTTGTTCAAAATTGCTGACGCAGCAGGAAGTGAGGAGAAAAAACTCGTTTTTGCTTGTTAGACGTCAATTTGTGTACCTACCTTGCAGAGGCTATTTTTATTTTGTCACGGATTGTGCTACGCATTGAATAACGTAAAGTATTTCTGTATATACATATATTCTTGAGCAGCATCAAAAAGTCTAAATAGCCTATATCTATCTATATGCTTCTTCAAAGTATGTAAGTTTGGTGAGTAGTTATTTTCTACTTTCTTGTTGAACGGTTTGTGAATATATATTTCAGACGGATTAATATTAAATACATATTTGTTGTAAAAATATCAGTTTTTCTGATTTCCTGGCATTTTCCCGCCAAACTCACTCGCATTGGACTGACAAATTTTTTTTGACCTTAAAATATTTCTTCAAAATATTAAATATGTCTATCTGAACCCACAAATGTCTAATTATCTTGAAGCAAGAGTCTTTCAACATTGATGCTTACTTGTTCTGGAAAATCAATAACACGTCGACATACCCTTGAACTACTGTATAAATCGATATATTTCCCGTAACTTAAAAGTGAACAAATTGTCTTGGAGCATATATTTTAGATAAGCAACTACAATTATTGGCCACTATACATCGCGAAGTTCTTTAAATTCGATCTTTAGTAATCAAATTTGGACGGTTTTATTAACACTCATTTTCAAAGGTCGATCTTCGTCCCACCAAGTGGGGGCAGTCTCTACCTCTACAAGAGGGCCTTACCATCTGTTTTCAGTTGATATTACAGTATTTAGCTTACTTGTTCTAGTGAAGTCCGTTCAAGAGATTTTAGAATCAACTTGAGATTGTGTCAACTAGAATATTCTATATTTATATGAATTGATGTATTTATGTACACTCAGAAAAAAAAATCGCCTTGAATTTGTGAAATTCGGCATATTTTTGGCGCCAAGGCGCCTTATTATTCAGAAAGAATATTTATAATAAGCGTTGTTTATTTTTAATCTGTTTTCTAAAATTTGGTGCACTAAAATGTATATGTCTTATGTCAGAATTGTTTTTCGTATGTGTACAAGGAATTCTACAACTATTTTTGTCGCCCCCATTATTATTGAACATTTGAATTTTTGATTTCACATCTACAAGCATTTGAGATAGTTTAGGAATTTATATCATAACTGAGCCACTAAATTGCATTGCTTACTTCTTGTTTTGAATTGATTTCGCATAAAAAGAAGTGCTTATATTTCTCCTTTTTAAAAATGCATTTCCTTATTCAATATTTTTGGAAATTTCGATTTAAGAAGATCCTTTCTAATTTTTGAAAATTATTTTTTCTTATTGTTAGAAATGATGTCAAAAACAAGATAAATATTCAAATAATATTCTAAAGCAATTTTTTCTGAGTGTATGTATAGAACAAATATGTGTAGGGTGTATATCCACACATAGATGCACATGTATTCCAGAAATGGGCAAAGACAAACACACACACACACACACTTATTCGGATGTCCTGCGGTTCGTGATTTATTGGAATCGGAACAGGCGTCAGTTTGTTGTTTTCTCAAGCTGCGACAAAGTGGAAAATCGCACCCATCCTTAATCCGCCCTATGTTTTCTTATCTCCGAGCTGGCCGTTTACCTGCGCAGCTGCAACTAGCTCGTGGGTGTTTGCGCATGCTTCAGTCAGTCACCGTGTTCTATTCATCACTCTTCTCTTATGAATTGACCTACGGAACTATTCTGCAATTTGCAAGAAAAGTACGTACGTATATATTTATGTACATATATGCATGTATATACTGTATACAAGTATATTTCGAGAGTGACCTTAACTGCAGTTAATGGAGCGCTTCGCTTTCCAAGCAATAACAATTGATGTGTTTTGTTGTTGTCCTTGGTCTTGGTAAGTAATACACTTTATTAATAGATCAATCATGTAATCAATTTAGACAGTCTTCTATTTCTATCATTGACACCCCGACTTTAAAGCTATTTTTTCGGCAATAACATTTTTGCATGCATTTGTAGCTTGCGGTTAATTAATTCATAAACATTTTTTTTGTTATTTTTGGCCTTATTGTGTATTTCACCAAATTTGCAACTAGCCAACAGAAATTTTATATTATATATCTTAATAAAATGAATATATATTTAATTATATTTTATATTATTTTAATTTAAATTTAAAAAGAATAAATATTAACTTCAGTTTTAATGAACTAATTCGTTTTTCATTTTTTTTTTTTTTTTGTGTTGACTGATAATAGTCGAAATTAAATTAATAAATAAGTAAAGCGGACGCGTTTTTTCTATAATCAATTTAGATGGCCAATTTGTGACCTTGAGCCACATGAACATGCCTAGTTAAATGAGAATTTGTAGAAATCCCTTCGCCCTTTTGTGTACATAAAATGACTTTAGGTGTCGTAAAATGGACCTCGTAAAACTTAACAGCAGAGTTAGAGCCAGATTTACAGCCAGAATATATTTCAACAAAATTGTCACAAAATTCAATTCCTATGAAATAGTGAGTCATACTGGATAAAACATTTCGCAATTTCTAAGAGTTTTACATTCAATAAATCGAATGATTAAATTGTGTCACGATTATTCTGCAATAGATCTTAAACCACAAACATCAGATACAAATATATATATACAAAAGAAATTGAAGCAATTTTTGATTGTCTTTTAGGAACCCTGATCCCATTAAATATGTGTAATGAAGTTGTGCTACGGTTTTCAACAGTAGAAGCAAGCATCTTTGACCCCTTAGAGAATAAGTATATATATGTTATATATATATATGATCAGGACCAACAGCAGAGCTCAAGTTTCAAGTTAATTTGTCTTAAGATTAGAAGCAATAGAGATATTTTATCTTGTTAAAAAAGTGACCATTACTTTTATTTTATCTAATTTGTTTTTGTGTGAGCTGTACTACAGAATAATAAAACTTTCAATAAGTAATTAAACTTCATACAATTACCGCTTGAGTCAGCTTAACATAGATATTTGTCCGGTTATAATTTTTAAGACTAGTGAGTATCTGGAAATATTTATCTGTAGGGCTGAGCTCATCTGTCTATGAATCGATTGATTTCTAACGACGAATCGTTTGCATCGGCAATACTTCACGTGGTTTCGCTTCGCTATCCACGTTTTATAACATTTCCTTTAGACCTTATAGGTGCGCCCCGTCGTTTCGGAAAGTTTATTGAAATGCAAAATCCCCGTGAAGCCATAAGAATCACAATGAGGCGTTTCATGCCAGTACAAAGTCATCACCGAGCAGCGTGCAACAAGAGAGGGAGAGTGAGAATGAGAGACGTCGCGGCATTCGAGGTCAAAACCATGCTCTGCCATTCTCCAGCTAGTTCGCCGGCAGCGTATAATTGAATCCTCAGCAGTGGGGTTCACTGGGCGAGCTCTCTCCCTCTTGTGTGTGTGTGAGAGAATGGCTGGCTTCGCTGGCTGGCTTGGCTGGCTTGTTTGTTTGTGTTAACCCGTTCACGTCGCGCCGCGAAATAAGAAACGCTTCAAGGTTATCCGAACGTGTTAAATTAGGATCAGGCCTTGTATTCGCAATCGCAACAATGGTGGAAAAAGCATGACAAAAACAAAGGAACGAATGCACACACGCTGGAAACGCGTCGAAAACAGGCACCCGGTTACTTAAGCAGGGGGGCACTTCTCAAATTACACAAATAGCAACGTTCATCTGAGTTTAAGCATGCAAAATTTTACCAAATGCAAAATATTTTTGCGCGCAAAAGCGCTAAAAAAAAACCAAAAAAAAGTGAAAAAAAGGGTGGCTAAAAGGGAAGACTGTCATGACCACTTTCAGTTGCGAAGCAATTCCCGCACTTGGCTGTGCTGAAGTTTAAGATAACGCAAGCAGGCAGACAACCAGGCAGGCAGTCGTCGACCGAGCGCCTTCAAATGATGTTACAGCGCTACTTTAAACATCCACCAACACCACCACCACATAATCCCAATCCCGCACATGGCCGCCCTGCCCTGTCCTGCCCAGCCCGGCTGTAACCCGAGGCGAAAGACTCACGTGGGAGGCACATCGCTTATCGGGGCGTATAATGAGCCGCTGCCATCTTTGTCATAAGAGCATAGAAACAAAGCGGTGAAATTCAGCGCGATTCCTTTAGCACTTGCGGGAGTGTTCTGTGCTGCACTCAGAAAAAACAAATCGAACTGAAATTTAGAAACACGCAATACTTTTGCCGCCAAGGGTAACTCAAATTATTATTTAGATGGTACATTTCTAAAAACCAGTGATTTTGATTTCTTAATTTCATGGTAAGTTTTTCTAAAACTCGGAAAAAATATTTATAATTTTCTTGGTATTTATGAAATGTTTTCGGACAAGGCAATTTACAAACATTTCACATAGCTTATGAAAATTCATAGAATTTAATTTGAAAAACTTACGATTTTTCGGGAGACTATAATATTGAAGCTGAGCCAGTAAATCGAAATTCTGAATTTTAAATTTCTACTTTTATAAAAAGGCATCTCTTAATGATAGAAAATAATTAAAAATAAAATAATACAATCTTTTTAGAAATGTTTTTTAAGACAAAGCAATTATTTCTAAAAACCAGAAAAACTGTTTAATTTTCAAGGCGATTCAGGAAGATTCAATGTGACTTTTTTCTGAGTGTATGTGGTGTTTGTTGTATGCTGTGTTGTATGCCTCAAGCCGACGCGACGTGGGTTCCTTGTAACTTCTTAAATGAGCACACACGATGAAAATCAGCGGCTTAACCCCTTTATGATAATGCTCCGCACGGAAGTGTTATTGTCCTCGCAGCAAAAGGACGCATGGCATTAACACTAGCCACCATAATATGCCACCAACTACCGTCGCAATCCCAGCCAATGATGATGATACATAGCTATCAACGACCACAACGCCAGTAAGGCCAAACTTTTGTTAGCCTTTTGTGTGTTTTCTTGATAATTACACACGCTTACATATGCATATGTATGTTTTTACAAGATATAAGCGAAGAATCGCAGCATTTATTAAAATTTTGCTTGATTCACGAGATCTACTTGCATCAAGCTCAAATTAAAACGTATATGACAAGAGTCATCAAACCAAAGTGAAATAAATTTATTGATATATTTGTATAGCCTTGCAAAATGTATTTTGGTTTGTGTAATGCATAGAACGGGGCATTTCCCACTCCATTAAATATATATATATATATATATATATATATATATGTATAGCCATTGGTGAGTTAATAAATATGTATGTTGAAGCCCGCAGGATGTAATCACAAAATCATATGCTGCTATCAGTCCAATAATAAATTATTTTATTTACACACAGAAAAATAAAGCCATGAAATTTAAGAAATTGTCATTTCCTTCTAAAAAGCAAGGCCGTGTCTTTCTAAAACCAATGTTCATTTTTTCTTAATACCAGGATTGAATTTTGTAAACTTTTGAAAAAATATGTCTAATTTATTGAAAGAATTCTTTCCATATCTCTTTTTTACTTATATTATTTTTATAATATATATATTATATTATATAATTTTTATATTTATATATACAAGCAAATAAGATAATTAATACATCTAAATATTTCTTCGAATGAGAGGAGAAATTATTGGTAAAAACTAGAACATTTTCATAATTTACAGGTAAATTTTTCTTTTGTGGCAAGTTTGTTATTCTTTTTTCTTTTTGAGTGTAGAAACTTACACATATGCGTCTCAAATTCCCAAGTTTTATCAAACACCTACTTTTTTTGTTGCAAAATATATCAATATTGAACTACCATATCATATAATTTTTCGGTTATTCAAATTTATAATGAAATGCCAGTACGTTATTTGACTCTGGGTTGCAAAGGTACGTGTAAAGAAACCTGGTGTGCCTAAGATCTATATTGGACATGTATGCAATCAAAAGCATTTGTCGCATTTCGTTGTAATATCCAACTCTAGCCCAGCAGCCACACAAGCTTACTAGTTCAGTTTACACAAAAACTGACAAGCGAAAAAGGACACACAACAACACACATTGCTATTAATGGCATCGCGTATTTGAACGCTGCTCGTGCAGCTCACTAAATGCGTAGTAGCATCTCATATGGCATCACCTACAATGTCCGCGTCCAATGCTCACATCACCCCCCTTCGGATTCAGCATATGGCGAGGTCCTTTTTAAGAAATAGGGGGATGAATTGTCGCGTTGTGGCGGGATCTCTCATATGAGTTTTGACCCATGCAGGAGACGTGGCTGGGAATCACACACAGCGGCCATGGGGATGGTGATGATGGTCATAACGGTGGTTGTTGCTTAAAAAGGGTCACGGGTTCGATTTAATAAGTTTACTTTATTCTACTTGATACTAGCACTGCAAATTCTAATAATGATAATTCTGCTGATCCCAATTTATAAGGAATTATAACGATTTTTTAAAATATTGCCACGCCTCATCGAAGTTATAAAATAGTCGAAATGAAACCTATAAAGTTTTTCTTGTTTTAAGAAATAATTTCTACATATGGGAAAAAATTTTTTTAAAAAAAAGGGCTATGTTTGCCCCAAATCGACAATCCCACAGATGTTTTTTCTTTCAAATATGCATTTCTAAAAAGGAGAAGTGTGAGGAAAATTCCTCTATAAAAATCAGAAACAATTAATCAAATTAACTAGCACGATTTTTATATTAGACTTTATTTGTTTTTTGATTTAAAACGCGCGTATCAAATCGCCGTAAGTCGTAAATTTGTTCATATAAAATTTAATCTATAAGCTATGTAAAATTTTTGTTAAATGATAATATAAGTAACAATAAAGATAATTTAGAAAATTTTATTGTGAAATAAGAAAGGAAAAATAATGGTTTTTACAAATATACTTTCTGAATAATAAAGTGAGTTGGCTTTGATTTTTCTAAGTTATTTTACCACTTATTTCTGAGTGTACGTTTGAAAACAAATATTTATCGACGGTCGCGTATTGCAGATCATCAGACAACTACTGGCGAGACTGGAGATTGGAGTCTGGGGGAGAGGTCCAGGTCCAGACAGATGCTGATGCAACGTCGCAAATTCTAAGAGTGCTTGTTCAAAGAAACAAACCATTTAGATGAGAAAAATGGGGGGCGAGTAAAGTATTACTAGCCAGTTAGGTGCACAGCTAAAGCAATGCCAAAGCAAAAACTCAATGGCAGTGAATTTGACGGTGAGTTTGCTTTGCTCTGGCCACGAATAATGTTGTGTCCATGCCGTGTCCTGTGTCGTGGGGTTCGCGAATGCTCTGCGATTTAAGCTGGACATGGTAAACAGGAGCAAGTGCCGTTGGCAGTACCAGAGACGTCACCTCATGACCACTGAATCGTTTTCAGCCATGAGGCTGGCCGGGCTGTAAGGCTGCAAGGAGTCGTCGTCGTTGCCAGCCAGTGAGAGCTTTTTCTTTGTGCCAATATGACACGGGCCAAAGGGTTGGCGGAAGGGTGTAGGTTGGGGTGGGGGGGACGGAGGGGGGTGGTAGTGGACTGGTTGGTATGGAGTTTGACGCAAAATTGCGCCACTCGGCCGCAATGGGTTGACTTGGCTAGGAGGTTACTCTGCACCACCGTCGTCTGCCACTTGCTCGAAACTCAAGTGGGCTGCTATGCATTGTTCTCTGGCATCCAAGGCATAAGGGACAGGAGACAGAGGAAAGGGGACAGAGCAGGGGACGGTTATACCTTCGCACATTATACAAATACATATGCATGCATGTCTATGCATGTGTCCATGCACATATGTATGTATGTATGTGTGTTCCATTTGCATCCGCACACACTCTACAGTCCGTCAGTCAGTCAGTGCCAATTCTCCGCATACGCTGAAAGTCGCGATGCCTATACACTCAGAAAAAATTTGTAATAAAATTTAGAGCATCTCCTTTTAATAAAAATCACTCTTAAAACTATAAGATTTATCTTTTTTTTTAAATAATTTTTAAGCTTACGAAAAAAAATAAACTGTGAAAAATAATATAAGTTGGGAAATTTACAATTATAAGAAATTTACAGTATTTTTTAATTATTTGTAAATAGACGAAGAAAAAAACATATATTAAAATTACAACGCTTCTTTTTATAATTTTCAAAGATATACTTTTCAATAATATAAAATACTGCAAAAGAGTAAAAATGCTGCATTTTTGAAAAAATACTTTCGTAAATAAAGAAAATTAATAAAAAAAAATATTCCTCTGTCGACTGCTATGTTAGAGTTGAAGCTCAGTAGGAACTCTCGGGGAAGTGTAGAGAATTTAAATGGCAGAACCATTTTCGAATTGAATTGAAAATTTGATTAATATGCATTCCAAAACTTTCTGAAATATATTTGAATGCTTAAAAATAAATAAAAAATAATATTGAAGGTAAAAATTCTTTATAACGCAATATCGCTGTATATTAGACATGTTTTTAAATTTTCGAATAATCGAGCTTTGAATTTAGAAAAGAAAATTGCTGGTTGTAAAAAGTCACAACCTTGCATTTTAGATTAATGAACTCTAAATAAAAGTGTGAACAACCACTACAACTAAATATGATTACATATTTCTCATATTTAAAACGAATTTATTCTAAAAATTTGGTTTTACTTTTCTATATTTAATAAACTTGTTACAAATATATTTCTCACTAATAAAAAAAAAAAAAAACATTTCTATAAATAGAAAACAATGGTTTACAATTTAATGACTTTTTTTTCGTATATATTCATTTAAAAAAGCAGGAAAATTTTTCCAGATTCAGGGAGATTTTTTTTTGCTGAGTGCATGGCAATTGCGAAGGGTTCGGGTATTTGTGTTGCTTTGGCTGTGGCTGTGGCTGTAGCAGTTGCCGTCACCGTCACCGTCAGCGTTGCTATTGCTTTGCCGCAGGGTGGCGACTGCGGATTTTAGCTGAATTGTCGCGGGGTTGCGCTCTGATTGATGTAGGGAGCCGCCGCAGTCCTTCTACACGTTCTGGTTCGGCTTGGCTCTCCTTGTCCTTGTCTTTTGCCTCATGTCCTCTCCCATAGACGGCAGCGTTTGTCGCAGACGTCGACGCAGTCGACGGTAACGGTAACGATGCTGACCGCGCGACATGCTGCTTTCTATTTTGATGAAAATTTCGCGATTGTGTGCGTTCAACCGAAACCGACAGATTTACCATCATCCCCTTCTTCTTGTTCTGATTCTTCTTTTGGGCAAGATGCATCGTTGTCCTGTGTGTAAATGGCTATAGAATTCAACTTTGCTGACCTGCTTCCTGTTCTACCCGTACCTGTGCACAGAACGCAACGCTCATCCCGGGCTTAAGTCAGTGGGCATTTTTTAAGCTCAAGATAAGTGTGTGTTTTCAACACACATATATATTCGTACATCGTTATTGTATTGGCTACACTCACAAAAATCGCATCGTTATTGTATTGGCTACACTCACAAAAATCGCATTGGCTTTCGCCACTCGTTTCTGCATCTTAGAAAGAATATTTTTCTAAAAATTAGGGCTGGCATCTATACTTTTTAGAAGTAATAATTTCTTAATAACAGGAAATATTTCTGAGAAAAAAAAGAGTATTCAAAATATATTGTGGATTGTTGATTTAAAAAAGCATTTCTAAATTCTACAAATTGGTTTTCGAATATTTAGAAATTATTTCTAAAAAAGAATAGAAAGAAAAAAATTATTTTAAGGCGATTTTTATCTGAGAGTGACTCTCTAAAACTAAAGTTTGCATTTCATAATTTCAGGCTGCATTTTTCAAAAAAGGTAGAAAAAATGTATCTCATTTTTTTCGGGAATTTGAGTCCTTCGTTGGCAAGTAGAGTTACTTGTCACCGAGCTAAGCGGACTGTAAAGCAGAAAGGAGCTAAACATGAAAGCGCTATTTGTATTACTATTTTCTTTTATTTTGTATAAACGCAAAGTATTTCAAAAAAAAATAAATAAAAATAGAAAGAAAAAACGAAATATTTTTCGGATTGTCGATTTTCTAAATTTCAGGTCGAATTTTTTTCCTAGTGTATGTTGTGTAGATATACGTTCTCGTTTCTCGGCATTTTAAATTTCTCACGTGGCTGGCATTTACTACATATTCACATATTCACCCACCAGTTTCAATGCGCGCCAAATCGCGTTTTTGTGTTTTACATCGCCGGCGCTTTTCTTTCCTTCCTTGCACTTTGATTGTCTACAAGTAGTCGGCAAAGGACATGACACTCGAACAGGCCTGGCCCTTACCAACACCCAACCAGCCAACCAACCTACAAGTCAACCAGCCTACTGCAGCCGCAGTGTTGACAATTTTGCTCTTCCTTTACTGCAGTATAATGAAACAGCAACAACGTCTGAATAGAGCAAGCGGCGTTAGCTATGATACAAAAAAAAAAACGCTGTCCTTTAAAATCAATAGATGTACATATGCTTTTGCGCAAATGTCAACATACATATTCTTTCTTGCCTATTTGATGTAGTACCCTCAGAATCTCCTCGTTCTTAGACAAGTGGCAAAATCGAAATGACGCAGCGCTTTTCGCGGTCGCAATTCTTAAAACGTAGTGTACAATCTGGGTATTAGGTATGGTAATAAACCCGAGTTGCGTGGAACTCAAACTAACTGTAGTTATATCTAATAAACATATACAATAATAAGTAGAGTACCTCAAATAATAAGTATATAATCGGATCGGATCATAAAAACAATCGATGGCAAATTTGTTCTCATTAAAATCCATTTTTTTTCACAAGGTGCAAAGACAAAACTCACAAAATATGCGTGCTATGCGCATATTAAAAAAAAGTTCTTTGAATTTATATGTATTTAATAATAAAGAACCTACTATGGAATGTAACTATTAATTGACTGTGGATCAAATGACATCCATTACCTTGATCAAAAATGCCCTGTAAGCAATCCAAATACAGAAAGTATTTAATAAATATAAATAAATAAATAAATAATAAAATAAATATGATGTTATACATTATTCATTGAAAATTTTTAAATTGAAAATAATTATGAAACTAGTAAATCAATAGACTTTCGATAAGAAAGTCGTAGCTATTATTGCGCGCTCATATTTCGAATGGTAAAAAGAATACATTCGAAAGTAAAATTAATTTTTAGGAATTTATGTTCGAATAAATACATGTATTTAATACGAATAAATGTTCGATTAAATACTTTTTCTAACCCCCTTCTAAAAGGGCCAAACTGAATTGCGAAAACAGTACCATATACGTTTTGACCCACTTCCGATCTCATATCCCATCTAGTGTCAGAAAAACTGAGATATCATCCAAATTGGACTGCAACTTTAGTCCGACAGCCCTCTAACCTCACCAACCCCTGAATTAGGAACAGCGGAATTATTTAATTCTTAAATAGCCAGAGCAGTAGTTTTCGTAGTTATCTTCCCAAGTACGTTTAAAAATGTATTCACAACGTGCATAAAGAGTAATATGAAGTTATGCATTTACCAGCGAAAATTGAAGCTTCTCCGATTAAATAACATATATTATTGATTAGCATCGAGAACCGAGTTGATCTAGCTATGGCCATCTGTCTGTCCACATCTGTGTCTGTCAGAATGAGCACAATAATATCGGAGACTATAAGACTAATATAAGCTTTCATTAGTTTTCCTGCACAAAATAACTATAAATATCGATTTCTGAAAACAATCAAAGCCGCATTTTTAATGACGAATGCACAAAAAACATCTCCCACCATATAAAGCATACATATTCTTGCACAACAAAGTCGATCTGATTCTGTAAGAGCTAGCGACTTAAATTATATATATATAAATATATCTATTTATCTTTCTAACAGACTGTCTAGCCATCTGCCAGAATTTTGTTGTCTTATTTGCATAGAACTCCCACAGTTTTAAACCTAAATCGATGAAAATTGTTTTATATCCGAATTTTAACATACTATATCATATAGCTTCATAAGAGGAAGTGGCCAATACATTTGTTCCCGTATTAAACAAATTTTTTACAAAGATATCCAGACAAATCTTATAAAAAGTTCAAAGTCAACAGGCAAATTGAAACCATACAAGTAACATTTGTTTAAAACACAAAAACATAATAATAATACAAAAAGATCAACTCCGGTTCTCATTTATAATCAGCTGTGCTGATCATTTAATAAATAAATTCAAATAATAGTATTATCAAGACACTACTAATAAACATGCCACTCTTCCGCGAAAGAAATACCGCTGCTAAAAACTGACTCAAGAAAATTATAAAAAAAATATACAATATAAAATCAATTTATTTAAAGTATAGAAACACAGTAAAAATAAATTAAGTTAAATAATTCATAATTCGCATGAGTTTCAACTGTATAACCGACCAACAGATATAATTATTATATTATAAGATTAATTTTTCTAATTGATTCTCGCGCTTTTTTGGTTCAAATTTTGGTTAACGAGAGTAATTAAATGGATGTTACTAACATAAATAACATATACATATAACATATATATACCTTTTAAATTTGGTGACTCTAGCTTTCAAATAATGTGAGATATATGGTTTTATCGATTTACACTAACAGGTGTATCGGTTTGGGGAGGCGGAGTGGACATGGTAGTTCCCTGTAACACACTTTGACAATTTTACTGAGTCTAGTTTACCAATTGTGGAAGATATGCGAATTTCAGATTTCAAGGGCCGAGGCTACTGGCAGCGACTGGTGTGGGCGTGCTCTCAAAATGTATATGCCGATCTTTAAAGGAGGTTGCCAGGAAGTTACCTTTCAAGTTTGGTGACTCTATTCTAAAAAATAATATACATACCAATCTTGACGGCTCTAACTCAAAAACTGCGGAAGATAGATACTTAAGATGTTCAGGGGTGGTGGGCTTGGGGGCGGCGCAGGTGGGACATATGTCGATCTAGCCAACAACCTATCTACCAAATTTGGCGACGGTTTCCTTGAAATTGTGGCAGCCACCTAGCTTTATCGATTTGCGATGATCGATTATACCGATTTTCTAGCCTCCTCTCTAAGGGTTTCCAAAAAACTAGCGTACTTGCAGATGGACAGACGGACATAGAGCATGACGGACATTGCACAAATCCATCATGAAAACATGTATAACATTTCTGGAGGTTTTTAATTGCAAGATTAGTCTAACATGGATTTGGGAAAAAGCCCAATCAGATCAAAATAAAAAATTTTTATTATGAAGAAGCCAAACCACAAATGCATGCAAAAATATTATTAGAGAGACAAATAAGTTTAAAATTATATAAATAAACGACTCTGAAATGTTTCCAGATTACTCTAAGAGGTTAAGGAATATATCCTTTTCCCTTTTGATTAGAACAGTTGGAGTAAATGAGAAAGGTGTTTGGTAAAGTTATCAAAAATATAGAGAATAATATTTCGAGAAATATATGATAAAGTATGGAAACCATAATGAAATTCAAGCAGATGCCCATGTCTGCTGTGTCTGCTGGGTCTGCATTTAGCAAGCTGCACTGGATATGCAATCTATATTTGTGTGTGTGTGTGTGTGAGTATTCACATGCTGCAGTTGCATTTGCAACCAAGCAACATACACACACACACACACTCATATAGATGTAGATATACCCATTATGTACTTGTATACAGAGTCTTGGACGTAGTGCAATTAGCAGCTGATTGAACTTGCATATATGCTAGCTACTAACTCCTAGCTCCTGCTGGCATCAACCAACCAACCCACCCACCCGGGCCAATGCAAGCAGAGCAACGTTCGTCTTGGTAGCAAAGAATATCTTAACAAAGCTGCAAGCAAAGCAGCGAGAATACATAAGAAGAAAAACTGCATCTGTCTGCGTTATTTGCGTTATTTGCATGTGGCTCGACTCAGCTCAGACTCGAACCAGGCATGTCTTGCCTTACACTATGCATATAGTTGAATTTTGAGAAAGATTCGACTCCTGCTGTCTCTCTCTCTCTCTCTCTCTCTATCTCTCTATCTCTATCTCTCTCACTCTCTCTGTCTGTCTCTGTCTCTGTCTAACGCATACTCGCTCGGTATCTCTGTCTAACCAATGCTGGCAGAACTAAACGTAAGCATGTTGTCGATGTAGATGTGGATGTAGATGCGAATGTAGATGTGGATGTGGATGTAGTTGCAGCAGTGGTCAGCAGTAGATGGTGGTCAAAAATGCTGCGTCTGCCCAACGTTCCTCCGCTGGTTCCTCAATTGTTTCAAATTCTGTGTGTTTTCTGCAACGATGGCAACGAGTGGCAACGAGTGGCAGTGGGAGCATTTAGCTTAGATTGGAAGGACAACTGGCAGACTCGCCTCGGCCTGCACACGTTTTGCCTTCTTCTTCTTCTTACGCGGCACAAACACACACACACACACACACACTAGCGCACACACACACACAGACGTACGCACTCAGGTAACGGTAGCTGACAAAGAGCTCGGACATCGGCTGGAATCGGCAAACGATGCTGCTTGCTGAGGTGGCCAGAGACAGACGCATTAAAACAAAGCAAGCTACGATATGCAAATCATAGCAGCAGCAGCAGCAGCAAAAGCAGCAGCAGCAGCGGCAGCCGAGAGTGGAATAGAATGTTACGAAACGAAACGAAACGAAATGTAAGGAAATGGATGTAGAGGAGAGCAGAGCATAGAAGAGAGAGGAGAGGAGTGGAGGAGCAGAATATAACAACTTGCGAGTGCTGCGGTTTTTCGTCTGCTCAAATCGCCTTAGCTTAGCACACAAGTCCAAGGCAGAGGCGCAGGCGAGTCCAAAAAAGGGACAGGGCTTATTCGGACGTTGGTCGTTGGGCGTCGGGCAACTGGAGTAGGGTGCTTGGACAGGTAGCGTCTAACTAAGGACGTCCAGGCCTAGAGCTGTGCAGCAGGGGATTATAAAGATTTTGCAACGTGTTTTTTGTTTCTCGTTTAGTTGTTGTTGTTTTTGTTGCTGTTGTTGTTATTTGCGCATTGCTACAAATTTTCATCAGCATTGCGCGTAAGCCATTCAAATGCAAACTGATCGAAATAAAGGGCGTGTGCGTGGTTCTCTGTGTAGATGCTTAAATGCGACAGGTGCGACAGGTGCGACAGGTAGAGCTCATTGTCCAAATACGGAAACTGATCATCGCTGGAATATATGTTCGTATTACCAATCCAAAGATTTATATACACTTGCCACAGAACACAGGATGGGTATAGCCAAGTACCGATTTTTGAAAGAGAATCCTAAGTGTGAAATTTGGGAGCGGGAGTGAGCGTGCCCGACAAAAATATTGGAGGACGATCTTAGTAATCTACCAGTAAGTTAGCTTCAAAGTTTTATTATGGGCGGAAATGTGGGCGTGGTCATCAAATCTGTCGATGTTGTTAGGCAGCTACCAGTAGTATATCTAGTAAATTTTACGATTCTAACTCAAAAACTGCGGAAGATATACATTGCAAAATTATTACGGGCGGTGGGTTTGGCAGCGGCGAAGGTAAGCGTTGCGTATGCCGATCTTTGAATGACATCGCCAACAACCCACAAACCAAATTCGGTGACTGTAGCCTTAAAACTGTGGAAGATAGGTGGCTTTATCGATTTGCGAATATTGGATTTATCGATCTACTAGTCTCCTAGTAGACGTAGCATCCAAATCTCCAATATACTTTATCTGACCCAGGCACAGACTAGTATATGATCCAAGTTTCAAGTTTGTATCCTAAATGTGTCGAAAAAGTTGCGTTCATACAGACGGACAGACAGACGATCGGGCAGACAGCAAGATGGACATTGCACAAAATCAATTTACTATGATACATTTTTTATCAGAGTATAATAACTAAATAAGTAAATAAAAAAATATTTAAATAAAAAAATGTATGTTTATGTAACACGCAAAAGAGATCATATTTTCCCATAAAGGTTTTTTTTCTAATCTTGATACTCAGTGGAGTCTATATTACCGATCTGTCTGTCAGTCCACCTGTCTTACCATGACGATTTGAGTGCTTACACGCGAATCCAGTTTATTTTCTGTTATCGATAATAATCCCCTAGTCAAATGATAATGTCATATATAATTTTTAGATCACCGCTTTTAGAAACAGGAAGAAGCAGGAATTTTAGATTATATTAAAACAATATCAATAAATACCTAAATTTATTTGCTTAAATCTAATTTTTAATTATAATCATTAAATGTAACTTTTAATATATTCATTAGTGAGTCGATTCTTAAATAACAAACAGAAAAAGATATCAATAAAAATCAATATCATTAATAACTATCGAAAAATATGATTGTTATGTACATAAGCTTTTCACTACCCTTATCGCCCTGATGTGGTTGTGTAAAACGCATACTTTATTTCTTTGTGCATTTTCCCTCCTTAAAAATTCAAGTATTTCACTTATTTATTTTGGGGAATAGATTATCGATTACCTGATTGAGAGGAATTTAATCACGTCGCTTACCAACACAACAATTGATGGCAAATTATTGATTGATTGATTGATTGAATAGAAGTAAAGTTACGCTCTTTTGTAGCTACTAAAAAATGTAAGTCACTACGAATGAATTTTAAGGTAGTGTAGAGGGTGTCTTCTAGAGTGGCATTTTGGACTAGGGTAGTCTCACTTCGTTAGACAGCTCTGTTAAGCTATTTATACTTAAGCAAAACTTGTCTGTTCTCCAAGATGTTTCGAACAAACTCAGCAGTTACAAAGCTTTTCTAAGTTGTACACTTAGAAAATGAATCACCCTCGATTTATAAAATCATCCCAAAATAGAAATATCAATTTTGCATCAACAACTTTTTCCAATTAAATAATATAAATTTTTAAATACTATCCAACATTTTTTAAATGTATTTACTTAAATTATAAAATCTTTTAAGTAAGAAATTTGTGTAAGACTAATAAACAACAAATATATTTTTTCCAATTTCTTGAAAAATTGAGCCTAAATTAAAAAAAAGATTCAAAGTTTCATTTTATAAATAAGTTTTCTGAATAATTGTATAAACTATCCTTGTCGCTAAATGTCTGAAAATTTTCTAAAATCCTTGCGTTATTTCTGTATAGTGTATAGACTAATGTTGTACAATCGACCGACTTAGTTAAATTAATAACAAAAGGGCAGATCTCTGAGCAGATGGACTACATCTGAAATAGTTTGTCATATTCTGCACGTCTTAGCTTTCTGGGAAGACAAGGCAAGAAGAAGTGCTTTCCCTAACAGAGTCCGGTTATGTGCTGGAAATTATACACACACACATATATATAACAAACACATACACACACACACACATGCACACACATACGTGCATACCATACACACACACACACACTCACACACACACAAGTATATTTTTGTATGTCGATTTGAGCACGCGGGTTTTGAATCGACGGCACCGGACTCGAACACGGACACGGACCCGGACCCGGACCCTTGTTGGTGACCAGCGCCCGGCCCCATGAGCCTTCATCTTTCAATTCACGCGAAAATTTCCTTCGCATATGTTGGGTTGGGGCGGGGGGTGTGGCTGGGGGAGGGGTGAGGGGGTTGTTGATGATGATGAGAATAGTGGGCGACGGTGACAGCGAGGCTTGGGTGAAAACGAATCGAGTTTAGCTGAGGACAACGACGAATTCGTAATTGTGCACACACACTCACACAGACAGACACACACACACACACACACACTAAGCCATTTCACACAGGACATTGGTGGATAGATGGTTGGTTGGTGGGTTGGTCGATGTGGTGGGATGGGGGAGGTGGGGTTGGCGCTGTTTGTATCTGGACGACAAATCGGCCGCTGTATGAAGGACATTCCCTGCAGCATCTGGCAAGGAGCTGGCAGATATTAGAGAAACTACGACACTCTGCACTGCTGAGCGAGCCGAACGAAAATATAAATTTTCGCTTTGCTGGACAATGGTCGCTCTGTCCGTCCGTCTGTCTGCCTGTCTGTCTGTCTTTGTGTGTGTGTCTGTGTGTGTGAGTGTGTGTTCATATGTTTGTTGGTATTATTGCTTGGTCGGCTGGTCGCCCAGTCGTTTGAGTTTAGTTGAGTTGGCTGCTTGCTTGCTTGCTAGCTGGGTATTCATCTGAAGTATACATACACATATGTACACTCGCGGTCAACATAATAGGAGAGCTGCAAATATTCAATTCTTTTATAGCTCCTTTCATAATCCACGTCGACTCCTTGCGGCATTATACTCTTCTATGTATTTTACCTATGCTAATTGTTTTTCTTCTGTTTTTGGCGGACTTAGCTAGGGTTCATTTGACTCAGATGGTGGTGATCAAATGGGGCGTGGCAAAAATTGCACCGCTGAAAATCGACACCTCCTATAAATTTTCAATATTAACAAGAATTTAAACCTGTCAAACAACAAATGATTGGTTCCCATCGGCGAATGATTTAGAATTCTATTTCAATCGAAGCTTTCCTAGAAAATTATGATCTTAGCTGATATTATTATAGAAAACCCTTACAATGTGACAACCCAGAGATAATAAACAATTAGGTGGAAGTTCAAGAATATAACCCATACCAAAAAGTTTAAAGTCTAAAATGGAACATTGAAGAAATGGTGATCAGATGAATCCAAAATTAATTTATATATGAGGACCGAGGGCCGCAACAGTAACTCAGACGATCACACAGCACTTAATTTCTGTTTATATAAATACACTTGTTCTATAATGATTTGTTAGATTTTCGCTTGTAAAACAGTAATTTCGAACCAGAACTTATATGTTATAAAAACGGATATAATTATGCTACCACACATTACTGATGAGATGCCTTTACTTAGACATTCCAAGAGGACACCGACTCCAAGGACACCAGCAAAGTCTCTACAGAAGTGGAATCACGGTGATGGGATTAAGGGGATGGTCTTCAGTTATAAAGATGGTTTCTAATGTTAATAAAACGGGAGACTTTGAAACGTACATCGAGTTCTGTAGAAATAGAAATAAATAAATCATAATATATATCCACACATCCAGACGAACCTCCACTCCTATTCCACTACTATTATTTTTAGCGGCTTATTTGTGGTAATCATAAATACTTAAATCGTTAAATGTTTACTGATCACCAATATTGCTTGCTTGTTTCAGATAAAATTTTCAGAATTGGACCGGCTCTCATTTATGATAAATTTGTTTTTGTTCGTATTCTTAAGCAATATTTTAAGTATTTTTTTTTTGGCTATTTGCCAAAACATCTTCTATTTTTTTGACCGCAGCTGTATGTATATATGAATGTGTGTGTGTGTTTGTCTATATCCTCCATACGTGACTTGCGATAAAGCAACTCAAAATTTTCGCTGCAACGAAATTTGCGCTAAGGATGTTCAAGTCCAGTATATGTGTAAGTGTGTGTGTGTGTGTGTGTGCTGACGATGGATGAAGCGAACCCACCTCCACCTCCAACTCTAACTCCACCTCCACCACACTCAATCTTCAGCCCACATGCAAGCTAGCAAGCAAGCAGTCGGCTGGCTTTTTAGCAACAGGGTTGTATGCTGCTGCTTCTTCTTCTTCTTCTACTACTTCTGCTTCTTCTTGCTGATGATGCTCTGCTTTAGGTAAAGCCTTATGTGATTATTGTTTCTGCTGTATACTGTGTGTGTGTGTGTGCGCGCGTGTATGTGTGTGTGTGTAGAGATACTCATGCATATTTGTCAGATGCAAAAGCTATTCTTAGCGATTTCTCAAAATGCATCTCACAACTCTCGGCCAAAACACTGTTGTTGTCCTTTTTGGTTTTGTTATTACGCTCAACCGGCAATTGTCTTAGTCACTGCCGCTTCTTTCGGTCTTATCAAATTGCATTTGAATATGCTGCCCAGCATAGGGAGACATGTATATATAAATATATATATATAAAATATATATACACATATAACTAGCATACAAGTACATTGTCTTTGCTTACCTAAACTTGCACCCGAATCATATTTATATGCACCTCATGCACAGCAGCAGCAACATCGCCCAACAAATAGACTATCAGAGTTTTGGACTCTAAAATTGGAATGTACATATATCTCGCATATCTACTTGAAGAAACAGGTATATAGATATATATATATATTAATATAAGAAAGATTCATGAAGACCCGTAAAGAACAACAGACGATTCTGAGGTTTTCATTCTGTCTTTCATAGATATGAACTTACTTAAAGTTCCAGTTATAATTGATAAAAAAAAAATTTGTTTTGCAATTTTGTCAAATGCCATTTTTAAATATTAAATAATTTTAATTAATTTTAATAATTATACAAATAATTAATACCACTTACGCATTCTTTATAGAAATCGTCTTTATTTATGCAGATTTGCTTTTATCAAATATTAATATTCAACTGACAATTATCTGTAAGTTGTGATATTTTATTTTATTTCTAATTTTCATAATTAAATCAAATTTTGGACCAATTAAATATTCCCAACAATTTTATATATATATCTTAAATTTCAACATTGAATTATATTTTTATTTTAATTACGTTTATTTTTTACTTCATGTATTTTTTGAGTTGAAGGATATCAGTTGACATTAAGTAAATAAATAAGTACACATTCGAAAAGATTTCCATTCATTCAAATTTTATATTTGTTATAAAGTTGAGTAAGTTGAAAGCGGTAAAACAAATTATGTTTTCTTTTATTTCTTACTTCCAATTTTAAAAAAGTTGTCATACGTTTCTCAACATTTATTATTTATTATACACTGCTGACCTGGGATTCACATTCCAATAATTATTATTTTTAAGATTTTTACATTAAAATTAATTCAAATTATTAAAAAAAAATCAGTAGAACGATATATAAGTGTACTAATAATTATTGGTATGTGTGTACTTTAATGTTTTCGTCCCTGTGGGATTAATTTTTTTATAAACAGAACAAAAGCTGTAATCACACGTAAATTGTATATTCACCATTGCAACCTCGTTACCAATTTTCCAATTAAATGTTAGCAGTTTGTAATAAATTTTTATATAGACCCATAAAGAATTACGGGAATACCCTGATACCCTGATACCAACACTTCTATATATATATCTAATCTGTAGGAAAGATCTTAGATATCCAAAGCATCACAAAAATGAGCGGATACACATCGTATTCAATTACTTAAAAATAAAACAGGTTTATTTAAAAAGTAAAAACTAATCTATAAATTGAAAAAAATTGATCTGATCTTAAAGAAATATCTTTGTAATCGACAAGGTGTTAAATGATTCCTCAATCGATAGTTTTGATTTGGCTGTGGCTTATCGATTCTCGATTTTATCGATTTCGTAACCTTCAGCACTAAGCAGACAACACTTGACATGGCATAAAACCAATATGCTCTTATATCTTCAATATCGTCTTAAACGTTTTTAATTTTATTTTCTTCTGCCGTCACCTTTAGAATATCAATATGCTTTCACAAATATCAATTCATAACCACTTTTTTGAGTGTATCTTATAGGTTTGTTCTGGCAATTTCCAACTATTTACCAAATAAATACAGTGTATCGAAGGGCATCTCAAATTTTAGAAAAAATATATAAGAAAATATCTTGATTTTTGTTAAAGTCAGTGCATAAAATCCACAGAGTAAAAATATTTGACTTTTTCAACCCACCCTATTTTTCGCAATGTATTTTTTTTTATGTGATAGATACGATTACATACATACTTGTATGCATTGGGGTTAGCGTATCTCCTAGTCAGACACCTTAGACTGGAGCACTTTTAATCATATTGTTAACACTCAGGAAAAAAAAAATAGCACTGAAATTTAGAAAATCGACATAGTGTATGTCAACTCATAGTTCAAAAAGTATTTTTCTAAAACTACAGATGTCTTTTAAAAAAAAAAATTGTTTTCCTCTTCATAATTATTAGTCGAGTTTTCTAAAATTGTGTTGAATGTCCAAACCCGAAATGCTTGCAAAAATGTTATTCCCGAAACAAGAATTTTAAAATAGAGTTGCCATCAGAAATAGATGGCTCTGAACGGATGCCGAGCATTGTTAACTTGAGGGCAAACCGAGCGAGAAGCTCGTGCCAAAACTAAGGACAGTTGTTCGGCTCGCTGAAAACAAACACAAGTAAAAAAGGAGACAAGTCGTCGATTAACTGTAAGTCCCGGCGCAAGCAAAGATCACAAAACGATAAAAACTTGAGACTTGAACTAAGACCAATGACAATGATGGGCAGGCAACAAGCGATAAACACAAGCAGTAAATAAATTAAATTAAATAATAAAAAAATAATAATAAAAACAACTTAGACTTATTAATTGAAGTGCTCATATTGTGCATATGCTTTATTAACACCTGTTTCCCTTTTGTTTGTCAACTAAAAATTCGCATTTATTTTTTCGCTGTGAACTTCTACTTCATCCCCCCACCCCACGTACGTGTGATTCTCGCGGCGTTAATAAATGGCTTCATTCCCTGTCTCTGTTTCTTTCCCTGTCCCTCCTGTGTGTGGTGGTTTCTTCTGATATTTCTACATGACTTGTAACGCCTATATACATATACATACAAGCATGCACACACATATATGTGCACACATACATGCATACATATTTATGCAGGCTAAAAAAGGGCCAAGACATTGTCCGGCAACAACAAGCCTGCACCCCGCCAACAACTTTAAACACAAGCAAACACACACACACACACACACACACACACCAATGCAGCATTTGATTTCGCCCGTTTCATTTTCGCTTTACTCTCGAGCAACGGGCCCATCCATCCATCTATCCATCCGTCCAACACAAGCGACCGAAACAAAAAACTACAAATACATATGTACTTCTTCTGCTTCTTCTACTTCTTCACACACACATGTACACGTACATGGGCTAAAGACTTTTCGACACGTATATAAATATGTGCATGCGTGTGTGTGTGTGTGCAAGATTTGAATATATGAGCAGAAGAAAGTAGGCCTGCTGCTGCTGCGGCTGTAGCTGCCGCCAAAAAGGATGTACTCCTCCCCGCTCCCCGCTCCACAACACCCCCCGCTAAGCGGACCATCCGATCGGCCAACCGCACGAACATTGCGTCGTCGTCGTCGTCGTCGCTGCCTATGTGTCTGAAAATTGCGTGCAAATGTCTGTGTATGTGTATGTGTGTGTGCGTGTGCGTGTATAACGTTATTGTCCAGCCTGATGTCCCTGAGAGTAAGCAGCGACGGCAGCGACGGCAGCGAGAGCAAGCTGCGTCTTCGTTGCCGTCTTCGCCGTTATTAATCATTGTACATTTGGCTGTCAACGAAAACGGCCGCGAATACACTAACACAGCGACAAAAACACACGGACAGAGAGCAAGAAGAGTGCGCAAGAGACAAACACAAACACACACACACAGACGCACAGGCGTAAAGAAACGGAATAAACGACAACAAAACTGACCATACGAGTGTAAACAAACTCATACACGTGTACGGCTCTCGCTCATTCGCTCGCTCGCACTCACACACACACATACACATGCACACAGAGGCAGAGACAGACACACGCACACATAAGGAGAAAATATAGTCGTGATGCGGAAATTCGCCGCGATGAAATAAAAATTCGCTCACGATATTTGTGCGCTCCGCTCGCACGCTCGCTCGCTCGCTCGCTGGCTGGCTGGCTGGAGTCGCGGTAGTTTGTCGCCGGGCGCTCGCTGTTTCGGTTCGCAGGACACTGTTGGACGGCATAGCGGTCATATCCTTTCCGATAGCCGGTCGCCTCAAACACGCTGCTCTCTGTGTCGCTGTCGCTGTCGCTAACGCTGTCTCGGTCGCCTTCGCTGTCGCGGCTAATTTCGCAATTTCCTTGGCGCATTCGCAGCTAATTGAGACAACTTTGAATTCCATTCTAATTCCAAATGTGTGTGTGAAACAATTGAGAATTGCACATATAAACAAAAGAGTTGTGCTTCCTTTACTTATTTAGAAATAAATAATTATAATATTACATATACGCAAATAAAAACAACAACAAAAAGGATTTCAAGTGATTTACAACAATTTCAATATTTGTGATCTTCACGAAAAGTGTTCAACAAACAAAACAAAACAATACAAAAAACGTAACTTTTAAGAATCGAAAAACATTTCTTTGCTCACGTGCCACAAAAAGGTTTGTATTAAAAATAAATATTTTCTTAAAAAAAAAATAAAAAAAACAGTGTTGCATAGTTTGCGCAATTCATGAGAAATTTCCTTACTTTGCGTGTGTAAAAAATAAATATATATCTTAAAATATTCAACTTTTTTTTGACTCACTAAATTGTTTGGATTATTTACCTAATCGGGATTTGAAACAGAAATTTGAAAAGCAGATATTTTCGTTAAAGTTTAATTTATAGCTTGAATATTTTTGCAAATTCGAGTAGCAAATGGTGGGGGGGAATCGTGAAAAACTGTTTTAAGAAACTGAGTTAGTTTTCAATCTGTCATGCTCATTTAAGTGGACCTGTATAGATTAGATGTGTTTAACTTTATTAAATAAAAATTTGCTTAAGTGCTTTTGACTCGTTTCTTACAGCTCTATATAAAGCAAACAAGGGAGTTCGACTAGGAGATACCCTTTACCAAACTCTATCTAATATTTAGTAACTGATCTTTATCTAATTTAGGCAATTGCCCAATTTAATGGAAAGCATTTCCAGTGATTTTATGGAAACGTGGAAGGTTATTGATAAAAAAAGGTTTAAGAGCTTTGTCGACAAGAAATAATTTACTTTAAATTTGATATTTTATGCTTTTGTTGACTTTCAGTTCGAGAAGGTTTTAGAAGCTGATCCAGAATATATATTTACTTCTAATCGGAGTTGTCTTTCCTTCTTTATTTATTTAAGCACAATAACCTAATTAACTATTAGGAATTATTTTGGTTTCTGATCTGTGAAAAGCCACTTTTGTAGAAGACTCAAAACTCTTTTATATATTAGCTGGTAGATAAAATTATAATTACATTATCTTTATATATTAGAAGATATATATGGAAAGTATTAACTAAAATGTATGTCGTGTACCTCTTTCCACAAAAACCCATTACACTATTTATAGAGTATTATTATCGTCACAAGTGTTATGTATAAACCAAAATAACCCTTTTGCTACGAAAATTATTTTTTTTAAGATAGACATTTCCCTCAAGGACGTAATTTTCTTGATTTTGAACGCTTTTATGCAATCTAGTTTATTTATTATTAATATATTTATTAATTATTTATGTGAACTAAAAAAGTTCACATCAAAATGTGTTTAAAGAAAAATTCAATTCAATTTTAATTCAATTTTAATATTAAAGTAGCAAATTTAATGTTATAAAATTAAAAGTGATAAGCCAAATTACAGTTTTAAAAGTATATAAAATAAATAATAAATAAAATTAAAATGTAAAATTATCCCACATTTATTGCAAGGAAAAACAAAAAAAATCTTGATAAAACTTTTACTATATTAATCATATACGATCTAAAAATGCACCATATCATAGATAAAAATTAATCAACGATAATTTCTGGCTTATAAATTGCCATCAAAATTCACTAGATATGCGTGAAAGGATAAACTCCTGAAAAGGATAAACTTTTGACTACTATATCAAATAGCTCTATCTCAAATTGAAGCAAACCTTTGGTTTTGGGAATTCATTAATTAATTATTATTAAATGATTAAGTTTTAGATGTGATTCAATTTTGGAAAACCTACAAACTTGCATGTAATTTTGGAAAACTCAGAAAAAAAATAATCCTTGAGGTGGAATTTATAAATTTTATAAATGTTTAAAAATAATCTTGTAAAAGATAAATTGTAATTTTTTTAAATAAGTTGTGTGCCTCATACGAAATCATATATAATATAACTATATTGTTGATAGAGAATATTTCTACAGATTTACACGAGATTTATTTATTGTTTATCTGTAAGAACAAGAGGTGTTGCTCTCTGTAGAAGGAATGTGAGAACTATACTATGATATGTGATGAAATGTTGTTAATTTTGTTGCAAAAATTAGCAGCTGATTTAAAAAAAAAAATAAAAAAATTGGTTCAATTAAGAAGAACAAAATTACCTGCCGTTAATTCTGATTTAGAATATATCACAAGGTATATAAATTATTTTTAAAAAAATAAACATATATTCTTAATCAGAAGGCAACTACAAATTGGAGACTTCTATTTTTATTCATTACATATTTAACGACTTTATTTTAACAACCCTTGCAAAGGAACTACAAAATATTCCACACTTAATGGCATTTTTAAAACATCCAAATTATCTCACAATATTTAGTAAATGGCAAAAATTTGGAAACTCAAAAGTAAACTTGATCTGCGGATTAAGCCTAAAAACATGCTTCACATTGACAAGGTTTTAGCCTGAACAGACTGAAAGACTAAAACTAAAGACTAATGAGAGACTAGATCGATGCCACTTTTCACAATGATTATTATTTTGATTTATTTCATGTCCACTAATATTAGTCGACACAGAAAAATGCAAAAAGAGCAAAGAAAATGCAATTAAATGAAAAATATAATGTAGTACTTAAATTTTAATTAAGAAAGTAAATAATATTTACACATAATATAGTAATATTAATTTAAAAAAAAAAATACTAAACTAACAATGATAATCGTAAAAATATTAATATTCATTTTATACTCAAGACAAATAATTCCCGTATGGAACTCAACTAATCTTGTCCATAAAAATGAAATAGTTTGCAAAGAAGACAAAAACTAAAATCGACTAAAATAGTAAAACTTTTTGGTGAGTTGCAACAGGTGCTTTGCTGCAACACACATTAATCGGTGGCAGACAAAAACAAACTTTTTATATCCATTTTGGTGTGACTCCTCTTTAAGCCATTTTATACACTTTTGTATTAGTTCAAATAGACATAAGGGAAAAAATGCACTGCCTTAGATACATATGTATGTATGTATGTATGTGTGTGTGTATGTTTGTGTGTATGTATTGGTAATACACTCCGAATAGTTTCTGTCGTTGACCTGCATTTGGCAGACTGTGTGCTCTGTCCAGTCATGTCCAGTTCTGTCCCATCCTGTCCAGTCCAGTCCTGTCTGCTTCCTCCAAGTCTGTGTCTGAATGAGTTCGATACGAGGCCAAAGCGACGATAAAAATAGTAGTAAATACAATAAAATTATAATTGTATATAGGAAAAATCGCAACACTCACACACACACACATACACATACACACACAGAGACGTGTATATAAATAATGGACGGCCGGCCGGCCCGTCATTACATGTGTGTGTGTGTGTGTGTGTTGTAGTTCGTCTGTAAATGTGTCTGCTGCACACACACACACACACTATAGATTCTTACATACTCCACATACACACACACACACATATGAACAAACTTGGCTGTAATTCTTTTATACATATATATATTTCTTTCATCTTTTTCTGTTGTTACCAGATTTTTTTCTCATTTTTTTCTTTTATTTTTTTTTCATACTCTGTCCCAGTTCGGTTGGTGAAAAGTTTAATGGCTCGCTGGGATTGGACTCGATGCGAAAGAGAAAGTAAAATTTCTTCTTTCTGCTCGAGCTTTTTGCTTTGGCCGTGTTGAATAGCAAAAAAAAAAGACCTTGCAATTTTTATACAGTTGTAAAAGTTGTATTCAATATATGTGTGTAAGCTTTGGTGGCAAGTGGCATGTGGCAAGTCGACACAGTTATTTGCCACTCCATTGGTTATGAGCGTCTATGCGTGTGTGTGTGCGTATGTGTGTGTGAGTTGAAATGAAGGTTAAGGGCATAAGCATGTATACACCTGCACACACACACACATATGTATATACATGTTTGCATCTATGTATTTGTGACCACAATCCGCTAATGTGACTAAGCCAATTAAATAATAATTAGATTCAACGCATGTCATTCACTTATGCATATTACTTACTTATATGTATATATTTTTTCACATATTTATACATAATATATTTTATTTAATGCTCACTAAAATTTATAAAAATTATAAGATAAAAATAATTAATAACACAATTAAGATAAATTAGCAATTATTAAATTCACCTCACTTCAACTATTACACATACACACACGCACACACATACGCACAATTATAATATAAATAATTTATTTAACTCTCACTCAACTCAATTAAAACATGGCGAAAAATAACCAATAAAAAATGATGCCCAATTAGCAGTTGTTAACCTTAACTAGCCAGCAGCGAATTAGTGAATGACAACCCATTACCAAATTAATTCTGTATGCACACAATGTAATTAATTAATTACCTAGTAATGCACTTGCATGCAGAGTTGTATGCTGCAGCATCCACGTCAAGCACAAACTTGTCTGCAAGATTTCTTAAAATTCTTTAAACCTGTTATATATCCTAGACTAAGTATTCATATTGTATATATAGTAAGCTTTATAAATATATCCGTATTTGGGGGTGTAGTGCAACTGCATTACAATAAACCCTCTTTGTACATAGAGTCGTATCCTATTCACCTCAATTATTTACACCCACACACACACACACATTCACCCACACAACTTCATCAAAATATTTGCCTATCAATATTTAAGTAAACACCTTGCACACATGCACACATACATTTGCATTTTTTTTTTGTATATGATTAACTAACAACGTTTTTGTGAACACTAATTGTTACTCTTCGTCCGAAGGCTCCTTTTGTTCAACGCTCTTAAGGAACAGTTCTTTCTCTTAGCTTTCGTTGCACTCTTCCCACACACACACACGCAAATCATGTGTCGTCTTCTTACTTGCGAAACATTTATTTTACATATACAAACTACGAGGAGATGTTGTGTATGTGTGTGTGTGTGTGTGTGCTCGCAAAGAAAGAAAGAAAGAAATCATGTGTCAGTCATGCGCAAAACGTGTTTTTCATTTTAAAATCGCGTGTCCCGCTCCTTCTTGAAACGGCTGCCGGCCAGAGTCTCCTTTGCATGCCTCGCACTTGATAAACGAGACGGCGACGGAGGCGGAGCAAATTGTCATTCGCTCTGCTCTGCTCCCAAGATACAAACCAAGCCAAGCCAGGCCAGGCCAGGCCAGCCATCATCTCAAGTCTAAGGCCTGCTTTCAGCTGTTCCAGGCTTGGCTTGGCCAAGCTGTTCCCATTCCCATTCGCATTCTTCCCATTTCTGCATTGCATTGCTGTTGTTGTTGTTGTTATTTAGCTGCAACTGCTGATTCTTGGGGGTGGGGACAGCAACAGGCTGTAGGCGATTGAGCATGGTTGGGGTCAGTGCTACTGGGAACTGCAGTGCTGTGGGGTTGTTTTTTTTTCTTATTTCGCTTTGCGAGCAGACGAGTAGTGGAGAGCTGCCCACGACAAAGTCGACTGGTGTCGTTGTCGCTCTCCCCATATATATGTATATATATATATATATATATATATATATATGCACACGAAGGCAGGTAAACAACAAGCCATAAATCGTTTCGTGTCTCGTGCGCATCGCTTCGGGTCCCACTCGTGTCGCAGCCGATGTGACGACGGTGACGTTGGCGAATGGCTTGTTCTTGTTGCTTATTCGTAGATACTCGCGCGACTGCAATTTGGAGCAGGCGCGAACTCAACGCACCAATTAGCATATTCCATTGTCTCTATGTGTGCGTGTGCTTGTGTGTGTGTGTGCGTCTCTCTGTGTGTATGTGTGTGTGTAGATGTGTCCCAGCCCTTTTGATTTTTGGCATTCCAGCGACCTCGTCGACGTCGTCACCATCGTGCCACCGAGTATTTAGTGGCATGGGGCGTGACACAGCTCATTTCGCCGTGCGAGAATTTTTGATGCCAGTGCGTGTGTTTGTGTGAGTGTGTGCGCTCAACTTTGTATATTATATATTTTGAGTGTGTGTGTGCGGTTTATTTACATCTACCTCGCGACCTGTCCGTAAAACTTTAAAGCGCGACGCGATTTTATTGGAGCTTCGTGCGAACTGCCTCCATCTCTGCTGCTGCTGCCTCTGCTCCCACTGCTGTCAGTGCTGCTTGCTACTGTTTGCTGCTGTCGCTGCCTCTGCCTCAGTCACAACAACCCCAAGTAAAAAGTATATGGCGCGCGCATTGAGCATTTGGCTCTACATATGTATTTGGCATGTAGTCGCCGCTGACGAATGGAAACGCATTATTTTCGGCTATGTGCTGCACTCAAATATATATACACACACAGATACGCATACATATGCATATGCACATGTATTGCGTGATGCGTGTGCATCTTAAGTGTGTCACCAACCACAGTAATTAATTTCAACTCTTTCTTCTTTACTTGCTCTGCCTCAAGTAAGCCTTGTTCATCTTCTTCTTCCTTATGTCTTGCATCAGCTTGAAGAAGTTGGAGTCGACTCCGAATCATGGCTAGATCGTTTCGGAGTCGACTCTGGATCTCAGAGACTATAAGAGCGAGAGCGAGAGAGAGAGAGAGAGAGAGAGGGATTTATAATTGGGAATATCCTTTTCGGTGATTGTTTGTTTAGGTTAGGTTCAATTATCTCGGTTGTCAGCGAGGGTGGAGAACCCCTCCGCCCCCATCCTGTGGATTGTAGGAATATGGCTAGTGTCCTTGTTCCGATATATCTGTTAAGAAAGGTGTGAAAGGCCCAGGATCTGAAGTCTTCTAACGTCGTGTGCAATGACAGAAAATGAGATGAATCGATTCCTCTTCTTCTTCATCAAGGCGTCAGTAATAATTAGGTGTTAAAAAAGTTGGAATTATTGCGATCCTGAATTTGAATACGCTAAAATGCGATTTCTAATTTTGATCATATTACCATTATTTTTACCACCGAGTACAAAATAAGACATTCCAAATTCGTTTCGAAAATACAGCTGTTATAATTCTGATTAATAATACATTCTACTCTCTTCACAAAAAAAAAACTTTATAGTTTACTTGTTGAAACTGTTCATATTAGATCTACTAGCATAAATATAATTTGCTGCAATAAAATAAATAAAATAATAAAATAAATATTAAACTTTTAATTTTGTAGTTATATTTTAAACAGCCACAACCATTTTTTTTAATCAAAACTTACGTTTCCTTAACATTTCAAAAATAATGCTTGCGATATGCACATAAATACGAACTAATGATGTAAGGCATACTTTTTATATATATAAACAGTAGTGAAAAAATAATAGCACCACTCCCATAAGAAATAATTTCAAAAGAGTCGTTCTTAAAATTGTAAGTTTTAGGAACTTAGATTACTCTTAAAACTAAGTAAGAAAGCAAAATATCATCATTTTATTCCCCGTTTTCAATTTATTTAAGTTAAAATTAAATTAAAAAAAAAAAATTGATTGCCATAAACAAAAAAAAATATATATAAATATATATATTGAATAGAATTCCAGGAGCAGTATTAACTTTAAATTAGATGAGGATTATTGAACAATATATTAAAAAACCAAATTTGAAAAAATTGTTACATAAAATAAGAGTTATGCAACTAAATACTAATCGTGGAATAATACGTTCACACACCATATCTAGTTTTTATATATACGAGTATTTTATAGCCCCAGAAAAAGCTACAAAAAAAGGCTTCTCTGATTATTTTGACAGTCTCATTTGTGATCAATTTAAATACTTTAATATTATTTGTTATTATTTTTAAAGCTGTCATATATTATAATGTGTACTAATCTGCAATATTGATTGCTTATGGTCAAATATAATTAGAATAATTTTTTAACTATATTTTAAGTATATATTTCTTCAACACTACTCTCAAAATAGGCAGCTTAACTGATTATGTAAGGCTTCCTTTTTTACACATAAATATATATAAATTATATCAGTTCTTCTCTTTCTTGTCTCTTGCAGCAGCCAAACTGTTTGATAACGGCTTAAAGTTGGATATTTCCAGCTATTCGCATATGAACATCCGCATGGGGACGAAGGGCAAGCGACCTTTGCGTAGCTTGACCCCTCGCGACAAAATCCATGCGATCCAGCGCATTCACGATGGCGAATCGAAGGCATCTGTGGCCCGGGATATTGGTGTGCCGGAGTCGACACTGCGTGGCTGGTGCAAGAACGAGGACAAGTTGCGCTTCATGTCACGCCAATCGGCCGCGGACAAAATGTGCGCCGATGCCCTCGTCGACAAGCTGGAGGGAGGAGGCGGTGGCGGCGTTGGCGGCGGGGGTTCGGCGGGTCTGCTGGGTCCGCCTGAGAAGCGGCCACGGCTGGAGCACAACAGCAGCAGCGGCCTGCCACTGAATTTCTCGAATAAGTTGAACTTCGATGAGCTGGCCTTCAAGCGATCGCCGCTGAACGGGCTCGACTATAGTACAAATAAGGGTCTGTCGGACATCGGCTACAATGGACTGCCCGTCGACTATGTGGGATTCAAGAGCAAGGTGTTCGGTGCGGATATATCGAGATCGGGACCAGCGGATCCCTCACTGAATGCGATAAGTCCGCTGTCGAGTCTCACCCATCTGTCCGGTCTTGGCGGCATCTCTCAGTCCCCGCTTGCGATCAGTTTCAATGAGCTGACTTCGAACCTAAATCTGCTGGCTCAGCTTAATCCCGGCTTGGCGGCCATGTCCGGCTTGAACAGCTTTGCGGCCACAGCCAACACTCTGCGCAATCCACAGAAACCAACTGGTCCAAATGGTCAGCAGCAGGAGCAGAGTCCGCGCAGCGAAAGCGGTGATCGGGAACGGGAACGAGATCGGGATCGAGAACGGACTCCGGCTCTGAGCGTGAAGAACTGGGCCAAACAGAAGCCAGCCGGCAGCAACTCAACAACAGCTGGGGATTGTGAGACGAATCTGGGCAGCATGAAGAGTCCGAGTCCATCGCTAGCACCTCTCCTCGTCGGCTGTGTGGCGCCACTGTCCGGCCTGCCCGACGATCCCCTGCTCTACTGGCTCAAATCCCAGCAGGCAATGCTCGGCTTAAACAGTCTATATCCACCACCACAGTCTGCAGCAGCTGCTGCTGCTGGAATGGGTGTGACAAGTCCACCCATCCGCTCCTCGACTCCCCAACAAATGAATCCATATCCCCATACGCCACCCATGCCCTCGGCAACGTCCCCAGCACCGGCACCAGCTGCGCCTGGCACGCTCGATGAGAAGCACTCGGCGTGGTACAATTGGTGCAAGGCATTTGGCGCCAGTCTCCACTCGACACTCAATCCGAATGCTGCCACATTGGCGGCACTGCAACAACATCAGGCGGCAGCAGCTGCAACAACAACCACTGCCCCAGAGTCGACGCACATCGAGGACAACATCGCCAAGCAGCCTTATGACAACATACTCTATTCCCAGCTCACCAAGGAGGCCGAGTCGCCCTCAGTACGCAGTGTGTCCTCCTCGAACGAGGCTCAGCCCACTGAGCTGGAGGCGGAGCCCGAGACGGATGCGGAAGTGCATGGCAAACCGGAGGACCTATCAGCGAAATCCGTGAAATCAGCCAGCTCCAGCCCGAGTCCGATTCTGGCCGAGTCCGTAACGCCAAATCCCGTGACGAACAGCCGTGAGCCGAGTCCTGAGCTGAACAGCGGCGCTGATGAACCATGCAAAAATGTGCTCAGTAATATTATATATAAAATCGGTGGAGCCGAATTGGATCATGACTCGGAGGCGAGCTTCAACAGTGAGACGCAACAGCATCAGCATCACAACAACAATGACGTCAGTGCCAGCAACAACAACAACAACAACTCGAATAAGACGGATGAGGAGGAGCGGGCCAAATACGCGGATATCGAGGAATTGGCAGCCATACGGCATGGTGAGAAATTCCTGCAGTGGCTGGAGAACTGCAGCAATCCCCGGGTGACAGCCGTGCAGCTGATGCAACTGAGATTCCTCATCGCGGCTATCAAGTCGGGCAGCGATGCGCAAACGGATTGCGTCGATGAGCTGGAGGATGCCGTGCCGGAGGCGGATGCAACGAGAAACAAGACGCGTCGCCGCAAATAGGATAAACCGAAGTTGGCGCCACTGGAGCCAGCCACGGATATAGACACAATGACAATGGCGCAACGTTGGCTGCCACCACCTACCAGCGTGATGGTGGTGGATGGGGCAACCAGTTGCCAGACGTATGCACCGGCCGTTTATCAATCGTCGGCAACTCTGCTCAGCTCACTCATCTTTCCCCCCTACGAATTTGTGCACTGTGACCTCGACGATGATCCGGATGACTGCCAGATCACCGGCGAATATCAGCAGTCCGATGAACTCAGTTCGAGCACGGACGATGAAAGTGTACAGCAAACTGACTTAGAATAACTAATTTCTTCCAACAAAACGAACAAAACCCCTAAATAATATATATATATATATATATATATATATATATATATATATATATATTTATATATATATCAATCTGTATGTGAAATGTATGTTTAAATTGATAGTCGTAAGCCGATCTCTGATCTCTCTGATTCACATTTAATTCGGTTTTATATTCGACAGTCAAATATCCATGATAAGCTTAACATTTGTAAATAACGCAAAGGATAATTCATTCATTTGTTCATTGTCAGCTAAAATAATATTTATATATTTAATGTGTTTTTTATACATATACATATACTAGAAAAATGTTGATTTGCTTTTAAGTTAATCACTTAGATTTAATGCGAGCTGCGGAGAGAGTCAGTTATACTCATGTGTATGGATTTGCTATTATATTCTTTTTATTACTATTATTATTATTATTATTATTATTAACTAAACTACCCATGCAAATACTAAGTAATAAAATTTGCTCATAAGAATTTTACCAATTTAATATATCAGTAAAATATTGAAAATACAAAATATATTTATAATTGTAGACGTATTAATTTTGAAATCTTGTTTAATAAAACATTCGAATTAGAAAATTTTTATGAAATAAATCGACTATATTTTATCGTTTGTTTTTGTGGATCATAAGAAAAGTAAGCTTTATCAATTCGAATTTATGTACATATCGCAAATTCTACTAAAGAAAGGCAAAATTTTAACATTTTCAGGATATAACATTTTTAATTAATAAAACGTGAAATAATAATAATAAATTTTAGCTGTGGCTATTTAAAATATAACTTCACAAATAATAGTTTAATATTTCTTCATTTATTGCAGCAAAGTTAGGATATAAACTATAGTTGCTAGTAGAGCTATGATTGACAATCTCAATATGTAAACTATGAAATAATTTATTTTGGCAAGCGAATAGAATGTATAATTAATCAGAATGAGAATAGCTGTGTGCTCGAAACGTTATTGGAATGGCTTACTTTGTATTCGAACTAGGAAGAATCCATTTGGAATCGAGATACACAGGCGCTCAAAATAACATTAAAATAATTAGAATAAGCTTAAGTCAGGATCTCATCGGATCGGAAAAGACAGCATCGGAATCAAAAAATGATAGTGAAGCAACAAATGGCCAAACTTGATAGTTAGGTGTCTGTACAGAAGAGAACTTATATTCTCAATTTTACCTTTTATTATCTTTGAGACTGTCAGACAGATTGACGTGGCTAGATAATGTTATGCTGATCACAAATATATCTTCACATCCTACGGTTGAAGATGATTCCCTCAATCTTTTACATATTTTTGCACAACTTTATTATATATTTTTTCCAATTTTTAATAGGTTCAGTGTTATTCAAAGATAACAGACCCTTGCAGAACTCAGTATACCAGCTGATACCCCTGAATCAAATTAATCCACTTAAATCTATTTTCTATCGTCCACTGCACCCAAACCAAGTATGCCAGAGACTTCATTTTTTCTAATTATAATAAATTTACATAATTATAACACATAACAGAAAAAACATTCTTGATAACTCTGACTCTTTTCAACACGAAAATAACATAATTAAAATCTAATTGGTGTATTTTGTATCTGAAAAACTATCCACCCTCAAGCTCTAAAATTTTAATCGAATACAGTAAAAAAGCTTGGAAAAATAATAAAACCTTAAGTGGAATTTAATACTTTACGTAAAAGAATCGGAATCGGAAACCAAGCTTTGTTTTGAGTAATCTAATAAAATCCTCTCATGTCATAAATAACAAAATTTTACAGGATGGAACATGTCCTTCAACACTAGGATGTCTTTCGATATGTCGCTAAAAAATAAGTATTGATAACCTACTTTAATATTCACCAAGCCCAGAAGATCTTGAAAAATAAGCTGTTAAATGATCCACAGAGATTAAAAGTGGGGAAATGTGGAATCTTGGGTAAACTGTCCTAGGTTTATGAAAACTATGGAAAGTCTAAATAATTATAGTAATGTTATTGAAGGAGCTGCAAAACACCTGTAAAAACGAAGTGGTCGGATTTAAATTACTTTTTAGCATAGTATTGTCTTGAAAATATATAATTAAATTAGCTTTCAAGAATAAATAAACTAGTCAGTGGAGTCATTCCCCATCCATACATAAAAAAATTAAAATGACAACGAAAGAACTAACACCAACAAAATGGTTAATATACGAATGGGGTATAAATGTAAATTTTACACATATTCAATATTATTTCAGTGTATACACATTCCAGATTATAATGATATATGCCTAGGGTTGTGACTTATTGATATACGTAATCGATTTTTATCGATAGAGAAAAACTGAAAAAAATTAATAAAATCGATAATCGATACACAAAATATTTTATTCCAAAGGTGTCCATAGTTATAGTTTTAATGTATTATACTATATATGTATTATACTCAGTTTAGTAATTGATTGCAACATCCACATGAAAAATAGCCATTCCACAAATGTTGCGTATAAAGAAAGTCCACCAAATTTTGGCATATTAATAGAGAAATCGATGTCAAAGATCTCGTCGTGGTATCACAAAGTTCGAAACTATAGGTTAGATTTATTTTAACATATCTTCAGAAATTTTCTATAGAGCATAGCCTGTTGAAAGGTTATTAGCTACATATGTGTATAAAATTAGAAATTGGAGAAGAAAATCATTTATGAAATTCAAAAACAAGCTATTTTCAAATGACATTATATGATTATATAAACTATCTAAAATGTATATGTGAGATCTTAAAATACTAACAAAGAAATTAATGTAAGTATTATGATTACACATTTAAAACACACCTTGGAAATTAGAGTAACGAATCCTTGTGTATTCAAATGGGGAAATCTCCTTCTTCAAGGGCATTGGAAAGTTACGATAAGATAGAAGGTCAAAACTGATATACGACATAATTACATATATATCAGATATCAGAGCATAAAACCTCAACACAAAATAACAATCCAAAAATGAAAGAATATTCAAACCCCAACATTTAACTTATCAAATATTGTGCTTAAGCATACTTTATTTAATAAACTAACAGTGAGAAATTATAGCTCCAGCCTGTTAAATTAATTCAATAAGAAAAATTATATATACATATACATATATGTATATAGTTTCCACATATATTTGTAACGAGTAGATACAGTGGGATTACAGTGCTGTTTGGTGGCCATATGCCTGCATTGACTCGGCTGTTGATCCTGATGAAGAATATATATACTTAAAGGGTGGGATGTACTTTCTTCTACCTGTTACATACTTTGACTAAAAACCATAATAACTTTTTGTATCCGCTTTTAACGAGTACAGGTTATATACAACAAATTCAGTGATGCGAAAATTTTCAAACGAATAAACAAGAAATAACTTGCATGAAATTTGCAAAAATAAAATTCCTATTAGGATTAATTATAAATTTTAGTGAATTTCGATTAAGACTATTAAAAAGACTAAAAAGTTCAAATTTGAGAGCGCCATAATCATAAAACCTTTGAAACTTCTTTATGTATGAACATTTCTGTATCAGATATATTTATTCAATTTACAAAACATTTCCAGTAAAATGATTGATTTTAAAGACAACCAACAAATCTGATTTATATGTAATGATATGTATATTAAATATAAATTCATATAAAAAACACAATATTCAATCAAAAGAGTTTTGCTTTACGTTTCCAATTTTTGGATAGAATCAATACAATACCATGAATATGCTGTAGTTTTATTAACTTGTTAGAGTGAACCATTTTATAAACAATTTCAAAAGCTAAAAACTATAACGATTTCAAACATAAGAAAGAAATTGTCTTAAAATCAGAAAGGATATTCTCTATACTAAACTAATGTTTATTGATGATATAAGCAAAAGAAACCCTATTATTAAAATTCCGAGTGCATCTATAAGAAAAGCAACCTGTAGATGCGTTTTTTTTTTTTTAATTTAGGAAAGTTGACCCTCTTATTAGGAAAGAAAAACTTTAACTAAAGAAAGACACAACTTTCCGTTTTAGAAATATACTTTTTGAATACGCTGAGTGAAATCGGACGGACAGACTATATCGCTATATCGACTGGACTGCGGTGTGTTCGTCAGATTGGTTTAAATTTGTAAAATTTCACTCAGGGCGATTTTTTTCTCAAAGTATTACATGTTATACTGATTAAAAAAATATTTATACCATGTCCGTCTGACAGTCTGTTCGAAGCAATGCACCAGTGCCAATCGATTCTTTATTAAACCTTCGAAGTATTTTTGGACAAGTTTAAAATTTAACCTTGTTTTCGATTCCGATTCAGACCCCGAACCCAAATTATGTTACTCTCAGAAAAAAATCGAGATGAAATATAGAAATCCATCCTGAAAACTTCTTCTTTTTGTTAGAACTAATTTCTAAACATATGAAAAAATAATTCTTAAAATTAGACTTTTTTTTAATATTTTTCAGAAATATATTTTCTTATTAAGAAATATATTTCTAACAAGGAAAGAAGTGCAAAACACTAATTTAAAAAATAATTCTTTAAACAAGTAATGAAAAAAGTTTTTATTTATTTTAAATTTTTCCACATAAAATTATATGACTTTATAAATAATCTAAAATATTTGTTTGTTTGTATGCTTAATAAAAATTTAAGTAACAACAAAAGTAATGCGAGAATTCTGTGTTTACACATATAAAATCATCATCATGTACATTAAAATAAAGAAAATAATGACCCTTGTTCTTAGAAATATAATTTCTTAAAAATAAGATGAGCTGCACTTGACGCCAATGAGGATTTTTCAAATCTCAGTTCGATTTGCCCATTAAATAAAGAACAGATGATGGACTGCTCGATAGAAGTTTGCTCAATCCCATTTATATTCAAAGTCATCTTACATGTTTCTAAAATAAGAACTAATTTTCACTTTATTGCAGTGAATATTAAATTCACAAGAGAAGTGCAATAAAAAGCGAGACTCCAAAGGAACAACTAAACTTATTTTTGACTCAGGACTGCATTATTAAATAATTTAAAGAATGTTTGGCGCGGAAATTTTAATGACTATTAACTGTTGAAATATTTATTAATATTAATATTTATTAATAAACAAATTACTTAACCAATTGCAATCTAACACAAAAGGAAGAAATTATCTCTACCCAGAGTACTCACATTTCAGTTACATTATTAATATGACAAATCGACAGATTAGTTGTCAGAGAATATTATTCTGTTTTTATTTGTCTCCAGTAAATTTGGAAGCCTTCTTTCATGTCATATTTATAAGCTTAATTCCCGTAAACTCAGTCTGCCAGTGCTCATAACTCGAAAGCAGAATGAAAAAAAAAAATGGAAATTTTTCACATTATCCTTGTGCACTTATTCCTTTTAGTTTTTTAGTTGCTCGTTATATTTTTTATCTAATCATTTTGGAGCTAGTGACTTTTCTCGAAAAATGTTCTCTTGCCTAAACGCATCTGTCGAACAGATAAGTTTAATGTATCTTAGGCGAGAAAATTCAAGACTTTTTAACCAAATCTTAAGAAATTTGGCCATTATATAATGTAAAGATAATAAAGATTATAATAAGGAAAGGAAACTTTATAATGAGAAAAGATCGCAAACAGCACCACACCTCAATTTTTACCATACTATCCGATCCATATAATGAGTTTTGTTGCGGAGGACATAGAAATAGTAAAAATATTTATTGGGGTCATCTAAATAATATTTTTATTGGCAAAAATTTATTTATTTATTATTATTTCCATTTTTAAGTGCTCGTTTAAGCTTTTCCTTGACCCACTTTAAGTTTTTATATCATATAATCGAAATTAGCAGGAAAGCTCGATAAACAAATAAGTGCCAAAGATTAAAGCATATTCAATTCAATTAGTGCCAAATTTTGGTCATAATTTCATCGAACTCGAACAAAAAATGAAAAGAAAAATCCTATAACGATTTCAGAACTATCAATTTTCCACAGAGAAAAGGAATTGTTTCACAGAGATAATGTAAAAATTCCGTTATTTTATCATTCTTATAATGAGCAATTTGAAGGAAGAATTTGCACAGGGTGTCCTATTTAAGTGTCGAGGATTGTACATGCAACAGTGTTAATCGCATCAAAAGAAATTCAATAAATTGTGGGCTGCTTGAACTGAGAGAATAAGATCAGGAACAGTCGCTCGCTGACAAGAGCTCGCTGCAATACATAAACTCAGCGTAAGCAAGGGTGTGCGCCTTAGCTAAATTGCCAATTAAGGTTCCTCTAAACTCGTAGATTCAAAAATGTTTTTGTGTTAAAAAAAAAAAAAGAAAACGACTCCTTGAAAACCTTAACATTTTTTGCTGTAAGACTTCTGTTGCTTTCGTGGTGCAAGAGGTATTGAACATTGATTGATGCCGATAGATTGATGCTGATCAAGAAAATATATGTACATATTCCTTATGAGGTCAGAGATAATTTCTTTTGCACTTTACATAAAGGAGTAAAGCTTCATGATGTTAAATTTATATTTATGAACTTTGAAATTTGCATTTTCAGCTCAAATCGAAACATTTATTTCGATATTGCTCTTTCGAAACAATTTAGTGTAAATAACAGAAATAACAATTAACAGTTTTCGCAGCAGCGAAAATCTAGTGTGACCAGTTATTATGCAATGCTTGGTTTTTCACCCTTTCCCGGAAGTGGCCACATTTTCTCAGTTATTTATAAGAGCCTTGTCATTTGCGATAGTACAAAATATTTCCGTTTCCATTTTCAAAACGGACTTTGAAGTGTTCCAATTCGCAAAAGCGAAGTTAGTTTCGTTTGTTAAAAATAGTCGATATTTGATGCTAGCGCTTTCAAGCGTAAATTGCAATTTTCATTTAAAATAAGAGCAGAAATGCATTTGCATTTAGATTTAATCTTTCCAGTATTATATTTTTAGATTTTTGGCGAACACATTAATGCAAATTAACTTATAAAGATGTTTTAAATAAATATTTTGACCTAATATTGCATTAATAAGTACGGAAAAATAATTATAAATCCATACAGAACAGGTTGAAATTAATTGCAGATCAATTCAGTTCGAAATCAAGGTTGGCTTGGTATGCAATACTTATGCATGCGGAAACAATTACAAGACAAGTAGAAGTTATTTACATTAATGACAATTTATAAATAATTAAATATAAGCATTAAGCAAAACACAGGCGTCAATCCGACTAAATGCTGACTGCATACAAATCTGTGAGCCTGTGTCCTATGCTCTCATTGCCGGGCTTCGCATCCTGAAAGCGGAGACGCGAACCACCAAGCACTAAGCATTTTTTGTTCGAAAAGCCTTCTGCGCACTGTGGTATTTATGAGCTGAAGCCCGTCTTTGTATGTATGCATGTGTGAGTCTGCGCCCTTTTTAAATTTGCTAAAAATATTGATAATCGACGGGCACCAAAGTCTACAATTTTTCCTTTAATTTTCGCACACAAAACGCAGTTGAGAATGTCCCCAATCGATCAAAACAGGCAGCTCTTAGTCGATTTGACGCCTCCATGACTTGAGTGCTTAGTGGTTCGGGTCTCCGCTGTCAACATTTCAAATTTGGTATGCAGTCAGCTTTTAGTCGATCTGACGCCTCTGTGTTTTGTATGCTTAGTGGTTCAAATCTCCGCTTAAAAGGTTTGATCCTTTTTTACCATGAAGGACAAAAAATATTAGATGTAATTTGTCTTTAAAAATGTAAAACAGCTCTAGCAAAGATTCCACCAAAAAATGTTGAATTGAAACGCTAAAAAAAATGTTGCATAGTTTGCAGCAGCTCAAAATGAAAACCGAAGAATATTGCGGAAATTGGACAACACCGCGTTCAGCGTACAAAATGTAACAAATGAAAATAAACAGGCTTACAAATTATTTCTTGTAGTCTACTTCTAATTTGACTTACGAAGTGGAAAATCTGCTATAAAAAATACTTAAAACTCACTGGTTTTACCTGAAGGGGCAACTCGCTCTTCAAATAAATACCGATTTTAACTCATTTATGTTTGGAAAAGGTTATAAAATGGTATTTCTTATTTCGGAGACTTACCAAATTTATTGGATCATCAAGCGGTTCATAGCGAACAAAATCTGCCACAAACTTAGCAATTTCCTCAACGCTTGAAATGAGTTCTGGATAAGCAAAGGCAGTCGGTCTTATCGTAGTACAAACGAATTTCTGCAATCGAACAAATAATAATAAATAGTAAATACATAATATATATATGTATATACAGCTGCGAAAAGAAATAACACCATAAGAAATGTTTTCAAAGGTGTCCTTTTAAATATGCAAGTTTAAGGAACTTATCACTTCGTTTTTAGATGTGGAAGAAGATTACAAAATTCGGTAAAGAAAAAAAAATGTATTTTATGCACCACTTTCAAGTTATTTAAATTTTCTTAAAATTCAAATTCAAATATAAATTTTATGAAAACAGAAATCGAATGAAAAAATGTGCAATTATAATCAAGAAAATTAGAAATATATAAACGATTTTTATAAGTGCAAATTTATTCGATATTCTTAGCACTTTTCGCTTCAAATGAAAGAAATCGAAATAATAAAAATACATATTGAAAATAATTAAATACATATCTTTATCGTATGTATATGTGGTCATACTAAGCAATGAAAAAAAACATTATTTGAAAAAATTTCAGACTTGGTTTTTTTATCAGCCACAACATATGTCATAATGGTGCTATTTTTTAATAATGCATAATAAATAATTAATAGTAAATATAAAATAAATAAAATTATTAAAAATATAATAAGTAATAGATAGATAAATAATAATTAATAGATAGTAAATTTGATGCAAATGTGACTCAAATGTTTGCAATGTAACAATCTGGCAACCCTCATTTAGCTTATCCTAAGTTTTGAATTGTCCGTGTACTCAAATATTGATCTCACAATAGTTCTGTACCCACTGCGTTTTTGACTGCCGAATGCGTCGCGTTATTAGACTAATGAAAGTGTGATTCCTGCATATCGTTATCTTGTTTGTATACGCTGTAAAACTGTGCGCTTGGATCTAACAAATCCAACAAAATTATATTATATATATATTTACCTGCACTTTACACTCGTTGGGCAAGGCCAAAACCAAAGCACGACGCCTGGGATGATTTAACACAAACTGTTTGCGAAAGTTCTCCGCGTAGAGGAGCAGAAGGCGCTCCTTGGGCGACAGCTTGTAGTAGGAGGGGGGGAAGCATTGCGGGCTGTCCTCGAACTCATCGGTTGTCTCGGGAAAGGAGAGATCAATTTTGCCAATGTGCAGAGCCGGTTCTCCCTCGGATAAACTCAATTCGCTTTCGACATGCTCGAATTCGGACTCTTCTTCGGCCTCTTCCATCTCCTCTTCGAACCCAAGCGCTTCAAGTTGTTCTTCCGCTCGACGTTCCTCGATTTCCTTCAGTTTTGCGGCATGTTTGTTCGGGTCTATGGTGCCTGAAAACTTTTTGTATTTCTGAAATAGTATCTTCGGCATATTTAGGCTGTTTTCCCTTTTTTTCTTTGTGTTTTGTGTTCGCAACAAAATTGGATCTGTTGCTATAACAACATTTAAATTTGAACAATAAGGCAAGGAACGTAAGTATTTTTATGTGTATGTATGTAAATACATAACATAGCAATCAGCCTTTAAGTGTCAGTGTAAATTCATAACGCAGCTACCAGCTTTTATATGTCATCGTTCGCAAAACTATTATACGAGTATGCAAGCATGTGTAAAACAAAGTAGTACAAATACCAAATATGTGGGCTGAGTGGATTTGGGCTATTACAGTTTGAAGAAACTGTGAAGTACATCTGTTACAAATATAACAGTTATAATCTGTGCTAAGGATCGCATGCGTTTTCTCTGTTATACTCAACGAAAGTTGAAGCCAAAACCGTTCGTGAATTCTCATTATATTTTAAGATTTTCGTTCGTTAAACGAAAGACGAAAAATTTATTTAAGCGATGCACTTTCCTTATATTTGCCGCATGAAAAGTTTATACAATGCTATTTATCGTATTTGTCAAATTTCTTATGCATACATGTATTTATTTTGTATATATTAAAAATTATCAGACAAACAATATTTTTAAAACTCAGCTTTATAGCAGTCAGTTATTCACACATTGCAAAAGAATCTCGTGGAATAGAATCTTAAAAAGAAATATTTAATATGCTTAGCTTATAAATACAGAGATGGCACCACCTTAGCTAATCTTTGTTAACAGGTTCAGCATCTAATAGGTGGCGCCACACTTTTTTGTACATTTTGAGTCATTAATTTTTGTGCATTATACAACTGTCATATTAGACTGTATTCTGCATTTTAATATAGTTACTTGAGTTTCAGAACACTTAGCTACTTAGTAATGCAATATTATCGTTTCTAATTGGTTACTATTCTCCGGGATTTGATGATGCTACACATTTAAATCTGAAGGTGGCGCTATATGCTTAATTTTTCTGTATTCGAATTTTTATCTTTGTTATACACTCTGAATTTTTGGGAATTATACAACTCGATAATTGAGTTTTATAGAAGTCAGCTACTTATTATAGTTTCTAATTGGATAGATATACTCTCCTATTATGCATTTAAATCTGAAGATGGCGCTTATTGACAATTTATCAGTGCTCTAATTTTGTTTCAAACGAATCTCTAAGAAGTCGAAAATGCCTTTTTGTGTGTTGAAATTAAACTATTTATTCAACAGCCTATGGCTAATATTTTTTTCATAAATTCACATCCACCTTGCAATAAAAATAGATAATAATACTAAGTTATCTAATTGAATGTAAAGCAGTAGACCAATTTTTCTAAGAAATTTTAATAAACTTAAACAAAGCATGAAGTGGATTTCCAAACCTTATTATTATTGTTATTATATTTTATTTATTATTTATTATTTATGTACATATTACTGTAGCAATAACACATAGATGGCGCCATCTCATACATTTTCTGTGTTTGGTCGTGGCATGACATGAAGTGTATGTCATGCAACTCTGATACAGTCTATGTAATATGTAAAAGACTAAATGCTATAGCACTCAGCAATTACTAAAAGTAATAGTATTGAGGCGTTTCGGAAAATAAATCTGCTATAGAGGGCGCTTTTTTGAATTCATGCGAATATATCCAAAGATGGCGCTTTATTAATTACTTGCACATTTTCTCAATTGTGTGAAAATCATTAAATATATAATATTCGTGGTTCTATTCGATGAGTGTCTGAACAACAACTCATTCCATCTAAACTTTCTCAAAAAAAAAATATGCCATCAGCAGCATAAGCTTAAACTTAATGCCGATATTCGTGCCTTTATCATAACATTAATAATTCTTCGTTCTAATTTTAAGAAAAATTAAATCGATTTTTATTTTCATTTTCTTTTTCGCAAGCAATGTTTCCAATGCTAAAACAGAAGGGATCGACAAGAAAATTGGGACAACAAAAAATTACGGTTTTCATTTGATTTTTCAAATTAACACATTTAAATAAAGTTGTTGAAAAAGTAATAGTTTTTCCAGCTAACTCAAATTAAATAAGGTTACAGAAAATTTTTTTTTTTTTTTGTAGCAATTTATTTAAACATTAATCAACCTATTGAAAGGATATAACACATTGATTTGCAAAGGTATAAATGAAAAATAGCAGTGAATTAAAATCTATAACATAAACATACAACTGGGCTTAGCAGATAATAAATAACATTAAATATTACATTTGTAGCACATTAATTTAGGAGGCGGGTGGAGGCGCTTCAACCTCCTGCACGTTGTATTTGACCCAAGTGTGCAAGCCAAAGGGTTGACGTGGTTATGCATCCGGTCATTATACCGACTCGTATGTCGGTTAATTTGTTGTGCGACTGTCGGTAGAGCGAAGAGCTGTGCCCCAAAGTGGAATCCCATATGACCATTTGGGCACGATGATGCTCCTGTACACCAGCAGCTTGTTGCTCATGCTGAGTTTGAGGGATAGCTTCTGCAACCAGTTGAGTTTCGCCCTTTTGGATCTACACGATGCCGCCGTGATCTGGATCTGTTTGCGCCAGGAAAGTTTCCTGTCCAGATACATACACAGGTTGCGAATGTGGTTCTCCTGAGGTATGACCATGCTGTTGAGTCGAACAGTTGGACAGTTACCATTCCTGAGCGCAAACGTGCAGTGCTGAGACTTGCTCCCGTTGACGCAGATGTTCCACCGGTTGGCCCAAGTACTAAAGCCATCCAAGAACCTCTGCGTAACCGCAGCTGCTCTCCAAGCAGTGGTGGAGTTAGCAAGGAACACAGTGTCATTCGCGTATGTGGCAAGCAGCGTGTTGTTCGCGTAATTTTTAATGTTTTTTTTTTTATGAATCTAGAGAAGAACAATGTTACAAATTCTGAGCTGTTCGACTTATTATATAGAGTATTTATATATATTTTATATTGTAGAGTATCTACTAGTCGAGCTCTTTCGACTAGATCTCTCTTCTTAGTTTTAATTAATAATTTAATAATATTCCAGTTGAACGACAGTCTGCAAGTCGGCATATCGAAAATAGATTTTTTTTCTTTCTTGTTACCTTGAACCCATTAAAAATTGTGAATAAATGGAATGATTTTGTGCAAATGCATCTAATATCTCAGACCTCATAAGGTGTATATATTCTCGAATAGAACCAAAAGTCCAATCAATGATAAATGATAATGATAAACCCTTGGCGCCATAAGTGTAGCGATCTTAACCAATTCAGGTCTATTTTTCTGAGTGTAGGCTCTATGTTTACATATGTTAATTAATAAAGTTGATTGTTCATTATTATTATTTATTTATTTTTTATGTGTTGCAGGCTAACCGCAAAATAAATTATAATACATATGCAACTTAAAATGATGTTGAAACTTAAACAAATTTTAGAGAATTGAGTTGGTTTTCAAAAAAAATTAAATTCTTATCGCTTATAAGTATTGAGTTGGGTGGAGTTAAATGCCAGCATTTGAACACCTATTGCACAGTCCTCAGACCACTACTATTATATAATTACTATTTAATTGTAATTAAAATATTTAAATTATTTAAATGAAATGGTCGTTGAGTGGACTATGCAACTTGGTTTCCTCACTTTCCCGTTCCCATTGCTTTCGGTTCGCCTGCAGAATGAGATCCTGGAAGGAGCCATATTCGGAGTTTTGACGGGATTTGGCAGTGAGGCTGACATCGCCTTCGTCATCATAAAGATTATCGTATGCATAGTCAGAGTCCGCATCCGACTCCATCGATGAGTGTGGCGTCAAATCCGAATCCGAGTCCGAATCGGAGTTATTGTAATCCCCATCCGCATCTCCATCTCCATTGAGTTGCTCAGCTCGGTCGTTGTTGTAATGCGATTGATCAATATTATGTTTTTGGTAGAACATTTGCAATAAATGCTCGATCCGCTCAGAGGACATGTCGGATACCATGTTTAAGGATATCTTGCGACGAACTCGCTTCAGCGGTTTCAGTGCATTATTTCTCAGTTCAAAATTGAAGGTGGTTTTCAGCGTCCTTTTCGAACTTTTCAAGTTAAAGCCAACCAAAGCACGCAAAAGTCGCTTAAGCTGATTACCAAAACGTTTACTCTTTTTAGTATTGGTAGGCAATGAGTACTTTGGGTTTTCCAGGATGAATCGATTCAGCAGCTCCTTTGTGCCCTGTTGATCCTTTTGAGATTTGAGCAGTTCAACTAAAAATTAGGACAAAATGTTTAATAATTTGTAAAAATTCGAAAAATAAACAATTGAGAACGTGTCTATCAAAATACTCTGATACCAATAAGTAAATTCATCTGATAACAGGTGCCACAGAAAAGGGTGGGTCTAGCCAAGAAATAGCGATCCTTAAAAGAGGTAATCTAAGTAAAGTTTTCTATCCTCTAAGTGTGGTTGTCAAATTGCGGTAGATATAGCCTTTTGTGAGTTTTGGGGGTGGAAGAAAAGTATTAGAGGGGGTTACTAGTAATCTACCTTCCAGTTTGGTAATTACAGCTCTTAAATTATGAGAGATATAAGCTTTTACCGTTAATGGGGGATAGAGTGGGCGTTGCCTAAAAGTTAGTTTCAGCTTGTTGGAGGACGTTAACTAGCAATATATCTTTCAAATTTGGTGACTCTCGGTTTAAGATTGTGGGAGGCATGCGATGTTATCAATTTGCGATTGTCGATTTTATCGATTAGCTATCACCGTAGAGAATAAAAAATTAAAATTGCTTACCTTTTTCATTGGATAATCCAAGCGTATTTTGAAAGACTCCCCATTCATCGTTGTGACTGTTGAGTTCCTTTGCAGGGGAATTAACGGTATTCCTCCTAATGTAAAATCCCAAACAGTTGTGCTGCGTGGCAAAAAACGCCAGTAGCAATACACGTAAATTCAGATACATATTGGGTTAAGCTCTTGCTGCTTGCACAGATCAATTGCAAATGACGCATTCGTCGCTGTGCTCTTAGTTTAAATAGCAAAAACAGCACTTGGCGTTAACTGTAAACACAACGGTAGTTGAGACAAAGTCAAAGATTCACACGCAGTGTGCGAGCGAGATGGACAATTGATCGAGCATTGCTCGCTTTGTTTTTCTTAGTAACACTTAGCGCAAAAGTAGCGGTAATTAAAAGGCAACCAGTGCAGCTAAATTATCGCTGATCCCACTCGACTCGACTCAGACAGGTAGCAGTCGCCTGGCGGCTGCGACGGTGACCGCAACTGCAACTGAGGCTGTGGCTGCGTCGGCGACTGCGACTGCGACGGCAACTGCGGCTGCAGCTGAGTTATTTGCTATACAGGCGAGAATCAAAACGCAATTGTGTCGGCTGATGATGAGCAGCGCTGCCGATGCGACATCGGTGCGCCGAGTCGTTGAATGAACGTAATAAGTAGGTCGCACAGCTAAGGTAGGTAGGTAGTCCACCGTTAGTTTGCCTCGTTCGATCGTTCGCTCGTTCGTTTGTTGGTTCGTGCGTCGCTTTAAATGTGAAAGGAAGTGAATATAAATCCTAGCGCCAGCCATAAAGGGATCAACTGCCTTGGCCGATCTGCTGGCTGTCTCTGATCTCTCTGTCGACAAATGTGTCGCTAATAATGGAATGTGCGTGTTTTTATTGATGCTATATAAATAATGTAAATGCAATTTTCAGTGCATGGCGACACACACAAAAGCCAATATGTAATTATCCGGCGCCCATTCGTATTTTTATCCACACACCTAATGGACATCCAGATGTCGCAACAAGTTAGTCGAGAGGACCCGACTGAGAGATACAACAGAGAGATACACTGTACGCAAATCCATTACAATTTTATATCTATAACTCTTATATTAGATTCATAAATCATCGCTTGAAACTTAAACTTCAGTTTTAAAATAAAAAAATAAAATATTAATAATTAAAGCCAGAATTTCTAATTATATATAATAATTTCAAATTTAAATATTCAATTAAAAAGGCAACACAAATTTGAATTTTAATAACTCGTTTAGTCTCTGAGATCAGCTTTCATAAATTGTAATTTATAAGTAATTGGCAATATCGACTGGACTGTCGAAGCTGATCAGTAATGTGTATGTGTAACCTCATCCTTATCGCCTTTTTAACCCATTGTTTATGGATACAAAATAAAGTGGACAAGACGCTAATGAATATAATGACAACACATGCAATTTAATCGTTTTGTTTCAATTTTTTGATATCTTGAATAGAAAGTTAACATAAAATTTAATTTAACTTTACTACCTTATTACCAATAAAATATAAGAAAGTGCTGGAAGCAATGTTACACAAGGCACTATAGGAAAGGGATCGATTATTTGGATAAAACTTGATATGTATTTGTGTTATGCTAATTTTTGAAAGTCTTGATTCCAAAGTTAAAATTCAAAAAAATGTATGTATTTTTTTTAAAAAATAGCTGGAAATTTGTATATTTTAAGTGTTATTTTCATTTGAACCGGCAAAGTTAAACAGGTATTTTAAATAAATTGTTAATACACATTATTCAATAGTGTTATTTTTTTTAATGCTGTTCAATTTGAATTTCTGAGAGTATTTTTAGGTGGAAACTAAGAAAAGTTTATGTGACTCATTCAAGAATGTTAAAACAAATATCTCTTTTAAATTTCTTGACTCAATCTCTCTTTAAATTGGAGTGTACTTAAGGTATATAAAAATAGGTACTCATGTAGATTTTGGCTTGTACCCAATAATTTCAAGTTAATGCGTACAAAATAAACCAATTAAACAATTAATATTAATGGTCTATCTTAATCATAATAGCTTCGGAGATTGTTTAAGATCATTCAACCCCTTTTATGTACTCTGCTTCGATTTAGGGAATTTTAACATTCCGATTTTAATTATTTATTAAAATAAGTTAGTAAGAAGCCAGCAAAGAAGGAAATATGGGTTTTATACTGCACTTCGCTATAAAATAAAGAGTAATAAGGGACATCTGTTTAGAAAATCGATTTAATAAGTTGTATTTAAAACCAGAAAGTTACTAAAGATTCCACAAATTATTTCGACATTTTGCAATAAACTTCGTAAAATTAGCATCGCTTGAGCCTAATCAACAATCCTACAAATATTTTTATTTATACTTTCATAAATAATTTCGACTTTTAAGAAATATATGCTTAGTATTTTCAGTCATTTAGAAAAAAATCATTCTCAAATAGAAATACTCTCTCGGTTAATATTCTATAAAATAACTTATTCCTCTAAAAATAACTAATTCTAATTGATTTTAGGTAAATCTATATTCGAATTCAAAAATGAAAACATGAGTTTTAGAAAGACAAAAGTATGGCGATTGGCAAAATTTGAAGGCAATTTTGATCTGAGTGGAGAATTCGAATTTATCTATGTATCTACTCAAAAACACTTGAACCTGTTGTTAGACTTGTGATTGGTACGTAAAAATGTGACCATATCAACTTACAGATCTTATGAAATTTCAGAAGTGTTACTTAATTAATGTTAATTTTAATTACAGCCAAAAACGTTGCAATTAGAAATCGATTTTAAAAAATATATAAATTCAGTTTGAAATTTCAATGTCTTAAATGTAGTCTATGGGATGTGTCACTTGATTCCGATCAATAATATATGGGGTCTGAAATTCTTTCCTTATGTCAATTTTCACAACTTCGTTATATCATTTTTTACTAGCTCGAGCAAAGGCTCCATTTTTGTGACATTTTTCGGTCCATCAGTCTTAATAGAAAATCAAAAGAATAGAGAATATATATATAAATAAATATATTATTATGTTATGTATTTTTGAAAACTTTAACAATTTCATTGAATATGGTAGTAAATACTATTTGCTCTCTTAAATTTATTTGTAATAAAGCTCTTTGTGGCAGTGCACAGATCCTCCGTGGATTGAAAATATCCAATTGGGTCCTATAATTTTTCTCCGCTGAGATTCACAATATTATAATAGTTGTGGTCGGGGAAACGCTCCAATTCGATATAGTCCATCTCAGTATGAAGTAATTTATCCAACATCTTTATAATCTCTGCGAATGTTGGTCGCTCATTGACATCCTGCGACCAGCAGTAGTACATAATGTTGTACAGCTCTCTTCGACAATGTTCGGGTTTCTCCAGACGGTAGCCGTCCCTCACCTATAAACGAGAGCAAAAATTAATTAATTAAAAGTTAAATGTATTAAATGAATTTATAAATTGGGTCACTGATTGAAATTGGATTCTAACCTTGCGCATAACATCAGCGGCCGATATGCCCGGGTACGGCGTGGAGCCAAGTGTCACAATTTCCCACATCAGTATGCCAAAACTCCAGATATCTGACTTGACCGAGAATATGTTGTCGTAAAGTGATTCTGTAGCCATCCATCTAAATAGACACGAAATATAAACATGTATTATATTAGTATTAACATATACTATAAGGTGTTGGAAAAGTTAGTAAATAACAACTAAAGCAAATATTACCTACCCTTGCAGATGGAAGAGTATCTGTTTACATATACATTTAATTATTACATCATATTAAGACTTTATTTAAGATGGCCCCAAATTGCACATTAGGAGGGGAATAAAATAGCCTGATGAGGTATCATTTGTGGTTTTGTGCCTAAACATTTTTTTGTATAACTATTTATTTTTGGCTGAAACTAACAAGGTACTGCAGCCTGGGCATAACATTTATAAGCATTCTAGTCAAATGCATTCTGATTATATTTGATACTGTTTGAATTACATTACCTTATTGGCAGTTTTCCCTCGCTCTTGCGCTCGTAGATCTTGGATGTAATGATATCTCTCGCGAAACCGAAGTCAGCCACTTTGCATGTGTGATCCTCGGTTATTAGAATATTACGGGCAGCAAGGTCACGGTGAATTATCTGAAATGGAAAATGCGTTTCGCAATATTTACAAAGTTCTAAAAATCTATATGTATATCAAAATTGACGCTAGTAAGAACTAAGATTGGATCAGTTGATTTATATTAAATTTACATTGTTCATTCGCTCGCCTTAAAACATATTTATTGTTCATTGTTCCCTTATGCTTTCCTTATTTTTTTTTCAGAAATAGCTTTTTTTTTCAATATTCTGAATCTGTTATTTTTTACATCAAGTTTTTAGAGGTGAACTTGCGGCAGTCGTCATAAATTGAGTAAAAGACCACTGAATGAGTATTGTCTTAAGCGACAGGCCATTAATTAAAAGAATCATAATATTTCGTTCCTAGTTTAAAACTGTGTATGAAAAACGCGTACAAAATAAGGGTTTTAGTTTGACGTTAATTTTGTTTAATAAATACGACTTTTGTAAATTCCGGTATTAAACAAAAATTGAATAAAATTCGAAATATTTTGCTTATATATTTAAACAAACTCGTAGATATCAGAGTCTACAAATCTAGAGGCTCCTAAATAAAAATAAAAATCAAATATCTTGAACCTATAATAATTATAAAGTAATTATCCAGTGTTACTCACCCCGCGAGAGGTTAGATAATCCATTCCCTTGGCAACTTGATACATAAATGATGTTAAGTCTCCTGAAGTCAGTAAATTTGATTTTCCGTGTGTGTTTCCATAATGCCTGCAATATTGAAGGTAAGAAAATGTCATTAATCAAATACATTGCCGAATTAAGGAGTACAATAATAAAAAGAGCACAAATGAAATACACGGATTAAAGATTAAATTGTTTTATTTGGGGTATAAATAAGAAACTTAATTTTTGCGACATTTCCTAGCCTGTTTATTTTACTCTACAGGTTCAAAGACCTTCCTATATTCTTTTCCTTACTCTCTATCTTTTTATCTGCCTTATAATCCATTTACTTTCCTTATTAATAAGCTACTAACACCCATAAGTTGTAGGCCTGATTTATTTTTTTCTGGATTTCCTCAATCTATGCCATGCATTTTGGACGATTTTACGTATTGATGACCATCGATTTCACTTTACGATTTTAATTCATTAAGGAGCCCTTGCTTTAAATTTAATTTAACTTTAATTAAAAATTTAATTTAATTTAAAACCTTTTTCAAAAAATGTGGAGTGTTTTTAATCTACAAAAATAAATAAAAATAAAAAATTGAACTTTTTTTTTAGTTTTAGTTTTAGAAAAATTAGAACAAAATATATATTTATATTTAATACATATATCTGTATATATATAGATATGAGGAAAAGGCCGACAGAACCGTCAATCAGTCAACGGCTTTTCGCTTTCGTATTATCTTTATATGGTCTGTTAAAACATAAAACCATTTTAAAACTTAATAAGCAAATTTTGTTGAGATATTTATAAAAAGAAATAATTCTAAACACTGACATAATATGAACACCAAACTTAACCAAAATATGATAACTTATTTTGTAGAAAAAAAACCAAGGACAACGATGTAGATTATATTTATGAATATTGAAATCTGAAAATCTAAGGAATTTATAGAATTATCTATTTAGCGATTAGTGAACATGAATAGATCAACGACTGTTTACCTTTCTGCTCGAGAGTTTCTTAAATAAGTTTGCAGCTTTCCACGAGTCACGTATTCGAGTATAACGAAAGTTGGATCCTTATCTGTGCAGCACCCCAACAAGCGTACAACATTTACATGGGGCTCCAGCGTCTTCATCACCTGAAACAGCAAATATGTCAGAATATGAATCGCCAACTTGTTTTTATTTATTTATATTAAGGAGAATAAAAAGTGCTTTATTTATTGAAACGGTTTTAAAACAATAAAATTAAAAGTGAATAATTAAATTAAAAATTAATATATAAAAAAAAATAACAAATAAAATCAAATGGTTCAGCATTCATTGCAAGGAATTAGGGAAAACTAGAACACATCCAATCAGACCTAAAATCTAAAAACGCTTTTAACTTAATAGTAAAAAACGTTGTGAATGAAACAGAAAGAAAAGAGTGAGGGAGATAATAAAAAAGAGAGCCTGTGGAGTAGGATAAGTTTACTAAAGTTATCGCATTGTAATATTTACAAATGACACACACTGGCTTCTGCACAGCGTAATCAAGATAAAGTTGCTAGTATGTCTAATAGGAATAAATACATAAGTTAAGTTCAGCTAAGTTGAGCTAAATATAATTTGTAGCCAATAAGAATATAAACATAGAAGCTTCGAATTGGCAAAAAGGTATCTGCAAGACATCTGAAACAGCAACAGCGTGGACAATTTAGACTTATTCATGTCAGTTCGCGACCTTTTCTAATTGTCATCAACTGGAGGCGTTAAAATATTGCAGGTGTCTGTTAATGTGTCTATCTGACACAAAGTATTGATTTAATTTTGCAAATTATGATTTTATTAATTGCTCCCCCGAGACTTTTTGCTGAATATTATTTTAAGCTATGTATTGCATTGCAATTGCTCTCCGTCCGTATGAATAAAGTTTGGGTATTTCCTTCTGCTACTCAAGAAGTTCAGATAGTATCTAGTGCCGCTAATACAGCCTTAAAATGTAAATATATTCGATACCCATCGAACCTATCGATAGCATACCCAGGATCCTATCGACAATATACCCTGTCACCCGACGAGAATTCTCGTATGGCATTCCCATTTCTAGGCAATCTAAAACAGCTCCTCGAAATATATTTTAATTTTTTTTACAGATAACAAAACACATTAAAGGCATTGGTATCAGTGCATTTATTACATATTGTTTATATGCGTTCAATCTTATTGCATTATTAAAAAATAATATATAGCCTTAAATTCTTTGCCAAATGTAATTATAAGAGCTTTACAAAATCTGATGGACTACTTGAAACCCATCCGAAATATTACGAAAAAACCATTTATTTTGTAGTTTTGCTATTTCAAAATTATCTGCACATTTATTGAAAATATCGCGGTTCAATAAGTTTTTCAGCGGAATACCAAGGTTTGATTCAGAAATACAATCTTTCCAGTTAAAACAACTATTTTCGAACTATTTTTCGATTTCTGTGAAAATAACTACTTTTATATAAGATTTTTGTAAGATATCACAAAATATATAAAACATATTTTGCATAGTTACACTTGTATCCAACAACCTTGTACTTTATTTTTTTCATCTGTCTTTATCTGGTTGTACTCTGATGTCAGAGTATTAGGCAGTCGGTAACCTACTAACTTATTTCATTTGGATTTAGTAACCGATTTTACATGTGATTTGACTGTCGTATTTTCGGCATAAATTTGTGTATCGCAGCATGTAATTTTCTATTGTGAAATAAAAAGAATAGGGTATTTTACCATTGATGAAAAATAAGACTTTCAAATAAAGCACGCACATTTTAGTCTCTTAACAAAGACTACTTAAGATTGGTACCATTCACCAGGCAGCCTTTTGAGCTATCCGGGTCATTACCAGGTCTAATCAATGAGTCCTGCGAACAGCTGAGTAGGACTCCAAAGTGTTGCAGTGCGCAAGTCTGTTGTCAGAAAACAGAGAGTCACAATTACAATTGAGAACATATTGTGGGGGACTCATGATTGTACGCAGCAACAGGAATCAGTTTGTGCCGAGGCGTCAGAGGGCGAGGACTCGTTTTTATTATAAAAAAAAGGCAACTGTGTTGTGTCGTTTTCGCTGATTCATACATTCGAGTAATTATGCGATAACTTGAGTCAAAATCATAATGTCTGCGACAGACAACGGTCTCCGATTATATCGTTCCTAATTCCGGTCTAAATTGCATTTCTTTAAATGCTGGTGCGTTCATATAATCTACGATTAAATAATGTATTACTTGATAGGATGCGTTCCACTTTTATTGACAATTCGAGAGTACAGCGACTTCCTGGCAGGCCGGAATCCAGCCGTAGATTTTCAAATTGAATAAATAACACATAAGCTGAGAGACTTGTTTGCATAGAAACAGAAAACAGTCAGACGGAAATGTCGAACCAATATTATTGATGCTAATCATAGACGTAATGGGGTCGATTATGTCTCTTTCGAAACGTGACACATGTCATGTCACTAGTATGTTCTCTGTTTATGTTTATGTATTTTGCATATTCTCGTGCAAATAAGTTTTCATTTTGTATGTATGTATATTAGGGCGGAGAAAAACTGGCAACTGCAGTTTTCTTTTCTTTCTTTTTTTTCACCGCTTGTCTTGATTATCGATGACCGTCTAGAGGATAATCATTATTTTTGCTGATTGCTGTCTTCATTTAATTAAAATCTTTACTAATCCATCGATATAATAAATTAGTAATAACCTACACTGATAATTTAAATTACAGATTAATTTTAGCTGATTTTTTTGTAGGAGAAATGACTCTTATGTCTACATTAAGTTGTCAAAGTAATTAAACAAACATATATCTTACCTCCAGTTCGGAAAGCAGGTCCTTCTTTTCAACTTCTCCAGCGCTCTCCTTTAGTGTTTTTACAGCAACAGTTGTAACCGCTCCAGAATCTGCAAGTTCAAAAATAAAAGTAAATAAATCAGCTGTTCGTGAAATATATTAAAAACAAATAAATAGTTTGATTATAATTATATTTAATTAGATTTTGGTTGTTATATTGGAGCTGTGAGCAGTTTAAGTCAAAATTTAATCCAGCTTGTTTGAAGTATTATTATGCAAAATATATATTTTTTTAAATAATTTTTCGATTGTTTATATCAAGGCTAACTGGCCGCTTCCGACATGTTATGTAAATGAGACTTCTCTATTAACATAGCAAGTCATCTTGAATGAAAAATATAGTTCATGTATTATATATATATCCAGTAACTTTTAATTGATTTTACTTCTCTAATAGTAAGTTATTCGGTTTATTAATTATAAAACGCATAATTAACTTAAAAGTGACAAATATTCAATAGCTTACCATCCATGTCGGAGGCTTCGCAACGCCAAACTTGTCCAAAGGCCCCTTCTCCCAGTATGTTAAAGAACTTTAATCGATGTCTGGGAAATTCCCATTGATCTTCCTTGGGATCGGTGCCAAGGCCACCTTCTGCCAAAGCGGCACGACCTGTGGATAACCCAGCACTCGGGCTACTTTGACCGACATCGGAGGGAGACATAGAAGCATCAACGCTATTTGCGGGATTTGTTGATAGCTGGCTTGACTGCGATGTAGGAATTGTTCAGTTCATTTCCCATTGTAGTTAGAGGAGAAGGGTTGATTTCCATATTGTCAGTATAGAGGAGCGGTATCAAAAATATCGGCGACGTTGTCAGTATTCAAATATATTATTGTCATCCATTGTTCGGAAAATAAAAATGCAAATTGTTTTAATATATTGCGACTTAGCTCCCAACAATTCTGCGATTTGATTATTATATGAACAGCTGTGAACTTGGAATTAATATTGGATTCAATATTCCTATATTCTGTAAGCAAACATGCAAACAGACGGAGGTAGCTAGATTGGAAGGGGTTTTTGATGCTGATCATGAATATGCATTTTTTACATATATATTTATAAAAGTCCTGTTGCAACCCTGATTGAATTATGTTAGACTGTCGACTACCTGATAGCGCTGATTGGCAATTTTAACCACAAAAAAGTCCTATAATTTTTAAAGTTTGACTAGAGCATTCTTACCATTATATTTATATTTTTATTTTATGTGTTTCGCCTTTTGTAAGAGGTTGGTTGATATGTAGATATGCAGCTAAAGCGACATATTCCTACGACCTGTTATGAAAATATATTCGAATGCGGTATTTAAAAATTCGGATCTCGTTTCAATATCTATGGGAAATTTATTGATATGATTTGCGAAAACGTAAAATTGTTTCTAAGCCATTTTCAAAACGGATGTTCAATTTGCGAAAGCACAAACTTTTCCAATTTTTTCATTTTATATGTATTGAATAACATATTTTAAAATGGAATTTTTGCGTAAATTGCAGCACACCTAAATATCTTAAACTTTATAAGACCTAATAAAATGCTCTAATGATGATTTACCATTTTGTTTAAAGGTATGCAGAAGTGAGATTATTATTATGATTATGATAAATTTTAAATTTCCGTTCGTTACCGTTATGGCGAGCTGTTGCTCACGCTCCCAGGGCACGTATCGGTTGGCGAAGGCGACCGGTCCTTGCCACTGTTGCAGGACCATCGAGTTGCGACTGTCATCAGTGAGTGTGTTGCTTGCATTCGATTTTTTGGCCAGCTCTTCCTTCTCGGTGGCCTTTTTCAGCGTTTTGCTGATGGCGCATAGGCGACGGCGACAAAGATAGCCAAAAATGGCGGCAACAAATGCGGATATGCCACAAATTATAATAATAAATGGAATCGAGGTAGACTTGATGGTGAATAGCGTTATGGTGTTCACGTTGCCGCCCTTTTCATCCTTGGATTCTGTGTCGGTCTCTGTTGGTTTCTCTGACTGAGACACTCCCTGTCCCTGTCCCTGTCCGCTTGATCCATGACTACCAACGGGGGTCAGTTTGGTTAGAGTGGTACTCCTCGTGGTCTGAGGCTGTTTAGGCGTTTGAGTCGGCTTAACATCTATTGTATTGTCTTCTTCTGCCTGCTTCACAGGCGGTGTCGATATGGGTGGATAGAAATTATTATATGCGGGTAATACGTTTGCCGGGAAACCTGGTGGCAAATTGATGCTCGGCCTTCGATTTGGCAGGCCATTTCTTATGGACTGCACTCCGGGCAGCTGATCAAATGAGGGTAAATACTGTGAAATATTCTGCACCACATTCGATATTGAGGGCGGTGAACGGGATCCAAAACCATGGAATCCATTGCTTTCGCGCTCTCCAAGTATGTTAATAAAGACTTCGTTTTTTGCAATGTAGCGTCCATCCGTGACGGTTATGTAAATTAGAAAATTTTCACCAGCCTGCAAGAGAAAAAGTGAATATATATAAATTTACTAATTAAGATACGCATGTGATAAAGTTTGCTGCAGATAGTTGCTTGAAATATTTGTTAGCAGTACAATTTCTGATTTTAAACTTTGTGATCGCAAACATTCTGTTTAATTTATGAATTTTTATAAATTACAAAAATTTGTTCGGCATTTAACTATTACCACTAAGCAGACAATACGAGAAGGAAAGAATAGAGGGTTGCTGCTACTTTGGCACACATTCATAACCCTTCAGGACCTACTAGAAAGAGTCCGTAGCTACTTGCACCCATGCACCCATGCACGCAAACCCAAGGGGACTAGATCTCTATTATAACAGAGAAGTTATCGCAGCGAAGGCAAGTGTAATAATGACCTTCGATCGCTGCTCGACACACGAGGTCAAACATTTTTCGACGCGCTGTCTTCGGGTCGCTGCTTTCCCGACCCGAAGCGGAATAGGACCCACGATCACAAAAAAATCATGCAGCAGGTTATTAGTCGATTTGAAGCCTCTATGTATTATCTACTTCGTGTCATTACTTATAAGCCCGACAGTTATAAAAATATCTTTCCAATGATATGCGGAGCACGACGGAGAACACACCCACAACATCCTGGAGTTTCAGAATACCATTAAAACATTATTTGAGAGACTTTTGAATTAGCTCTCAGATTTTAATGATCAAGATTCTATTCGTATGTTAAATTATTCTCTAGATATTTTTTTTTTCAAAAAGTCCCAACGTCTATAACTATTTCAATATTTCTAATTTTGCCATACCCATTCGATTTTGAATTCTTGTATGTCTTCGTAATACTGTGTGTGCTATATTGTGTCATGGCGATTTTCTAGAGTGCATGATGCTTTTTTTCTGTGTGTACTTTCAAGTTTTGGCATAGGAACCAGAGTTATCAGTGCAAGCAATAATAAACCATTAACTGAGCTGATTGCATACATGTAGAAAAGCTTAAGCTGATGCATTTTATGAATTCAATGGGTTCTACTTACGCGGCCCGCTAAACTTTCGTTGAGGTAGACAACACCCGTATCGGCATCGATGCGAAAGGGTATTTTGTTCGGTGTGTTTGCCTGCTGTTGACTTGAGCCGGGAGCGAGGAATCGTGGTTCAATGCCGAATACCAGACTATCGCCGTCGGCGTCTTCGGCATGCACTCGGTCAATGATTTGGCCAACAACTTCGGCTTCCGAAATTCGCCAATTTCGCTCTCGAACATATAAAATTGGCGGCGCATTCTGCTCCTGTGCAATAGCTGTAAATAATTGGAAATAAATTATAAATAAATAATAATGAGAAAATCGATTTTCAAAACATCTGCGAAAAATTATTTATTAATTTTCTTTTATAATTTATAAAAAAAAATACTCTTTTCAGAACAAGTTTTGTCACCACTCAAAAGCTTTATTGTGGTACCTAACCAAAGAGCGAAAGGGATAGTATGACAATTGAATAGAGAATTAGAGAACTAAATTTCGCTCATGAAATTGCCATATATTTAGCTCGTGGAACCTAGGAACAAAAAAGTTTGCTGATATTCAAAGAATTACCTAAAAAGTTACCAAAAGGTCACAGTTCGTGTTAAATTAAGAAAACACTCTCACTTTCGGCAGTGATTTGTTTACAAAATATTTCGAAATCATAAAATTGGCTGGATTACATTTGCGTACAAAACAATATAATATAAAAATGATTTTGTATATTAATATTTATAGTTATTTATATATATTAATATTACATAAGCAAATTAAAATGTGAAAAATATAAGAGAACTGCAATAAGGGTTGCAATGGTTTTGTAAACTGGCTTTTGGTTTGTAAACTGGCCTTTGTTGTGGGCATGAAAGCAATCAAAAGTAAAACGCGATTCACTTGATCGTCGACAAATAATTACTTAGAGAAGCAGATGCGAATAAAATTTTGGTCCTCTGAAATTGACATAGTGGAAAACTATACCTAGAACAAAGAATTAATTTGAAAAATTGCATTTTGATTTGCGTTGCACATTCCACTGTGCGCACTTTGAGTTTTTCGAATATATATTCTTATCAAGATCAGATTTCGTAATCATGACTCAACTATAATACCCTTTACAAGGCTAAAAATGTGTATGTGAATAAAGTACATTTTATACTTATAATATCATTTCGACTTTCTTAAAAACAATAAACACTAATTCCCGATTGTTATGAAAGTTGAATTTTAATTGAATTTGAATTTTGGAAAATATTGATGTAGAGAAAGTCGTTAGTTCGTTGTAAGTCAGCAAGAAGCTCAGTTCTTAAAATATATGTACACATGCAAATATTTACATTAATCTGCAATAATATCAATTTCTACGATATGCTAAAATAAAGCTAGCCCTGGTACGGATTTGATTTGCGTGCGTATCAATTATAAATAATAATTTTATATAATTGTTTCCCAATTTTGGAATTTTATGTTTGCATAACTACGGCACACATATAAGTCGAGTGGATCTAGACATCTCATTTGTAAATATTGTTAAGACCAGAACGTACATTTGCATACAAATGAATATTGCTTATGATATTTTTAACGCCGACGACATTTTTTCGTTAAGTTGGCTTGTGCCAATCACTTGCCAGACAATCGAACTGTAGCTCATAAATCATTAATGTTCCTTTTTCACAAAAGGACTGCTGAAATTTAATTTAATTTATTTTTTGTTTGATTAAATCCGCAAGCACAGTGATTTAAAATTTTTAATATATCAATAACTTCTCCCGATTGCCATTTATCGATCAAAATCGATACAGCATTAGAATGTAGTATAAATATATCTTGCCAATATATTTCTTAAGATGGGATAAGAAACACAAAAGTTTTTATGGAAACGTAGTTTCATACTGAGCAAAACCCATAGCAGAGCGAGCGAATATTTTCAGTAATTTGTATAAAACAATATAAAAGTGAAATCTATCAATACAAAAATCACTGATTCTGTAATTGACAGGGCTTACTCAAATCCGAATGATTATTCGCTGCGCTTCGATGGAAATGATCGAAAAAATGGAACGATTAAAAGCATCATAGCAGAAATTTTCATATTTAAATAATATGATCTGATTGTTATGGAAGGAAATCAAGTCGTCGAGCCTAAAAAATTGTTTTTAATGCGTAGATATAATATGTATGTGCCAGTCTGCTCTATGTTAATTAACCAAGCACGTGAACACACGCATGCACATACATAAACACATACATACATACATATCTAATCTCATTCATCGATCGCTTTAAGCCTCTGGACAAATGATCCTCCCTGTTGCTGCAAAAAACTATTGCGTCACAAATAATCACGAGTACTTGTTCGGGCGTGATCGAACATCGGGTGTTTGAGTGGGAGGAAAATGTTGTTATTGGCGATCATTTCTCGAATGCCGGAGATTTTAAATGAATCGTGAATAAATTTATGCGCTGCTTTTCTGAGAGAGCGTTAAGTAGCTTTCATTAATAACAAATAATAGCAGCGGCAGTTACACAAATGTAAATTTTAAATTAAAATTAAATAGTAAGGTTTGAAGATTTGCGAATCAAATTATAAGCTGTTTTAATTAATTTAATATACTTAACAGCTGTATATAGACTATCTCCTAGTTGGTCATTCCCCAATAGACGAATATTGTTCGGATTTTATTGCTTTCGCCATGCTCTCATATTCAATAAATTCGGCTACTTTGTTATTGTTTTCGTACAATTTCGCAGTAAGCGATTTCGATTATACTACTCGTTGTATATATTCCAAGTGTTAAGTCGCCAGCTTCAAGGGCATAGAATAAAGTTGGACATCAAGCTTGGCGGAAATTGCATAAATCTAATTGAAATTATTCCGGCTTCGGTATCAAAGTATACAAAATTCCATTTTGATTACATTTTCTCATATCAGCATTAGAATTAATTCATTTACTTTTTTAATATCGACTAATATAAGTTGACATAGAAATAATGTAGAAATAATATGCAGAAAAATTGAATATTTTTAAGATCTCTGGTGGTCTTGTGAAACATTTACTGCATAGATTAGGGAAAACCAAGAAATAACTCAATCAGATCAAAAAAGTTATTATGAATTAATAAAGATGACCCAGAAATAACTCAATCAGACCAAAACAAAGGTATTATGAATTAATAAAGATAAATGCATTCCGTATTTTTGTAAATATATGTTTATCGTGGTGAATACTTGATGTGCATGCTTCTTTTGTTTTTATAATTTATTCTCATATCTTAATTATTCTAAGCTTTAAAAAATGTGGGTCATTTGGTGGCAGCGAGGTGAATGTTTTAAAGATGATTCAATAAATTCGCATACCTGAATACATTTCATGATATGATTCAATTTTCTTTTTTGGAAAAAACCGTTTATTTTAAATATATTTTTTTATCATAGTGAATACTTGTTGAGCATACTTGTTCTGTTATTTTTAATTTATATTCATACTCTTAATTAATTTAAGCTGTAAAAATTGTTTTGGGTCATGTGTGATACAGACGTTTTAAAGATGATTCAATAAAATGGGATACCTGAAAACCACATTATCTGCATATATGGCAAAAATCCGTGTCAACGATTTACTTTAGCAAGTTTATTGGCAACGAAAATATTACGAGTAATATTCAATACTCAAATGACAAATGCGCAACTGGTGCGTCCAACAATAGATTGTAATCTTGAAAGCCCACACCAAGTGCCAAATGCCAAATGCCAGTGGGTGAAACCATAGTGAATATTTATTACCTTGACCGTGACTACTTGTCAGTTCAATTCGGAGACGACTGTGGCCACAACTTGAACTTTCTGCAGAAGTACGAGTGAGGCAGGTGTAAGTTCAGTGGCATTCCACAACTATGTCGCTTCTATCAGGGTCGGTGATTGACAGAAGCCAAAGTAGAACTATTAACATAACGCCAAGGCCGTTATTTTCTAACTATCCTTTGGGGTTGTGTGCAATCAGGAAATCAAATTGGAAGCGGAAACGTTAACCGTTAACCGAAATTAAACGACTGAAATTCAGAAGTGAAATCGAAATTCGTTTAAGTTTAGTTCCATTTTTTCAGATCATTTGGATAATTAACTAATTTAACACAAAACAAACAGTAAGAATGGACTAGTTGAGAGTGCTTGGCTAAACTTAAATAACCATACCTATTAGAGGCAGTAATCAATAATAAAACTTACCTTCATGTGTGAAGAGCAAATTAATGGTCACGATAACCACCAAAATGGCAATGTGAATGCTGAACCGCTTCGAAGTTCCGGACATGTTGTGCTTGCAAATGAAATGCCGCTCAAAGGGATACTTCATTGTGTAATATCAACCGCCAGAGCGGCAAACCTATAACACAAAGGACACAAAGCGTTGTTCAAAATGTAACACACACTTTTGAAGCACAATTCCTGCTCAATCCAAGAGCGATTTGTTTGCTTAAAAAAAATGATACACTCAGAAAAAACTCGCCCAGAATTATAGAAAATCGACTTGAAAACTATAAAGTTTCTAGAAATAATTTCTAACAGAAAAAAAAATCTCATTTAACAGGTGTTTGTCCTAAATCGAGTATCCCAAAAATATGGTAGAAATTTTTTTATTATTAAGAATTTCATTTATAAAAAGTAGAAATGCAAAAAACAAAAATTCTGTAAATTCAAGTAATTAATTATTTGATTTAGAGTCAGAGTTTTTTTTCCAAATTAAATTATATGAATTTAAAAGCTATCAAAAATGTTTGGGATATCTTAAAATACTAACGTTTATTAATATAAGCAACAAGAATCATTTAAAGTTAATTATTCTACACATATTAAAAAAAAAACAGACTGAAAACTACACATATATTTTAAAATTAAAAAAAAAAAAATGCAATTAAAAAAAGAAAAACCATGGTGTTTTGAATAATTAGATGAGTTATCCTTGGCGCAAAAAAATATTTGGCGAATTTCTCAAATTTAGGGCGTTTTTTTTTAGTGTACTGATAAGAAGATATTGACTTTTGGCAGATTCTTTTAAACATAAGAAAAGCCTTCCAACACAAGCGTGCACGCAATTTATTAAATTGATCATGTCTGATGTGAGAGACCTAGACCAGTTTATCAGCTTACAACCAGATCCTGTTGGCCTTTATATATATATATATATATATTTATATATATATATGTTGATATGTGCTAGTCATGTTGCGAGTACGCACGTAAAACAGGTTATAAGAAAACAAAGCTTGCGATGGTATGTGGCGAGCACGAAGAGGGTAAGCGATTTCTCTTCTTCTCATATACGGGTGCATGGCGCAATCGCTGGACATACCCAATGAGTTAACCAAAATAACAACCAAAATGTGGTTGGTAGTAGTGGTGGTGGTAGTCCAAGGGAATGGAAATAACGCGTATTTCCCAAAAGGGAGCCACATGCAAAGTGCCAAACAGTTATTCTTTTGTATGGACAGCAAATACTTTTACATTCATTATATTCATTTTAGCTGTAGCATTAGCTCTTTAAGATGACGTCACAAACACACACACACACTTGCATATATACAATTTTCAGATCCGTATAAATTTAATACGAGATTTCCGAGTTTAGCTCTTCGCTTCGATATTTTCTTTCACAAATATTTCGCAAGTTGAAATAAGGTTCACACTTTAAACTATTAATCAATATTTGCTGTACTTTTCTGTACAATTGGATATATATACATATATATTTTTTTGCTGTGCACGCTTGTACCTTTGTACTTATTACTTTTCGCATCTGTATGTTTTAAACACAAATATATAATTCGCTGATACCTATAAAAACTTTCACAATTTGCGTTTCGATCAGAATACAAAATACGCGCGATGTGATACGATCCGTATTCCAGCACGGTGTACAGACTACTGATTCATGATCGGTCTCTCAAGCTGTGCACTAATCCCAAGAGCGGAAAAAAAATCGAAAAACTTGTTTAAATGCCACAGACAACAAACTTTAAATGCTTCTCTTTTCCTCCTTCTCTCTCTCTCTCTCACCGAGTCTTGCTCTTTAATTAACTCTTTGTGGAACGCAAGACAAACTTTGGTTTCTGAAACTCCACTGAAATTTCTTAATTCATTTGCTTACATAATTTTTCACACATTTTATTTCAACGTTTTACCACATCCCAGAAACTTATTGACAAAAAATCGTTGTATAAATGGCCTCAATGAAATAATAAATAAACTGCTTTAACTTTTGAGATTTTAAACAGCACAATAAGCGACAGAATTTTTCTTATTGCAGGAGGATAAAACCGACCGGAACAGACTACTATATTATATAGCTCACATAGAAACAATTATACAAGAATTTAGTTCTTCCGCGAAAAAAGAAACTTCTCATATTTTGCTAAAATATTATTAACTTTCATATTTGATATGATGAAACTGGCATACCAAGCTGTTTTGATAACTTAATAATTCAGTTTAATGAAAAAGATGTGGATCGTAAAAGCAAAACCGAGGGCCCTTACTTGCTTCAATAACAATATCGATAGTGGTCACACTGTTTGTTTGTATCGCAAAGCCGGTTTATTTGAATATGATTTTGAAATTGACCAAAGCCCATCAGTTCCTATGCATTATATTATGTGCCACCCACTTACTCCTTTATAGCTCATGAACCCTCTACATTACCGAATTTATATTAAGTGTAATATGTTCCAAAATGCTATAATGAGTTAATAGATTTCATTTAGCACGCTTTGTCATATTTTAAACGTTTAGATTTAATTATATAAAATAATTAAATTCTTATCAATCGATTTGTAATCTTTTGTTTATATTTAAAACGAAAAAACTTGAATCTTTTATTTAGTAATATTTTACTTATCATATATATACACTACAAAAATTTTAATTAAAGTTCAGATTATATAAATGTATGTATAAAATCTCACAAATCTTATTGATAAAATTGGTAGATATAATAAAACTGCATAAAATACCTTGCATGCTTCTAATAAAAACACAATTCGAAATTTGTAAATAATGTAATAAATACTTTCAAATTATTTGTAAATTCAAACTTGTTCCACACATAGCTATCGTTCATCGGTGTGTCCACTCAGCCCTGGTTTTTTGTTACTAATCGATATTTTAGCAAATATATATATCGCTTGCACGATCAAAATCCGAAAGGGTTGTTGCACTGAAAAGCTTTCCATAATTATTTGTTTTGATTTCAGGTGAGTTCCAAAATTACATATTTAAAAAATACTCAAATCTAGCCTACTTCAACGTGTTGGGAAAAATAGTAATATAAGACTATAAAACAGCTTAAAACTAATTTCAAAAATGTGATGTGCTTCTTATTTATCTCTTAATTTATGTTCGCCGCTAAATCCGATCAAGTTTGAAATCGACGAAGCTTTTGGCTTTTTATGCACTATTTATACATTTTGCTTCTACCCTCAGACCTAAGATAAACATATATGGCTTATATATAGTGCCTGATCCAAAATATATCGACAATATAATGAAAAACAAGTGTGACCGTATGAGAAATATCGAATCTAAACTAGGCGCTAAATATAAAAGAATAGTATGGAAGCAAGATATTTATTGTTTACTCTTCTAAGAATTGACAAAGTACAAAAAATATTCATAAAACTGTCCAATCGGTGTTACAATTACCATAAAACTTAACCAAAAAATAGTTATGTTTTAATAGATTTTAATTTGTTTTTATTTTTTAAAATATTGCATAAATTTGATTGAAAAGTAATTTAAATTAAATGGGTTTTTAGACGCTTTGGATAATTTTGTCTTTAGGTCATATAAACATTATATTCCTTGATACCATTGTATATTTTTTATTTTCTCAACATTTTGGAGAAAAGCTGACAATATTGAGTACGAGGTACAGGGTATCTCATAATCTAGCTCTATCGAGTTGAAATGTCTTACTTAATTCAGCAAATTTATTGCGGAAATCGTATTAATAGCTGCTCGAAATTATGAAATCATCATATTCATTTCAGATCGCGGCTTGGGTTCACATCCGAAACTACACAACCTACACGGATTTCTGCAATTGGACGCAACCGGAGGAGGATTACCCCAAAGTGTCTTAAACCAATGGCGCCAAAAGAAGCCTTTAGTATATTTTTATATATTTTGGATATTTTTGTGAAGTAACACACGAGCATGGACCATGGTTATTAAAAAAAAAAAACAAACAAAAAATCACCGGTGAGTTTAAATATATTAGAAAGAAGTAATAGCCATTTTTAATTGAAAAAATATATTAATTTAAAATAATAGAGTAAAGTGTATATAAGCTACTTAACTATCCAACGGAACATTGACAACCAATCACAAACTTAAAGTCGAAACCGCATTCAATGTCAAATATTAATGTATATATAAGTATGCAATATGTATGTTTGTACATATCTAATTGCATTAACGTATATGTACATACATTTAAATAAGTGCATAGGTAAGTACTGGTTAAGTTATTATAGCCTCAAACCAAGGGCGTATCCAGCTTGTCACTAACGAAAGAAAAAAAGGCTATTGGAAAATGTATGTGAAATTAATACTTAAATATCTGAATGTGTCAAAAGAAATCAACCTATTTTTTTAATGCGGTTTTTTTTTACCCTAATAGAGAGTAGTTAAATTTTAAATTGCATTGATGGATAAGTCTCTGAGCTCATAAAGTATCTTTAGTATATATAATTTTGTCCGTCTGTCAGAATTTCTTATATACGAAATACACTCAGCTTAACAAATATATTGATGAGACTTGATATAAATCCCATTATTTACTGAAGAAAGGTTGGGAATGGCTTTGAAATTTGACTTAGACAAAAAAACTAAGAAAAACAAAAAAAAAAAAAATGGAAAGAAATCAAAATTCAACTATAAACAAAATTTGTGTTAAGCGAACAAAAACATAAGATTTCGACGTCCGTAATAAAATATATGTCTGCAGATTACATGGGTACGTAATCTTCGATGTGCCTAAGATAACCGTTCTTTCTTGTTTATAATTAGTTATACTATTTTTGCGATTCTGCCAAGGATTTAATTTCTATCCGATTTGCTTCCATTGCCAAAATTCTATTTTGTTTTTACAATGAACAATAAAGTTCCGTTTTAACTTTTCGCAGCTCTGCAAATTACAATATTTTGCTTTTAACATGAATTTTTTGCTGTTTATAATGTTGTGGAAAAATGTTTAAGTCCAAAATGAAATTTTTTGATTGCGTGCATCGAGGCAAAGACGAGACAGAAACTGCGTAAACTAAGGCCTATAAAATATTTCAGGTCTACCAAAAGTGTTCTAAAATTGCTAAAGTAAATATTTTCACAATTGACGCCAACAGTATGTGAGCTTTAAAACATACATTTGACTTGTAACGTAATAATTATCGTTTAGGCAACTCTGGTTATCGCAGCTAATCGATATTTGAGCTAAGCGATATTCCAAGTTCCATATGAATATTGTTTTTTTTTAATATTATTTGAAAGATGTAGTTATACAGCATACATTTTAATACATCTCTATCTGTATTCTTTCTAATATATAATTCTTAGTTATTTAAAACAGAAGTCTTGTAGTTCATAAAATGAACATACATTTTCACTAGGTTTCTAATGCCATTTTTATTACTTTAAACTTTAGTACAATGTATTTTGTAGTCGAGTATTCTTTTCCGTTGACTATGTGTGATAAGAATCGCTTGTTGTGTTATTCGGAATAAGCTGATAAGTAACAGACCAGAGCACCACTGAGTAATAGGTCTTCAGTTGAACAATATAACTCAATTCATGTGTTTCGGGATAAAAGTGTTTGTGTAAATTACAATTTGCACATATATTGAAAGAACAATAAATAATTACTACCGGCGTCGAAAAAAAAGTAATCACAAAATTGTGTCAACTAACTACAAATGATATTTAAGTGTTGTCCGGGTTATTTAGAGTATCTATTATTGTTATGTTTTTTTTCTTCGAAATCAGAGGCCGAGTCGAAACATTCGTCTGCTTGTTTGTCCGTCCGTTTGTCTTTGAATGTGCCGCTCTCAGAGACTATAAGAGCTAGAGAGTCAACATGTACAGCTGAGGGAAAAATAATAGCCCAATCCCCACAAGAAACGTTTTCATATGTGGCTTTTTTAAGTTTGTAAGTTTTTAAGAACTTAGAAGTATAATGGCCTTAAAAAGTAACATATCGTTTCCACATATTTAAAAAACTTTTTGTAAAATAGAGAAAATTAATGAACAAAAAAACACCATTTTCAAATGTTCACTCACAGTTATGAAAATTAAAACTATATGCATATACAGCGGTGTACGAAGGAGGGAAGGGCATTGGGGAGGGCAACTGCTTTACACTTTAGACGCAAAGTGGTTTTAATTAAAATTGATTAAGAATTACAATTTTACGCCATTTACAATAACTACCTCGTTATGAAATTTGCTTGTATATATATATATATATATATATTATATACATATGTAATTAAAAATCAGCCAACCAGTCTGATCGAGATGTGTACAGACTTTGTGAGCTGGTGGTGCCGTTGTTGTATTCTTGAGCAATTTTGAAATGCAGAATAGTTGGCGTTCGAATTGTCGCACCTCGATCAATTTCAATAACCTGTTAAAAAGTTAAACAAATACTCAATTTTGTGGTATTCCCAAATTGAGATGAATAGCTTGTCTGTGGGTTTGTACGTACATAAGTCGCTACATTAAATCGTTGATCGGCTCCATCGATTTTGTTGAAATAAATGATTTTCGCGAGTAAGAATTGTGTAACTACATTTTTTGAAATTACCGCACAAAAAAAAGTCAACCCCAATGTGCAGGGGCAGCGTTGAAAATGTTCATTTTAGGGTTAAGCTAAGAAACTCCAGAAACCTTGTAAATCATCGATAGAGGAATACAAACGATCAATCCAAAACACCGAAAGAAGGCGGAGTGATCTACAACCACATAAAATATACAATTGGAAAATATATTGTCCTGAATTTTAAAAATACGCCATACTAAAAATTAAAATTGTTGGGCAGAATTTTAATAGGCACCACTGCAACTTTATAACAACAACAATATAAAATTAGCTTTTTTGTTTGCTTATGTTGATAATAATCATTAGTAGTTTAAGAATTCAAATTTGCAAACATTTTAGATAGTTTGCAAAATTCATTTAACTTAAAATGGAAGGATTCGCTTGCGAGTTCAGTCACTTCCTACTGAGCTACTCGGTCTCTAGGCTTGATCTTTCTCTCGGTATATATATATTTGAACAGCATCACATGCATAGTTGACCTAGTTATAGTTCTGATACTATAAAAACTAAGACTTCAAGCTGATATAATTGTTAATTAGACTCACGAGCACTAGTATGTATGTAAGTAGGAATCGGAATGGATTCAGAGAATGAAATGTACAAAGAGAAGCACATATGTCGTCGTTTTAAAATGACATGTCCGATTGCGATGAAAGATTGGTGAGAATTTGGTGGGAGTGGATCTGCATTCACAGTGAGCGACGCACGCATGGAACAAAAGTTAAAATCGCCACTGAAGCAGTTCTTATCAATGCAGGTCTTTTTATTTGTACATATTGTGTAAAGTTTGGTGTGCAGAAATTAAACAGATCTTTCTTGTAGCTTACTTGATTTAACCCATTTATGTTGAATATTTTGTTTGTTGTCAAATTACTATTTAGTTAAATTAGATCCATTGCGGTGATGGGCAAAATGCATTTTTCTGTTCCCCATTCGCAGATTATCTTAAGCGTTGTACTAATATTTATTTTTTGCATAAATCTTTACGAATACTTTCGAGTTATCAATTCATGGTGTTTTCGAAAAATAAAATTTTAGCATGAATTTGTCGTTGGACAAATTAAGTAAATTATATTATTATTGGTTCGATTGGGTTTTCTCTGGATTTTCCCCAAACCATGCATAAACGTTAGGGCATTACTGCAAGTCAATTAATATTTTTTTAAAATTGTTTTTAAGCTATATACTAAATTTTATTTTTAATTTAATTTGATTTTTGTTAATTTTTACTTTTTGAATTTTTCTCCATCGACTTAGTCGACATTAAATAAATAAATATATTTTATATGATTCATTAGATATTACAAAATTGTACTAAAAAAAATTATAAAAATATACTTATTGCTTTTTGCTTTATCATTAACTTTTTTTTGTAGAACCAATGTGATCCTAAGTACAAAGAAGTCTGACAAATTGCTCAATTTGCTCATTACATTCCTCCAAGAGTGCTAAAAGAATAAACATGACACTTAAGTGCTCCTATCGAAGCCGGTGCAATACAATTGTGCTTCTGATGCTTCTGCATATTGGCCAGAAATTCTACGGCAGTGAAGCTAGCGTACAATTTGATCATCCGACTGTAGATAATGAACTTAATTTAAGTGAGGCACATCAGAATAAAATGAAACAAGTGGATTTACCAACGGACCAGAAACTTATTGTACGCTTGCCATCCAATACACTGCTGAAGTACACCTCTTATAAGGATGTTTCAATACTTCACTTTCGAGTTCCATCGGACTCACGAGCTGCATATTTTACTTTCAAGGCAACTGAAGAATCTAAGAGTTCGTTTCGTAAGTAAATCATTTATACACTTTCCCACAAATCTTTTTCTATCTATACTTTTATATTTACAGAAAGAAAGTGCAAAGCTAAGGATGTCACACTACATTTAAAGGCAAACAGTTTACCTGTGATAAGTCCGGAAAACATTACCTTCCCCAACAATTTTGTAAACTCCGAGCAAAGGTAAATTTTCGTATCTTCAGGTAACAAAAATAATTTAAAATTAAAGTAACAAATTAAATAATACAAAATTAAAAGTAAATAATTAACTTTAATTTAAAATGAAAATCAAATTGTTTATAACTATTTATTATTATATAACTGCTACTAGACAGCTTCTGTAACAATAATGGCTTATTCAGGGCAACTCTGTTTGATTCTGTTTTTCTTTAAAAATGGAAAAAAAAGGGTATAATGAAGTTGTGCAAATGTAAGCGGCAGAGGGAAGCGGTCGGTCTAGTCAAATTCATCTATATATCCGGCTGTCAGCTCGTCCGCTTGTCTGTCCGTCCGTCCGACTATCCGTCCGTCTGTATAAGCTCGTCGATCTCAGAGACATTAATTTAAGTTGATCGATACTTCTTCCGGTTCTCTAGTATCGATAAAAATCGATAAGCGATCGTTTTAAAAACAACTATTTTTAAAATGTAAATTTGTAATTTGGTTGGACTATACATTGACAAAATGTTTTGTATCTGTAAATTTTTTTTAAACATCGGTTACGAGACACAACGGGAAATCGGAAATTTACCAAAGAACACTGCAGCAAGCTCGAGTATTTCTGTATAAGCAATTTGTTATGGGTTCGATGTATCTACTAATCGAGCTCTCCCGAATACAGTATTCTTAGTTGTAATTTAATCATGATATGAGCAGACATCTCTGACTTCAAAAAATTTAAACATTTTTGTCCAGCATTAATAATCTAATATGAAGGTGTTTTATGCTTTTTAAATGTTGGCAAAAACTAGCAGCAGCCGACTACATTATCATGTAACCCCCATTAGAAAAATCTGTCAGTAAATTCAGATGTTAACTTATTTCATTAATTGCTACAAACATAGATGAATGCATTTTATTAGCTTTTCTTTTATAAATTATGTATGTAATGGATGACAATTGTTATATTAATATTTACAGATTCAAAGTATATAACCTGCAGTTTCAGTCCGATGCGCAGGAGCACCGCATTCATATACAGGGACCCCAATTGGGCAGTTGGTTTGCTGTGGCTTTTATCAGTTGGACAGATCCAAATAATGATCGCATTGAACAACAAGGTAACAAACATATTTTTACACTTTGTACCCACTAAAAATTGGTAAAAATTGTTTTATCAAGTTGTGCAAAAATTCTCGTTTGTGTGCGCGCTTTTATGGAAGCTGATTATCTCAGTTTTTAAAGAATCATGTTAACAATAGCTAGCTATAGTTATATTTGTATTCAAATAATTCGCACACTTTGGTTGAAAAATATCTTTATCAATCTAATATGTCATACAGCTTCTGTTTAGATGCTCCAATTTGCGAAAACTAAACTTTTTCCATTCTCAAAATAGAATATCTCAATATAGAGCTACTGCTTTCAATGGTAAATAGCAATTTTCATGTGAAAATGCAAAAGATACTTAATATTAATATATATAATTATTTGTAATCTGATCTATTGCATTAACTACAGACTACCTTACAAATATATATTTGTAATGATATAAAATATTACAAATGATCTTGGATGTGACTAGGTCGATCTGCAAGGGTATAACAATTTTGGAGCTCCGAATATAGCTCTTCTTTGCTTTAACAAAAAATAACTAGATATTATTTCCGGATCGCATTCCGAATGTTTCATTGTTCTATAATCAGTAAGTAAGCACAATTGTAATAATGAGCCTAAATAAAGTAATAATGTTTGGTTGAAGCTCATTTAAAACATGCAGACAACATTTTTACTTGGTCATCGAGTTTTGAAAAGTTCTGTCACTTACATTCCGAAGGGAAACTACAGTTTATAGATCAAACTCAACATGAAAAAATAGTTGCAAAAGGTTATTATAAATTGATCACATAACCTCAGAAAAAAGTCGCACTGAATTTTGGAAATTCGCTTTTTTGGGGTCAAGGGTAACTCAGCTTATTATTTAGAAAGTATGTTTCTAAGAACAAGGGTTTTTGTTTTCTAAAAAACTGATCTAATTTGTTTTTCTTTCATATATGTAGAAGCGCATCTCTAAACTAAGCTACTTTGTTGCTTATATTAGCTAATAAAAATGAGTAATTGTAGATTTCACATGTGTAAGCATTTTAGGTAGTTTACAAATTTATATAATTTAATTAGAAATTTTCAATTCAAATAATTTATTTGCTCATTCGTTTTAACTCTAGGACTTTCCGCGTCATGCGATACTGTGCTTCTGGGCGAATTATCTGTATCTCGCTTCTCACCGACAATCGTAAATGACGGACAAGTTGAGACCGGAAATCTAACCGGTACATTTAGCTCTACCGAAAAACAGAGACTAAAAAATATAAACAATACTAAAAAAATACACCCAACTAAAATCAAACAAAGCCAAAAGAGGCAGCAACAGTTAAATGTAGAAATTAAAAATGTGACGCGAATACAAAATGATCCGCTTTCAAGGCTGGAGATTGACGAACTTAGTTCGCCAGATAAGGTCAATGAAATGATTTATAAGTTCTATGTGCCCGAAGATGTGGGCGTGGCAACGGCACTTATAACATTTCAAGAAGTGTGCGAAAATTGTCCCGAAATCGGCTTCTACACTCAGGCAAATGCCTTCCCGCCAATGGATGGTGTGGATCAAAGTGTGGAAGGCAACGAACTCAACTACGTGCACAGGCCTCACATTAAGCCAAATCAGACTGAAGAGATCGCAGTTGAATTTTATGTGCAGCCAAACACTTGGCATTATGCACTCTTGAAATTTGTTAGGCCCCCAAATACAGGCGAAGAAGACGCTGTAGACTTGCAACCAGTTAAAAGATTGCGGCAAGAAAATGGTAAAGATGAAAAGGACTACAATGTTGCGTATACGCTGTGTATACTTTATAAGGAGATGGAGCCACTTAATAAATCTACAAAGACTCTGGGGCAGCCAGCTAAGCTCTCGGAGACTGAAAATGCCTGGCAGCCAAAACGTTTTCGCGGAATGGATTTTTATCCGCTGCTGCGCCAGAGTTATCACGAATTTTTTATGTTTGACTATGATTTGGTGCCGGATGCCAACGGCACAGTTCCAGCACTACTTAACCTAACGGCCCAATCTGCAGTCGGATTCGCCTTTGAGCTGGGCGAGGTTTACGACACGGGCGGCACTTTAACCTTTGCCCTGTCCATGAAGCACGATCTGCGTTTCAGGAGCGAGTTGAAAGCAGCGCCAACGACATCTCCATCGGAACGGGGTGGAATCCTTGCAGAGAAGTTGGTTAGCGATCAAGAGGACGGAGCGGGATTGCCGATAGCCAAGGATCAACTGTCGAAATTGGCTCAAGGAAACCAGAGCATGCAAATTATTGTGTGTATGCACCACGGAGTTCCGGGCGTACCCACCTGGCCCGACAAATGCCGATATGGTCAGCGACTTATGCCTGCCACTAGTTTGGTCAATAACACAGATGCCACGGGTCTAATCCACGTTCCCTTTCCGGAAAGTGGTCTCTGGTAAGTGCACAATACTCTCCTCCCACGACAGTATAAGCCGGATGTTTTGATGACTCCAAAACATTGTCTTCACTTTTATTTTTCACATAAGCTATATATTTTTTTCTTATTTTATTTATTTATTTAATGTTGACTAATATCAGCTGACACAGAAAAATACAAAAGTAAAAAATAGATTAAAGATAAATTACAAAATTGGTAAAACATTTGTTGTACGGCTTGGGGGAAATCCAGAAAATCCGAATTATACCAAAAATAGTTAATGTGGATATGCAAATATGCTAAAGAGACAAAACTTTCAAATTGAGTTCGTAATCATATAAATAGAGTACTCTTCATGATATAGTCTAGAGTACATGATAAAGTCTATTTTAATCATTACAGAGAACTCGAAAAGGATCATGACAGGAATAATTAATAGTACAAGAAGAAAGTGTGAAACAAGAAGTTCGAGAGAGACCAGCCAAAATAATTCAATGTAGCAGCATTAATTTCACCGTTTGGCAATTTAACTGCAAATATAATACCTAGCATAACAATACGATTAATTGGGGAGGGAAGTTTTATGATGAGGAATCGATCGGTGTATGGAGGTAATACAGTCAGAGCGACGAACTCCTCGTAAGAACTCCTTTGCACAGATATTGTTGAGACCACACACAAGATCCGTATTCCATAATTCGACGTGGAAGAGAAGTGAACAGTATCTTTAAAGTATAAGGGTCATAAAATTTCCATGACCAATGCTTAATATATCTATGAACTTTAAAGGCTTCGTTGACCGTTAGGCTTTGTGTAATTGGGTAATTTGGAGTGGGCGTAAATAATCAGTAATCTATCTTCAAAAATTGTAATTATATGAGAAACTATTTCAACTTTTGGATTAAATAATTAATTATTATTAATTATTTAGTTTTTATTAATAGGAATCTAACAGGTACGAGCTCATAAAGTGCATATATTCTTAGTCAGCATCAAAAACTTCCAGTTGATATATAATATACCTAACTCAACTTTGAAACACAGATTTTGTTAATAAAAATATGTTTTCGTATTAAAAACGCTAGTATCATATCATTATGCATTTAAAGCCTGGGTTAAGAGTTCTTCTGGATGAGAAGCTCGAAGATTTGTACATATCTTCTCTCTCACTCTTTAACTCTATGTTTCTCTCTGCCTTCTAAGCTTTTAACATTCCTAATTACCAAGCCACTAATTCTTATACATAATTCTTATACATTTTTGGGATGTTGGTTTTTTTCCTGGATTTTCCAATCAACACAATATATGTTGGATTACATTAACATTTTAGTACCCATGATTTGTTATATCCTTTTTTTTACTTATTTTTTTCATTTTTATTTTGTTATTTAAATTTTCTTTAGCTTTTTTTTAATTATTTGTTTTAATTAAATTAATTTAATTTTTACTCGCATTAAAACTCATTCTTATTTTTTTGCTTATATTTTTAGGTATGTTACTATGAGGGTGTACTGCCCTGAAGCAGACACTGCACGGGCGACTATAATTGACAGTGTCAAGGAATTTGTACGGACCCACTCCGATCTGCTTTTGGAGATGCGAAGTCCTTGCGCCTGCGCTGGTAATGCTGAACGGTATGAGAAGTGCATCAAGTCCAAGGATTGCTTGGCCGGCATGAACGAGACGGATACGCTGAAGGTAAAGGAATGTATTATGGATTACAAGTGCACCGATGACTATCTGAAGATGACGCATCTCTTTCAAATACACCACAAGTCTGCGACGGAGCAGCACTTCGCGGACAACTGCAGCACCTCGGTGATCTTCTCGGTAGCATCGAGTCCATGTGTTGCCGGACGATGTGGTCGATTTGGCCGCTGTTACAATTATATGTCCGGCGGATTTGTATTTTCCACATGTGTCTGCATGAAGGGTTACCGTGGCTGGGATTGCACCGAGGATTCGCAAGTGCCCTCGAGCATGTCCATTCTGCTGGCCACACTGCTGCTCACGCTGAGCAACCTTCTCTTCATTCCGAGTATTTATTTGGCCATTAAGCGTCGATACTTTACCGAAGGCATCATCTACTTCTTTGCCATGTTCTTCTCGATTTTTTATCACGCCTGCGACTCCGGCGAAGATGAGTACAGTTTCTGTTTGGTCAAGATCGGAGTTCTTCAATTCTGTGATTTCTACTGTGGTCTATTGGCCATTTGGGTCACACTAATTGCCATGGCCCATGTTCCACAGCAGTTTGTGTCGTTGCTTCACATGTTTGGGGCCATTCTCCTAGCATTTGGCACCGAACTCAACAAACAGAGCCTGTGGGTATTTCTAGCCCCTGCTCTGACAGGCATTTGCCTCATTTCAGTTAGTTGGGGATTGAAATGCTCAAAGACCCGTAAGTGCTTTCCAGCGCGGCATTATCTGATCATCTTTATGCCGCTGGGGATGGTCCTGGTAATGGTTGGCCTGGTCTGTTACGCCTTTCTCCAGACCAAACAGAACTATCACATTGTGCACTCGATCTGGCACATGGTCATGGCGATGAGCATCATGTGCCTGCTGCCCGCACCACAGTCTTTTGTTCCGAAGGGCTAGCATTCGGATTTATCGAGGGAGATTCTCATATGGAATAAAAGGTATTCCTAGCTCTGCAGCTGATGTACCTCACATTTTTAGAAAACAACAATCCTTGCACTAGGTCTTGCAACTGTTCACTAGTAATAAGCTATACCATATAAGTAATGTACGATATTAAAGCAGTAGTTAACAAATTACTATAATTTATAATTATAAGCCTCCTTTGAATTTATAAGTATGTATGTATCAAAATCGAATTTTCATAGTGAAGGAAAATAGAATGGGATTCTAATTTATTTATTTAATCAAATCTAAATCCTGTCCACAAGCATTAGAAGATTAAACACATAAAGTGTATAAAATATAATTGGAAAATTCAAAATAAAAATAATTGTACCATTAGAAAACTAAATTAATATAAAATATAAGAACTGATATATCTGGGGGTATTAAACTGGCCCAAGAATTTGGGAAACCAAAAAAAAAAAAAAAAAAAAAAATCCAGACAGACCAAACATCCAAATAGATAGAGCTTAATAATGTTAGGGAAAAAAAGGAGAGAAAACGAGGTAAAATAAAGAGCATGGAAAGAAAGTTTGGTAAATTCGCATCAGCTAAACACGTTCATAGATTTCACGAAGATATGTTACTATTAATAGTTAAGAATTTAATTAAAATAAGGCATTGTAAGACTTACTTAAATGACATGACGATTCTCCAAAGTGGAATCAGACGTGCATCAAGGTAACAGAACAGCGATAAAGTTCCTGGTATGTCTACTAGAAACAGGAAAGTTAAGTCGACGTAATAGAAAAGATTAATATATTTATCAGTGTATGTATGTAGGCAGGTAAGCTAGTCAACGTTGGCATATTAATAAGAAATCGATTTTGGAGAACGAAGTCAAACGGAGATTTGGATCTTAGTTAGTAAAAAGTATTGAAGAATAGTGCGGACAAAAGAGCCATCAAATTCTTTTGACTAATGCAAGTAAACCATTAATCCCATTAACAATTGTTTACATATGGAGATTGAAGCCTAGTTTGATAACTAAGAGAACCAAAAGATCCTTAACTATAATTGCAATGTGACATGGTTAATCATAACAATCAAATGGTTAACTGGTGTCTAGTGCTTATGACTAGAATCATAAACAGGCATTTTTTGAATAATTAAGATGCAACTGGGTATTTATAGAGTTGAAAATATATCAGCTGTGTCGAAGGACGAGCAAATATGCTTTAGACGGGTGAGCTAGACTACGATTTGCCCTGAAACCCCCCGCTGTTAAAACAATTCTAGTTTTATTGCAAAATTTCCCAATAGGAGAGGATTGCCTGTCATTTCATTTCATTTTCTGTGGCAGCCAAAGCCACTGTAGAGTAGAGAAAAAAGTAATGGAAGTTCCGAATTTGGAAAATGGTGGCTTTTTTGCTATTGTAAATCAAAATGTATCGATATTCGAGAAGCGAAGGTAGATAACGATCAAATTAAATAAACTTTACCTACGCGGGGTATACGAGAATTTATTTCCAAGTTGGAAGTATCTGACTCGAATAGTTTCTGAGAACAGCATGTTCATACAGACGGACGGACGGAAATCGGCTGTGCTGTTGATACTGATAAAAAATATATGTATATACCTTTTGGGGTCGGAGATGCTTCGTTCTGTCTGCCACATACATTTGCACAATACCATACCAACCTGTTTCCCAACTTTCAATGTATTCCGATTATAATGAGCCTCCTTATCGCACGTTGATCAGTTATTGTGTTAAAGTGGTATCCCGCTGGCAACATCTCATTTTTCCAACTCATTATTGGCTAGATTAAGATCGCAAACTTACATAAGCCATTAGCTCCCGTTTTTATGCAGCAATGGACTTGTCCGGAAAAGAACAGCATTCAGGTCCAGTATGATACACGGATGAAACTTACTACAGGCTACATAATACCATATGTTGATTTCTGATCCTACAAGCGATTGGTCAGTTGATGTACAAATATTTATCATTGCCATAATCTTAGGGCTAAGATGGGGGCCCTAGATTATAATACAATATTGTCTGTGACGTCATATCAATTGAATAGTTGAAACACACTTGGAAATGCAGTGCTTACGAAAACGATGAGGAGTGAGCAAAGTGATCAGAGTGGAAAATTTATAGTGCCGATAAATCATGCAGTTTAAATAAACTGAAATTTCCCAATCTTAGAAAACTTTTTGCTTTATTGTTACCTCTAGCTGATGATCACCAATCCGTCGTCCATACACTTTAATGCTAAGAAAGTTTAGCGTTAAATGTAAAAAAAAAAACAAAACTACGCTCCCTGGCCTTTATAGAGAAACATAATATAAATATCAGATTCACATCAGAGAAACTGTTGTCACTAAATCTCACTACGATACCAAACCAAACCGTAAATATATTTATTTATATTTTGTAAATACAAAAACTAAACTTATAAAACTGAACAAAGAATTAAATTAAAAATATATAAATAAAATTTTTAATTTTTGTGGGTCTATAAATTGTGATACCCTGTTTTAGATTTGCACCATACATTTTGCGGGCTGTGCTTACAAAATTGCATCTGGCCCAAAAACTGATCAATTAAAAATCGAGTGCCAGCTGACATACAAAAAGTGTTGCTGCTATCTTCGCACACATTCAAGTGTGTACGCGATCCGGTAGCAATATAGCTGCTTCTTTCGCACACATTGATTACCCGTTATAAAATGTGCGTACCTGTTCGCAGCCATGCATACATGTTCATAAAAGGCTGGATTTTTCATTTACCCGCGATGTTGTCGCAGCGAAATCAAGTGAAAGAATGACCAGCGTTCGCTGCTCGACATGATGCTCCCGGAAAAATTTTCGACGACTTTTTTTTTGCCGATTTGACGCCTCTATTGTATTGTCTGCTTAGTGTTATTATTTAACCAACTGCTTTGAAAAGTGTACAGCCCTGACCGCAAGTAATGTTGCAATTTAGGTGCGAACTAGTAGTTCGATTTGAGGTGGTGAAATTGGGTTTGTGTGTCTCACTTTTGTTAAGTCCGTTTTTATAATATAGGAACCAGAGTTCGCTGGTAGCACCGAATTTAAACCATAATTTTTCCAAGGGATAATACTGTATATTGTGTAGTATAGTAGTAGTACTAAGCAGACAATACAATAGAGGCGTCAAATCGACAAAATAGTGCATGAGGTTTTTGTGTGAGTCTCTGTATTGTCTTAGTGATTACAGTCAGTACTTTATGTTGACGGGTCACCTTTATTGTTTAAAATCACTGCACAACGATTTGATTTACTTCTATGATTGATTTTTATTTACATTGTACTCTAAATGAGAGTAAGTCAAGGTTTTTAGCGCACAGATCCAGACCCGTAGCGAATTTCTCTTTCGAATTGCTCCGCTTTCAGAGTGCCGTCAATACTTTCACAGTTCTTGTTAAAGACACTGTATGCACTTATTTCACTCGGTTTTCTTGGACCAGTTCTGGTGTTGAAATATATTCCAAATAATGCCGAGAACATCAAAAACACCACTCCGAATTTGAGCTCTATGGCAATCACATACAATGTAACCCAGAATAGAAGGTAAACAGTCCAAAGAGTGTATTTTAAGCACTTGCTCTCCTCGTTTGCATTAGCATTTGTCCGGTTGTCCTGTGGCAACAATTCATCATCTTCGCTCGAGGCCACATTTTCATCAATGGTTTCATAAATTAGACCGGATTCCTTATTTAGCGTTTTAGCTGGCTAAAATTGCAATTACATTTGTTTACATTGTTCTATTGTACACGTTGACAAACTAGCGATAATACCTTAATGTCGATGGTCGTTTCACTTTTTCCCTGAGTTATATCTGCACCAGTGCCCAGCATCCAAAATCGTTTAGCTTTCGTTTTGATTCTGGTCAGTAAATCCTTTCTTTGTTTCTGTTGTCGATACTGCCTCAACTGCTCTTGGAAATCAGCCATATTCTTCTTCTTTCTCACATATGTTTGGCAACACTGTTAGAGATGGGAGCGTCTTGTAATCGGTGTTTTAACAAACCGAGTCACTAATTCTTAAAATAGCACTTACTTACATGCAAATGGATTTGTTATATCTTCAAGTGTATTCAATACTTGCAAAATTAAGACTACATAAAAAATCAATAAAAGTCAATACTTAGTAATCTTCCTTTTTATGATGTATTATCATTTTAAATCACCATTTTTAAGCAGACAAGATAATTTTGTATATTATATTTATATTATATCATATAACTCATATGATTAGCGCAGTTAATGATTTAAGCGAAAATATTTCTTCTAGAGCTGTGCATCGTAGCTCAATAATCATTTCAATAATTCATGAACTGTACATGAAGTGATCATTGGTTGAATCATTTGCTTATCGGAACTTGGTTCCGGCATTGGAACTAAAATTAATTTTCAACATTATTTACTCAAAGTTATATATAATGAACAAACAAAAATGTAGAGATATTACGCATTTCTTGGGCCACCATTTGTAGAACAGAAACACCTATCATATAAATCAAATCAACCAGCCTTCTTCGACTGTCAGAACATTTTCCACAATAAAGAAACGCACAATCCGAGCTGCTTGGATTAAGGGCTGGGCAGTTTTATATTACAGTTTAGCGGGAGTCGTGCATTTTGAACAATTTGAAGATTATGAGGAAGCTCAGACTATGTTATACACCAAGAAAATAATGTTCAGTTCAAGCTAGTCGCTTGCGGAAATGAGGTGGCGCAGTTTTTAATAAGAGAATAGGAAAATATAAAAGCAAATATTCTTTTAAATTCCCTAATAGCAAACATAGCCTTACTCGTTTGCTTATCTGTTTGCAAACGAGTGTCTCAGCTTAAAAGCTTCTAAATATATCGAAGTTTCTTGTTAGAAAACCTGGCACGACTTTTGAAAAATGCGAACATAGATTGAGAGGTGTTTGAGGAATAAATCAAATTAGATATTAAATTTAAAATCAAACGGGTGGAATACATCCTTGGATAATTGGTTAACTTCACACATAAATGTGATGCAGATAAGGTGGTTGAACTGATGTTGATTGAAATTTAATCTAATATTCTCTCATCGTTAAATGTATGGTTTAAAACTCGTTTGTGACTTGTTTGGAACGTTTCAATTAACAAGTTAAAAATATTATGACAATGTTATAAATAAGAGTAGATATCTTGCTACCTATTCAGTAGTTACACTTTGAGCATACGAAAGTATGTCATAATAATCATAGCAGCTGACAAATATTCCTACTGAATGCCTGACTAAGTGTTGACTACTTTTATGGGTTCACACTTTGAATTGTGAGAGGTCATAAAAGACGTAGACTTGTTTTGCATATCATTTATGTAAATACGAGAGTCGTCTGATAAGGCATTGGCCCAAGTGAAAACGAAAATGCTAAACTTCTTAGTTAGTGTATTTATTGTGCAGTTTAGTAATATAATTTCAAAAGATCAATCGAACGATGAGATACTGAAACTATATTATATAATTATTATATTCTCTGGTCAAATTAAAAATAAAAAAAAATAAATAAAATAAAATAAAAATAAATAATACATTTTTAAAGTTTTATTTTTTTTTTGGCCGATAATAATGAAACTTTTATGCGTATGAAATTATAAAAATATTTAATAAAACAATAAAGCTTTATCTGCAAAAGATTTTTTCATTATGTATATTTTAAAATCCTATCATACATTGTCCCGCAGATTCTCCTACCGATCCCTCTCTGTAGTACTGTGAGCAATGTCAGCATGCATCTGAATTGCTTAAGTTGCTTTAATTTATTAAGAACTATAAAATGTGGGGAAGGTATTGTTGACAATTAAGACTCTCGACAGTCAGACAAAAGTGATACACAATTAATAAATTAAACAGAGGGCATCTTCAGACCTTATTTTTATCTTTGTTGTGCACTGATAAACCAATCTCTAACGTTCCAGCGCAGAGACGTCGGAACTCGCTTTGAATGAATATTACCAATTTGTGTATAAAAAGATATGTCCGCGAGCGCATCGTGCTTCTCTCATCGTGATTATTGTGAAATTGTTCAGTGAAAAATAAATTTTGTACAATGAATACACGCGTGGGTCAACAAGATCCCGAATCAAAGCCAGTTGACTCCTTGCAAACTGACACGAGTGCTGGTCATGAGTATGAGGAAGTGCTTGATTTAATTGGTATGATAACTATAATTATAAACATAGTAATACAGTAACAAAGTATATATAGCTGCTAACTGAACAACGACTTGTTAAAGGATTTGGACGTGTGCAGTGGTGTGTTCTGCTTGCATCAGGCCTTTTACTAATGATGGTGATTAATGAGACAATGGGAATGTCATACATCACAATCGTATCCCAATGTGATTTTGAGACCAGTTCAATGGACAAGGCAGTAATGAGTGCAGCCAGTTTTATCGGTAAGTTTAGCTGAAGAATTAAGAAATACCTATTATTAAAAATGTCAATTTGGATAACTTCTGCTGCGGGTACATAAGGATATATGTACATATTTTGGGCTTAAGTATATAATGAATTTTAAAAAAATTTCCAAATAAGAAAGATTTTAAATTTTAAGGCCGACATTCATTTTAGCTCGAACTCATGGCCAATTTTTTGTCTGAATGTATTTTATGTAAATTACAGAAAACGCGCAATTGATAAAACTTTTCATTTCTTTTTTAATAATCAAAATACGTTTTTTTCTTTGAACAAATCAAGTTATTAAGTGTAATAAAAGATTATTGAGAGTAGTCAAGCTAAAGTACCGAGTCCTTTATTAAACCAAAACAAGCTTAACTTGAAGTACAAACTTTGTTATTACCATGTTCCATTATCATGTCTGCACAATTATCGTGTCGTCTCAGCAATTATGATTGCGAGTTGATTGTGTTATCAATGTTGTGCAAACTGGTGTTGTTAGGAAGCCTGTGCAAATCAATCCGGTGCAAAGTCTGAATTTTCATCATTTGTTTTTTTAAGTAATAAAAAGATGCGTGTTTCGTCTGTTAGTAAAATTTGTGATTCATGATGCTGGTACTATTAGCCGATTATCTCTTCCAACTGGTGTAATCTTGGATAAAGCATTTGGAGCACGAGATAACATAACAAATACATTGGAGAAGGCAATTAATTTCCATGAAGTCTTCAATTTGATCTTGCAAAAATATTGCATTGGATGAGGATGTTGTTTGCTTACGATTTGTCCCACGCTGACTTGGCCAATTAATTAAGAAATCCATATAAGTTCATTAATAAATTAAATTATGTATACATTTGCATCTTCTAATAACTTCATAATAAAAAATAAAAAAAAAGAAAACAAGTGAAGTGAGTTTTACAATTTATATTTTAAATATGACTTGAATAAAATAAGAAACAAATTTTTAACATTTACAAAAAATTCGTTATTATCATTCAAACATTTTGAAAAATGTACATTAATAGTTTTTCTTAGTATAATTATAGATATTATGGTAAATATTTATTGGATTGGATTAATGATAAACATTGGTATACTTGTGCTTATTGATAATGAACTTACATTTATATATTATTGCGCCTCATGCGTCTTTCTTCACCACTACCTGCAATCGAACTCTACTGACTGCCGATCAGATATCGATACTTTTGCTGATATCGCTGCTGACTCGACTACCTGCTCTCAATAGTATCGGGACAATGGCAACAAGGTTGCCAGATACCATTGACCGCTTCTCATTTGTTTAACTCTTATGCAAAATCCCACATTAATATTACAGATATTCAAGAAATTTATTTTGCAACGAATCATTGTGCTTTTGGAACGCAGAAGGTTAGATTTGAAGACAATCTCTGCGCAGTTCCTCAACTGCCAGAAACTCTTGCCACCAGCGAAATATTAATAAGCAGATTTTAATACCGTCTAGAATGTAGACTTGACCAAAGTTATTATTATTTAAAAAAAAATAATGATCTTTCTCCTTTTAATATTTTAACTGTCTCAACTAGAAAACAGTTTCTTATTATTATTTAATAAAATTAAATTTTCTTTGCAATAGGAATATTTTGTTCTTCATATTTCTGGGGCTATCTTAGCGATTCGATTGGACGAAAATCAGTGTTATTGTATACAACATTAACTGGAAATATTGTGTCTTTAATTTCAATCTTTATTCCGAATTACTGGATTTATGTAGTTGCCCGTTACTTTGTTGGATTTTTGTAAGTATTTTATTAAAGCCTTAAATATATCATACATACATTTGGTTATGAAAATAGTTATGTCAAACTGTCAAATCAAACGTCGGCAAATAAATATATAAAAAATATTTGTTAATCATTTTCGAAAATATTATTATTTGGTTATATAATATTTAACATTTTAGTGATCACATACTTGTAATGTTTCGAACTCTTGCGCTACAATTTTTATGAACATAACTTCAACAATAAAAATTTTTTAAGTCATACAATAAAATAAATGAAATTGTACTTTGATTGGTAACTCTGGGTGTCAAATTGTAGGATATATATATTTTCGAGACTTTAGGGTTGAAAGTTTGAGTGGACGTGAAAAATATTTAGATCATAAGTACATGGAACAACACCGATTTATTATTTTCACTTCAGGTTGAAAATATTTTAATTATATATTTTTTATTTACTTATTTAATGCCAACTAACGTTCGTCGACACAAGAAAATACAAATAGTAAGCTATAGATCAAATCAAATTAAAAATAAAATTTAATGGAAAATGGAAATTAAAAAGATTAGAAGTTTTTATAAGGATTAAAGGTAAAATGGTTCAAAACTTATTGCGTGGTTAGGGAAAACCCCAGAAAAACCCAATCAGACCAAAAAATAGTTAATATGAATTTGTTGAACCCAGCGACAAATGCATGCGAAAATGTCAATGCAATACTTAAAAAATTCTATCGTAATCATTAAATTGAAATGATTTTTTTATTTCACAGTATAGCGGGTGCTTCTTCTACAACATATGCTTATCTTGGGGAATTTTTCGTAACGCGACTTCGCCCGACGATAATCAATTATGCCACCTTGTCTGTCGGTGTTTCAACAGTTTATGTGCCTGGTAACTAATTCAATAATTATTTAAGTGTCTGACAACAATCAATTTAGCTTTTGAATCCTTCAGCTGTTGCCTGGCTTGTAATGTCGATGCATTGGAGTGTAGAAGTGACAGAAACTATCTCATTTCGACCTTGGCGCTTATTGACCTTTTTTTATTTACTTCCTGGAGTGTTGGGAATCATTATGCTATTTCGATTGCCTGAAACTCCAAAACTATTAATATCAATGGGTAAAATCGATGAGGCATATGTCGTATTAAACTGGATTGCTTTGCAAAATGCAGGCAAAACGCTTGAAGATTTCAAAGTTAAGAAAATAAAATCTGATATTTGCATTGGGAAAGAAAATATTATGACTGTTTCCAACTCACCGTGAGTATTCAAGCGTATTTATTTTTTATTTAACTAATTCTGTTGCAATCTGTTTAGAACTGTTTCTTTTAAAAATATGTGGAAGGAAACGTTACCATTGTTCAAAAAACCATACTTAAGGAACTTTTGTATTAGCTGCCTGGTTATGGTCGGGTTTTTCTTTAGGTGGGTTTATTAACCAATATGCTTGAGTTTTTATTAAATTCAAAGTTAACTTCCAGCTCGGCGGGAATGGCGCTATGGTATCCAGAAATACTAAATCGTTTGAGATCAGACATTGCCGAGGACGACATGACGGTATGTGATGTAATCGATGCATCTATTGATCAGGCCCAACTCAACGTAACAACAAATGTATGAGTGTAAATAATACACCTATTTATATCGAAGTCTAAGCATATTCTAATATATTTCAGATATGCAACGATGAAGTAAATACAAGGAGCTACATAGACACAATTATTTACGGCTTGGTTCTTATTGTCGGCTATATTTTAATCGGTTTTGTTATGAATCAAATTGGGCGCAAATTAGCAATCACAATTAGTTTGGCCATCGCTTCAACTTGTGCTGCTTTATTGGTGTGGATACAAAATGAGATTATCATCATAGTCTGTTTTTGCTTGTACCTCGTATTGCCAGGCTTATGTGTATCGGTTTTGAGCGGTGCCGTGGTGGATCTGGTCCCCACCCATTTAAGAGGGAAGGCGCTTTGCATATGCCTAATGCTGGGACGCACGGGTAGTGTTTTTGGCAGCAACCTAATCGGAATTCTTTTGGAATCGCACTGCACTATAACATTTGGAGTGTTTTCTGGATTGGTTTTTGGTAATTATGTTCTTAAATACTTTTAAAACTGTCAGTCAATACTTAATTATAATCTTCATACAATTAACTTAATGGACAAAATTAATAAATGAATAATGTCATCTGTTATCCTCCGAGTAAAATAGTAAATATAATAACATGAGTATATCATTGATCATGTTCAGTTAACTAATGCGAGTAGCTTTTTTTATAATTGCCGAAAATATTATAAGTTTGTCATATATATATCATTTTGTTATATATAGCCAGATTAATATAAATATAGCTGCCTACACCTGTAAATATAAAAAATATATGTGTCCAACTAGGAGATACCTAATTCTCAGCTTGAGCTAATTAATTTTAGCGGTTTTTTTTATAGTCTTTCCGAGAATATTATTAATTTGTCATGATTCATATGTAATGTAAATTTGTGTGTCTGTTTCTTAACTTTAGTCATAAATCAATTCATTTAGCGGCCATTAACTGCCATATTGGATGATAAAGATAAATTTGTGTGCACCTTAATTAAAAATTTGATCCTTTTTTAAATTATAACAAAATTTAACTGTTAGTATGTAGGCTCCCCTCTACTAGGGTATTAATCTTCGGCACACAGAAGATTAACTAAAGCCAAAAAGTTCATAATTTACATATAATTTTTTCCCTTGCAGGTTGTGCAGTGCTTTCTTTCCTTATTCCAATGTAAATAATCACACGGGAGTGGTCCTGGCTGTAACAAATCAAGAATGGATTATTTGTAGGAAAAATAGATTGTTTGCTTTTTTTCTAAACATCTTAAGGCAAAGGCATCGTCATTATTTATAAATGACATGTTTTGCCATTTTTTTCTTAATACAAATCAGATCAACAAAATGAATAAAAATCAACCACTATTTTTGTTCAATAATGGACACCATTATGAGACAAGACCCTGCATACGTAATAAAGGGTGTATTTCCTTAAATGTTTTCATATAAACGTCTCTATCTGTAGCTACAGGTATGTAAATAAAAAAAATTTACAAAAATAAATTTATATATTATAAATAATTATGTTTAAAAAACAATTGTAATCATCTAACTAGTAATAACTAAGCAAACATTGATAGATATAAGGCTAGTATTTTAAACAATAAAATCAATTGTAAATTAGAACTCAACCGGTGAATTACACACACATTTTTTTAAGTTTCTCAGATTTCTAAGAAGACTAAATTCTCTGCAAACAAAATTAATGAATATTTATACTTACAACAATACAATACTTGAAACACAAAAATCCTGGGCTTAGGCCTCAACGAAAGAGCAGAAATTAAAAATATGAATGCTTCTTGTAAGCTTCCTAAAATTTAGAAAATCCACTGAAAAATAGAAAAAGTTTCAGAAATAAATTCTAAATATACAAAAACAGTTCTTAAAATTATAAAGTTTTTTTTTTAATTTTCAGAAATATATTTCATAACAATAGAAACAATTGTTAAAAAGTAGAAAGCCTCTAAAAAATTTCATTTTGCATTTGCATTTGTCTCTCGCCTGCTTATTCGAGTGTAGCTGTTGTCTGCTTGGAGGCTGTGTATCTCTGCTGCAAATTCATTCAAATTAAATTTATTTACGCTATAAACTATCTAAAATATTACACATATAAAAACTCTATGGAAACTATACGGATTTGATTCAAAGTCTTAAAATGTAATTTTTTTGTGTTTATAAAAACACAACCTGCCGTTTTAGAAATCTATCTCATGAATTATGTGATGAAATTTTCTAAAATTCAGTGCATTCGTTTTCTGACTGTAAGAACAATAAGAAATATAGTAACAATAACAAATTGTCGGGCATTCATTTCTGTCAAATCTTTACTCAAGCTAACTCTGAACGTGAGTTGGTTTTACAAATATCTACATAGAGGTAACAATCGAAGTTATTGGTTTTTTCTAACTACAAATAATATTGATAATGTTAATAAGTTAAATGCATATAATATAATAACTGCCAAGGCACAAAGCACACTTTCAGACGAATTATGTATAAAAATATGTGTCTTATATTTTTTTAAAAACAAAAACTTAACCAACAATTGGTTTAATATTCCAAACATTTGGTTTCCCAATTGACATAACGGCCATGAACTTTGATTCTGCATACGCATATAAATGAATATTGTTGGCTTTAAACATTTTGCGCCAGATAAGTCGCATTGTTAGGCGACATTTACGTTGATCAAGGTCATTGGTGGATAGTGAACGTAAGTAGGTTGCTTGGACAACTCTAAAAACAAAGAGTTAAGCTGCTGACATCTACATTTCAGATCAGAGTTAGAAATATTATGTTTTAAGCAAATTTTATTCATAGTTGATCTTTTACGAATTAATAAACAAATTTTCGCTGTAAACCGGACTTTACCAGAAATGTTGAAATAAAATCGTTTTGTATGTGTTAATATTGCAAAATCGAAATCTAAAATCCAAAATATGAATTTTTAAAACTAAAATAATTCGGGACAGGAATCCAACCATGGCAATTTCGCAGGATCTACATTTTATTGGCATCAGGTTAGTGAATTGAAAAAATGAGTTTTGCTGTAAGTCAAGGGAGCTTTTGAAATTTAAACCTCTAGTATATGTGAAAAATACCATTAAAGCTTCACTGCACACATGCAAATTTTGGTAAGGTTTGCTTTAAGCAAATATTTAAAAAATGTTTTGTTTCAAACAAATATTTGTCTTACCTGTTTCAGGTCTGGGTGTTAACTGAATATTCAACATTTATGTATCAATATTATGTATATGGAGGGGTAGGTAACTGTCCTCAACTGTTTCTGCACTTTGCATAGAAGCAAACTGTTTTATAACAAAATTTGTGTGAACGTTATGCGATCTTACACATTAAATTTCTTATGCCAGTTAAGGCTTATCTTTCGATCGATTACTCTTTGTTGTCCGTTGTTGTCCGACCTATACAAAATCAATAAATTAAAGTTAATTATTTCTGGATTGAGAAAATTGTTGTAAGTGTGATTTCAAGTGCAAACAGGTTCAAATAACCATATTAGCTAAAAGACTTAAAGTAAAAAAGACTTCCGTCCGCCAGTATAATTGTTTTTGTGATTACAGTATTTGTCTATCATGGGTATATAGAAAGTCTGGCATGACTATGTCATCTTATTATCGAGTTATCAGAAATATTTTAATATCCCTATTAATCATACATTAACATATTTAAGTCACCAATTTGTTTGGAATAATTACCTCTCTAGTATATATTATTGTGATCTCTGAGCTACGAACACGTTGTTCTCAGAACAAGTTTTTGCTTACTCAAGCTGCAAAAAGTTTTTGGGTTTTAACTCACAGCTGTGAGTTGAGTGGAATGTGATGCATTTGTATAAGATACTTATAAGGCGGGGCAGTTTTGTCACGAGAATCAGTTGAATGGACGCCGTTGGAGTAGTAAAATGCAGGACCGTATTTCAGAATCTGGTGATTCCAACTCATTGGAATATGACGAAGTCTTGGAGAAGATTGGTATGCTAACCAGTTATATCTCTTGTGTTGCATTAAAAAAATATACCCCTTCTATGGTGCAGGCTATGGCAAGACCCAGTGGATTCTATTGCTTGTGAGTGGTCTCTTAACAATCTCTTCTGTAGCTGCCCAACAATCACTGGGAATTATTGTAATCGCATCCCAATGCGAGTTTCATACAACAGAAGCCGAGAAGGGCCTCATGATGGCAGCATCTGTTGCAGGTGAGTCGTGATTTAATTTACATACAACAGCACCAGTTTACCACATTTACATATAACAACGTTTCCGATCTACTACTAGCTCGGTATTATTTGTAAGGGGCTTAGATGTGTGGGAGCGATGGGGAGGGGCATCCTCTGCCCATATCTGGCTACGCTTATGCTTCTTAAATTTAGTTTTGTTACGCATGAAAGAAGAAATCTCATACTACGAAATTTGAATACAAATGTTTAGGGTGATCATCAAAAGCCGTCAATCAGATTGAAAGTCTGTTTTGTGGTTTGTATTCGTATCATGTTTTGCACAGCTATCAATTCTAAAGCACATCATGAATCATTGAGCTGAGTTTAAGAAATCACACTCAGAACAAAACCCCCGAGATGTACTAGAATATTAGCATATCATATCTTTGGCGCCAAAGGCAGTTCGACTTCTTATCAATAAATTATCTATCTAAAAGCAATTCTTAATAAAAACATTACAATTTTAATATGTATCACATATAAAATGACACTTGTTAGATATTTTACAAAAAACAACTAAACAAATCATTTGGGATTTAAACGGCGATTCGTACCCGAGACTTCTGTCGTTCGCAAGTTGAGTGAGTTTCCTCTGAGCTACGCGCCATTAAAAACAATTAAATGCTAACTTTTAACATATCAGTTGAGAGAACATGTTTCCTAACTTCATAATCTGAAAAAAATATTTTGCCAAAAGTTAAGATTTCGATTTTTACTTTAATAGAAATATTCAATATAATTAAGAAATATATTTTAAATTTACAGTCAACTTTAATACTGCATCAATTCAATCAGAGCAAGTAAGAGTGCTGTAGTCGAGTGATCTCGACTACGATTTACCCTGAACCCAGTTATTAAATGTATTCTATTTTAATTGGAAAATTTATCTTTAAAAAGTTTGCACCAAAATGTGAGCAGGTCTGTCTGCAAGTGCGCTCTGCCGACAAACACGTGCATATTCATACATACATACATATATAACACAAATCTATGCCATCTGTGTCTCACACATGCGCTCGCATATTTATGCATACAGAAAATGCTTGCCGCTGATGATGGAATGATGAAATGAGATCAATATTATAAAATATTTTCGAATATAATTTGGGTGATTCTTATCGTATCTTGATGAAATTTAGGAATTTTTTCAATAATATGCATATGCATATTATCTATTTATTAATTTCTGCCTTTAACATTGTAGCCTTTATTGCTATCGGAAATGTATATGTATCGATAAAATAAAGTAAACTTGATCTGCGCCGGGGAACCTGTGAGAACATATTATTTAAATTTGAAGTCTGTAGCTGTTATAGTCTCTGAGATCTGGGATAGACAGACATGACCATATCGACTCGGCTGTTGATCATGATCAAGAATATATATAATTTATGGGGTCGGAGATGTTTCCTTCAGCCTGTTACATACACTTGCACAAAACCATTATACCCTTTTTACCCATTTTTAATGGTTCAGGGTATAAAATAATAATAATGAGCACTCATTAAATGGTCATTGTAATATATTTAATAATTTGTAAACAAGTTCATTTTGCATTGTTAAAGGTATCTGCATATCAAACTATATATGGGGATATATCAGCGACGTCATCGGCCGACGAACAGTTTTACTTTGGGGAGCATTTATTTCGAGCGCCCTTCTGATTATTCTCATGTTCGTTACAAGTGTTTGGTTATTTAACATTATCAACTTCCTCTGCGGTATCAGGTAAGTGACTCCTATGTTGAATTTAAGAAATCTTATTACGCAGATTATAGAAGATTAACATTTAGACCACTTAATTTTGTTATTATTTTTTTGAAAAGACATTCTAGTTATCGCGTGTTTCATTGTATAATTTCTCATTAATAATCGACTCACGCAAATGGTACATTAGTTCTCATATAGAGACCGATCCGGCAGTGCCCCGAGATTTAATCATGCATAAATACAAATATGTATGGATAAGCAAACTGATGATTTCAATCTTGGGATTTTGTGGTGATGCTTCACACATAAAAATTGAGAAAACTTTGACTTGTGTAATTACCTTTCTGTGGTTGAGTGAGCAAAACTAGGACCCGTGCCTTAAATGACTATTTATTTAAAAGCTGGGTTCAGAGTCGCAGGTTTGCTTATCTAAAACAGGTGTCCATTGAATGTTAAAAATATAAAAAAAAAAACGAATCTAATTTAATTGTTAGCTTTCAATTGAAGAGTAAGTGGAAAGGTGCCCACATTGTGGATAGTGTGCTTGAAGCTTATAAGAAATCTACATTCTGAAGATTTTTTTTAGATACAAATTTTTTAAATGCATAGCTTCTGCTACGACTGTCAATCTGCAAATACATATGTTTTTCAATTTATTTAAATTTATTTTCATCAAAGAATTTTAGAAGTTCTTAAAATGTTAATGGGCCCAGTTTCTGAAGGTGCTGGATAAAATGATTATTGTATAAAACTTATACTGTATGCAACTTAAAATTATAAAACTTGCATCATCATGAATTTTCATGCACAACCTTTTGCCTCTTTGTTTCTATTAACCTTTGACTTCCGAAACTCTTATTAGTCTGACAAATCGATAAGAGTCGATATACGTAGAAGTTGAAACGATTAATCCTAAACTAAACTAGTGAAATAAATTTGCATAAACAAAACTTCCCCGGCCATAATTAAAAATTATATAAATATAAAAATAGTACTGACAAGCTTTTACATCGATTCACACCCACAGTCGCACCATATAAGTAAACATATAAAATACATAAATATGTCAATATAAATTAATCTCACATAGTCTTGGCGCTGTGTCAGCTGGACTTTATCCGTATTTGAGTGAATTCAATATACCTCGGCACCGAGCAGTTACGATCAACTATTCGACGATGTTTGTCAGTGTGACCGCAATTTATGTCCCAGGTAATTTAAACACTGCAATCTATAGTATTAAGAACAGTGGAGCAGATGCAAATAAAGGTTCATCTGTAGGTAATTCTTAAATTTAGTTACGAATATTAATGATAAAATTACTATTCGACGCGTTTTTGCGACTAAAATTAACAGCAGCTCGATTAAGTTAAAGGCTTTAACTTACCGTCAATTTTGGTATGTATATTAATAGTATCCCTTTTTAAGAACCGATAAAAAAAATTGTAGAGCCATGCCAAACACGCTCTGATGATTAGCAAAGCCAATATTTCGGAAAGTGTAAGTCAATAGAGCCGCATATTTACCACAATTGTATAGTCCCCAAACGTGAACGGTAACTTGCTGGCAAAAATCTTAAAACCTTAAAAAATCGGAATATACAGTTTTAAACAACGCCCAAATCCGCCGCCCCCAAGGAACTTCGGCCCTATAAATCTGAAATGCATATCTTCCACAATTTAGTAACTCCTTCGACGATCGTTTGGGTACATCCACCCAATTCTGGGGCACCTGTTATCAGATGGTATTACTTATTGTTATTGGAGTATTTCTTAAAATAGAACATAATATTTATCAATTTGCAATAATAATCTACGTATGTATTCGAATTTAATAATAGAGATTGCCACGTTAAATAAAGAGATAGATCCACAGACAGACTTCGAATTGCTCTGTATAAAAATATTATTATTACGATTATTATAAAGTTTGGCAAATAATTGAAACTGAACTTATTTATTTGCAGCAACTGCTTGGGCGATATTATCTTCAGACTGGTCAATCCATGTAGTTGGCGAATTTGTTTTCCGACCATGGAGATTGATAATGCTAGCGTCTCTTTTACCGGGTCTTATTGGAGGAATAATTCTTATATATTATCCCGAAAGCCCGAAACTTCTGCTCTCCCAAAATAGAGAAAGTCAGGCACTAAGCGCTGTAGATTGGATTAGTAAATTTAATCGAGGTCTTTCAGTAACTCATGTGCTCAAAAATAATGAATTTTCGCTGAAACCTGAAATACAAGCCGGAGAAAATGTGTTGGCAAACCAGAAGGGTTGTGGCATGGTAACAAACATCGCGCGCGCCACAATTCCATTATTTCATAAGCCGCATGGTTTCAACTTCATATTGTGCAACGTGGCTGTGCTTTGTTTGTTTTTCAGGTAAGATTATAAGTTGGTCATTCATGTAAGAATATTAAGTCTTTATAAATTCCACGCACCTCAATCCGTCAATCGCAACTTTAGCACCCACATAAGCTGTCATCTCTTTCCTACTTTCACTCGCCAGAGCACAGTGTCACATTCGACTTCAGCCTCAGCTGTCTTCACACTTTTTTTTCCTGCGTTTTGCAATACTGAACAAATTAACCGTTCAAATTATCACATCTATATTCGCATAGCTCATATTTTTTTTAGTATTATTTATTTATTTATTTTTATACAGTGCATGTTAATATTGAAAAATATATTTATTTGAATATTATTTTTAGCTCAAATGGTATGCAGTTCTGGTTCCCAGAAATAGTAAACCGTTCATCGAGCGCTGAAAACACTAATTCAACAGTTTGTCAAATATTGGAAGGCTCCTACGGTAAACAAGCTCAAAATGTCGCATTAAATAGCACTGCGGTAATTTAAAGAAAATACTATATCGATAGAATGATCTTAACAAAATACTTTGCCTTGTAGGTGTGTTCCGATGAGATTTCAACTAGAACCTACATTGATAATATGATTGTTGGAGCTTCATTTTTATTGGGATTCGCCATACAAGGCGCTATTTTGAATCCTCTGGGTCGAAAGAACGTTCTGTTCGCTGCACTCGTATTCTCGATTTTAAGTGGAGTTTTACTACACATTGTTTCGAACTCCACAGTGGTGCTAATACTATTTTGTCTTTACATTCTGTTGCCTGGATTATCGATTTCCATTATGATAGGAGCGATTGTGGATCTGATGCCAACACATTTAAGGTACGAAACAATTATCTGCATCTTATTTAAAGCAATTAGCTGCGCTCAGCTATGATTATTTTCAATTTATTTTATATTATATATATATATATATTATATATATATATGTATATATATATATATATATATATTTATAATATTTTATACTATGTTTAGTCAATGGGCTCAGAACATTTAAGATTTGAAGTAATAATCGATATTTATCGATATCGATGCGTACGTCCTCGTACCCATTTGTATATATAATTTTGCGTATTGATACAAGTATAACAAGTATGAAAAATCTATATATGTTTTAGGGGAAAAGCAACAAGTTTGGTCATGTCACTGGGACGATTTGGTATTATTGCATCAGCAAACTTAATTGGAATAACATTACTACCGTTTTGCAACTCAACGATTGCTTTATTTACAATTGTTCTTATTGGTAAGTATTAACAAACTCATATCTTTAAAAGGCGGCTCTTACACGACACGTTGCGTACAGCTGAGAGTTTTCTTGTATATTAAAATGGTTTATTATTAGCATTACCAGACTTATTAGCAACTGGTGTCTAAAGTTCAAAAATTTTTGATCACATCAATATCATCTACAATATACAATACTGTCTGTATTATTCTGACTGTGCTTAACGATCCTTTTATACTGTTTCTGCTGAGCGACTGTCCAACGAGTAGTTGATGACTTTCTCGGCACCGTCTGGCAACGCTATGAAATCCAGCGTAGAGCTGCCATCCTTTTCCATATTAAATAATCTGCAATGACTTAAAAATGATGGCGGCCTTACGAAAAGTATTAAGCTTGATAATAAATTATTTCAACGATTTTTCAATAAATTTCCAATCACTATGTCGCGTAAGTGTCGTCATTTTTAAAACTTTTATTAGCTCTATTATTATATTTTATATATATTAATATATTTTTTATTTTTTTTTTAGTATGTCTGATAATTGTGTATCGTCTGCCAATAAGAAATTCATAATGAAGCATTTTGAAATTTGGAACAATCGTACACTTGTAAATAAATAAAATAAAATTTTAATACTTACTATTGATTGATTTTAATAGCTTTTTCTCTAAGAAATGAGGTTAGCAAGCCCCCTTGTTATTCACATTGTGCATGAATAACCTTTCGTGTGTGATAAATCAATTCAACACTTTCCCCGTTGTATCTTTCTGCTCATAGGTTACAAAGACAGTTTTAAAGCCTGGAGTCAAGAAAATTCATTAAATGTTAATTGTGGAAAATGTAGTTAATTTTTTTTTATCGACGAATGCTCTTTTTGTATCATAAAGTTGTTAGCTGGTTAAGGTATTCTTTTAAATTCAAAATTTAATGGGTATGCTGGGATTCATAAAGCGCTGGTCTCTATGTTACTACAAATTTTTAAATTCCACTTCTTGGTCACAGTTTTGAATATGGATATGAATTTAATCTATACAAAAACAATTTCAGAAATATGGGGTCTTAGCTGTAATAATAATAGTCGCTTACTGTGGTAAACTTTTAAAATTAAATCTTTGTTCTTCTTGCATAAACTAATAAGTGGTGATATTAATTGTTAAAAATTAATCAGCTAAACTATTTTTCAGTTCCGATTAAGAGTACTACGATTTTCTATCCATTTATCTTCAAACTTGTAGTACTGTACTAACTATCGATAACCATTTTATTTTGGAAGAGATCAGGTGATTATGCAACAGGCTATAATAAAAAATAATAAAAATGAATGAAAAATGTATGTTTGATAACGTATGATGATTTTATATCAAAATGAAAATTTTGCACATTTTGTACACATCGGTAACAATTAGAATTGCTATAAAAACAATAAAACTAGTCTAAACCGGTTTTTAACTATATTCGTTAAATGATCTGTAGACAAAATTATATTGTACTTCGCGTGCTATAAAAAATTAAAAGTCTCCAATAGCGTTCCAAAGAGAACTATTGTGAAAGTTTCTGGCAGTCAGTAAAGAATAACTCCTTTAGGTTAGCATTAAAATAAAACTACAAAATGAGAATCGTAATCATATTTATATATTTCTTAAATATATAAAAGATTTGAATCATATTTCTATTATGTTAATCTGATAGGAAGTGTCATTCAGCTAGTAGTGTTAGTGTTCACAAAAGCTTTGGCAATTATAATGCTATAAAATTATATTAAAAACAACTACATTGTTCTTATGGCAAATAGACACAGTTAAAATTTTAACAAATTAAACTGTTTACCATCATGTTTTTGAATTCGCAAAAAATAAAAAGGTTTCTAATTTCAATGAACATTAATTATAGATGTCGTCAGCAAAAATGATCATTGGTGTAATTCCTTATTCTTCGTCGTCTTCCTCATCTTCAGATTCTTCTACAACACTATCTCCGCCAGTGTTGTCCAACTGGCCTGAAACATCTTCGATATTCGAACTTAATTCTATGGTCGGTTCCTGTTGATGATCTTCCACAGGAGTGGATGGCTCATCAATTATGGGCTCAGCAACATCTCTACTTTCCTTTTGAATCGACTGCAGCTCTTGAGCAGCAATTTCCGCCTCCTGGCGGGCGATTTCGGCCAATTCAGCTGCTTGGCGTGCAAGATCGCCCTCACGTTCCTCTTCGGCCTGCTTCTCGATTTCCTCCAGGCGACTCAACTCCTGCTCCCGCAAACGCTGCTCCTCTTCTAGGCGGGCCTCCTCAGCCAAGCGTTCCTCTTCGGCTTTTTGTGCAGCAGCCTCTTCCGCTGCCTTTTGAGCAGCCTCTTCAGCCAAACGGGCCTCCTCCTCAGCTTGTCGGGCGGCAGCTTCTTCGGCAGCCTTGGCTTCTGCTGCAGCTCTGGCTTCTTCGGCAGCTCGGGCTTCTTCTTCTGCCAATTTTTGTGCTGCTTCCTCGGCAGCACGGGCCTCTTCAGCTAAACGTTCCTCTTCGGCTTTTTTAGCGGCAGCTGCTGCTTCTGCTTCTGCTTCTGCTGCGGCTTGTGCTTCTTCTTCGGCGGCCCTTTGAGCTGCCTCTTCGGCTAAACGGGCCTTTTCCGCAGCAGCAGCTTGCTTGGCTGCCTCAGCCAAACGGGCCTGTTCTTCAGCCTTTTTTTCAGCCTCCTCCCGTTGTTTCTTCTCCTTGAGAGCACTGTAAAAATAGTATTTTTTTTATTATTATTATTATTATTATTAATTTCGAAATGACGTACATCTCTTTGCGACGCTTCGCTTCATCGGCCAACTGAGCTTGTTTCTTCTCCACTTCAAGATCGTCTTCGTTGACGGTCATCAGGCGTTCCTGGCGTAGACGTTGCTTCTCCTTGGACTCCAGATCGACAGCATCTTCAAGTGGCCTGGGAGCAGAGAATTTTCTCGTTGGGCGATTCGGATCCAATTCGGCATCTGAAATCCAAATCCCGTTATAGATAATGTTAGGAATAACTTTTGTTTTTAGTAATTATGATATCATACTTATCGAAATTAATATAATTAGGTAGTTTAATGTAAAAAAGTCGTGTATATCGGTGACTGTATTCAAATATACACATTATTGCTATATAATGACTTACCATAGGTGATTGCGGAGAGAATTTCATATACATCAATAATGCAGACTTGCAGATTTGAAGACTCCAATAATAGAGTAATTGTATTTTAATTAATGAGTATTAGTAACTGGTTTCTAGTTGCTTGAGTGTTATCAAAGATACATATATATGACCGTATGTATGTTTATGTCAATTGTTAGGAAAAAAAAACTAAGGAAAGTGTTGAATGAAATTCCAGTGCTCGTAATTAAACTTGCACATACATATATAAATAAATATATATAAATATATTTATATATAAAAGAATATGTATATGGTACATGTATTATATCTTGTGTTTTCGTGCTCTCATATTTCAAATTTGTTATTTGTAAGTGTGTAAAAGTTTAGTTATGACGAATTTATAATATCCGAGTCGATCCAGCTTCGCATTATTTTCATAGTCGACCCAGTTATGAATGTATTTATGTATATTGATTTATCCACATCAAGTCATATAAAAACTAGACCTGCACATTTTGTTAATACGTAGATTAATTGTATTTTAGAATTGTCATATATTCAAATGCTAACCATGAATATAAATATATATATGGACTGAAGTTCTTTCAGAATCTATGTCTTCATCAAAGAAAGTAAGTTGTGCAATTTTTCATTTTACATTCGTATATATGATTTATAAAACAACATGCACATGTATATGTGAATGCATGGATGAGTGCGATTAAGTGTTTGGGAACAGCATTTATGCCAAATAAACTGGTATGAAATAAATATGTATGTACATAATAATTATTTATAGTAATAATGAAATAAATTTGATCACACGTGATCAATTAAGAAGTCAACACTTGCCAAATTTATTGTCATATTCTTAGTTAATACTAAAGTGTACCCAGTACGTTTCCTGCTGCCAATCAAAAAATATAGGTCAAGGTCATTAAAAGTCGCACAAGATATATAAGCATATGATGAACTGTCATATGTTTTTATGTATAAATTTAAACATATACATTTTTATACTTGCATATAAGTTTGCTGCGAAATGTAGACAAAAAATAAACGTTTTTTTTTAAAGGGTGAGCTTGTTTATTATCTGGTGAGCTGTTTTTATAATATGTTTTAAAATTTGTTTTTTCAGGCTAAGTTCTATTTTATTGTTTCAGAACTTCAGAATCGTATAACAATTAACATTTTATATTTTCTCCTGTGCAGTGCAGCTGTGCCATTTGAAACTAACTTCTATGTTTGTATTGTTGTATCAATTAGGTGTCTATATAAATCAGCGATTGATTGTCTTGAAGTTTAGTTTAACATATGTGGCCATATTTATCATGTGCATCATCTCCAATTTGAACCTTCTGTTGAAACTCTGCTCTACTTCTAAAATGTTCACTGCTGCGATGTCTGAAGTGTCTATTCTCGGCACAGTGGGACGAAAGCGCTGTTTTTCGTGTTGTGTTTTATGTCTCTTTTAATATCAGGTTTTTGTCCAGTTTTTAATTTCGATTTTGTCGCCACAGCATATACTTTATTTTATTGATATTTTAATGGTGTCTATGGAGGAGTCCATGAGCGATAAGAATGGTGTCTTTGTTGTAACAATTCAATCTGGCCCGAGAAGTTTCGAACATATACTACTGATTTGAGCATTTTTAATGGTTTGTCTTCTTTTGTTACCTTATGCCTTTGAGATTTTAGTCGAGCACATATTGCGATTTGGAAAATATTTATTATTTCTTGGAATATTGTATTGATGGAAGAAGTGATTACTCGTGTATTTTAAATAAGTTCACGAATTTTTACTAGAAATTAACTAGTTCAAACACACCTAAATAATTATAGAAAAATTAGAAAAATTAAAGAATGCTTTTCTACTCGAAGAAATGGGAAAATATGAGTTTTCTCCATTGTCAAATCAATTTCTTGGGCAACTGTGTTCAGAAGAACACAAATCTGTGCAAAACACACGTACATGAAAATGTTTAGCTGAAAATAACTTTTATATAGTCACTTGCTCTCCCATCGCTAATTAAACACATTGTTTTGCAATTAGGTATACATTTTAAGATCTGTGCTTAAATGAGAATATACGTATGTACACAAGTACATATATTTATATAAAATGGTATCATTATACATGGCATTCATTATCAAATACAATACACAGTTATAAATATACACATATTCAAACAGACATATGTGGCAGTTTTTTTTTAAATATATATAAATCAATAAATAACGTACATTTGCGTAAATGCCCAACAATATTTAATTAATAATAATAATTATACAAATTGAGGACTTGGGTAAGAAACAGATGTAATTCAAATAATATACATATTAAAAAGAAAGATAAGTCGCTAAAATTGTTGGTAAGTATTTGAAAAAATTAGTATTTAAAACGATTCGTCAGAGATTGTTTATTTTTATTAGTTTGTGTTAGTGATAAAAGTTAATATGGGCTTGCACATTAGTCTAGATGTGAAAGCGACTGAGTTTAGTGATATCGATTGTTTATTTTTAAGATATCCTTTTTAATTGACAATAGACAAACATAATGAATTTTCTTTTTATTTATTTATTCAAAAATTATAAAGTGTGTATGTCCATATTATAAAGTCAGGCATATTATCATTTAGGCCTCAACTTCAACAGCTTCAACTGGAAAGAGTCAATCAATCATAAAACATATTAAGTTAGTAAGATACAAAGAACAAAGCTAATAAGGATGCGAAAGTTCAATGCATTAGTCACAAGTATTTGAATTTAATTTGCTCCTACATATATATTTATTTATTTACTTTTGATCCTATGTAAAATGTATATGAAACCACGTAAAATTTTTTTTATTTTATTTTTAATTATATTCTTGAAATATGAGAAAATTAATGGAAAACACTTTTTAAATGTACTACTCAATTAATTAATTGAAAGTCCCCAATAAATGATTAAGTGGAACGAGCATGAGTGAAAGGCTAAGTCGAGGTTCTAGTTGCTATATACAGGTAGCGTTTACAAGCTTATGAAAATATTGATCAATGAATCAATCAATCAATTAATCGTTTATAACGATACTTACCTTCTTCGTGTGGAACACTCTTTTTCTCATTCTTCCAAGTCGGATGTCTAAGGTACCAGGACAAAAGGTTAATATCTGTTCGAACTTTGTCCGAATCGTACATGGGGCTTCTAATATTATAAGCCTTATCACCACATATCCTTACAGAGGCAAGATGACTTTTACCTTATCATTTAATATTTAAAAAACAGCATTAAATACCAATCTGAACGACAACGCAGGTTGCAACTTAATACCTTAACACTACTTTTATGTTTACAATCGTAATCCAAATGTATTAGAGGCAACATATCAGCATATATCTCAAATTACTCACCAACATACTTTACAGCTGGTCTTGGGTAGTGAGAAATATTGTGAACTTCCTTTGCAATGTGTCGCACCGGATTTGTAACACGTGCTACATAAGCATCTAGGGCCAATTGTGATGTAGGGCCATAGGAGTAGCTAAAAACAAAATTATATTACTTTCTATCCAACACCAGCACAGTTTTGCTAATATTTATTTAAAACCCGTCTAAGCCTTTCACAAGTATTTATTCCCTTTTTATTTTAAACATCTTATATAGAATTATATATTTGTCTTATTTCATATTCAACTTTTTATCTCAGACAATATTTCCTCCAATTATAGCATATTAAACATGTTTAGAAAATCTTTAAAATAAAACAGACTTTACTCCAATTATAATAAAAAACTACCTGTACAATAAACATATGTCCCTAAATACCTAAATCAAATGACGCCACGGATTATCAAACTTACGATTTTAATATTTGATCATAGAAAAATGAAAAAAAAACCAATCGCTATAGTCAGACTTGTATAATAAAATAAGAAAACATGGGGAAAAATAGTCCTTTTAATGGGCATAGAAAGTGATGCTTGTGGGCGTGTCTCGACCTTTAATTAAGGTTATCAGTAACCTACTATTAAAACTGTGAGATATAGATTGTACTAATCTAACCTGCCAAAGTAATAGGTGCAGCTCTAAAATGTATATAATTATATTAACTTTATGGGCACTTTTCATAGACGCAACGAGGTTTAGATTAAATTTAATGAAATAAAGCCGAAAAACCAGGGATGCGGGAAAATAAATATATTATGCTTCCTACTGACTGCTCACTCATTCTGCTCTTCATAAATTGATTTAAATATTTTGCTTATTATTATGTATAGAGTGTCGTTAACTTACCCAGTCACAGGGAAAGGTGTGCAGCTTCGTGCACGGCGTACGACTGGAGTGTGCAGATCGCGAATCAAGGATTGGGCCCGATTGCGAATCCGACCCGTTTCCTCAGTGAAGGTCTAAACATTTTTTTTTTCGATTTAAGAAAATAATACTTTTCAAAATAGTGTTATCGTTGATGCTCTTATGCCGATTTGAACGAATCTGCATTAGCCAAAAGTTAGATATTGAACGGCCACAACTTACGGTAAAGGGTTCAGTATTGAGGTAATTAGTTAAGGCCCGTGCGCCATATCCAGGAGGGAGTCTCTTCAAGTATGAGGGAATTGCACGAACCGGAGATGTAGTGATCCTCAGTGGCGATGGCGATGCCGAGCGGGCATAGACGCGTGTAATAGTTGTGGGATTGTAGTAATACGACGGTGTGTATGTCGTATACGAGGTGGGGATATAGGACGAAGTGTAATAGGTCGATGGCAAATAGGTCGATGGACTATACGAAGTGTATGTCGTTGGCGAAGTGTATGAGTAGGAGGTTGTTCTCTCCGGCGATGAAATAACACGCGTTGTCGTGCGCACAACACGCACAGGCGATGGAGAGTGGACAATGCGCGAATAGACGCGGCTGGGAGAGGTAACAACCCGAACAGGCGATGTTATAACACGTGTTCCACTGACGATACGTCTTGGGATTGAATAACTCGAGTAGATGGGATAGCTCGTTTTGTATACCTATTATTATATTTGTGCAAGTTTCGTAAGTTAGTTTCATATAACACAAACACAAAATATGTAGAATGCAAGTAGAAATGCGTGTGAAGAAAAGTATTTTATGGTAATGAATTATGAATTCCTACAGCAACTAAATAAATAAAATAACTAACAATTTTTACGCAGAGCTGCTTTTCTCGATAGTTTCGGCAAGACCTTTGTGTAACTATATAAGTCGCTTACATGGTGATTATGCCTCTCATACTTTTTTACAAATGTTTGTCTATATTTATTTTATTTGCATAGTTGAAATTAAATTATTTTTATTTATGCTATTATTATATATTATTATTATTAACATTTTATTTATTTATTTTAATTTATGTTTATCTTAGTGATTCAATGATTTGTACTCCCGCCAAGTGCTGTCAGTCAGTCAAAATAATACAAAGCATGTGCCATCTCTATCGCACTCTCATTTTCTTAAGGCTGGTATCTCAAAAGAGATCATGTCACCACTATATATATATATATATATATATATACATATATATATATATATATATGTTTGAACGATGAATCATGGGCAAGGGTGCCTGCCACATGAATGCAAATTCTCTCAATATTCTTTATCCTTCGTTCTATCACATTTTATCAAGGGGCTCGCACTCCTAGGAGGAGCTCTCAACTAGGACGAAACACTACAGAGCCTTCTCAATTCAAAATATTTTTACGGCTATATGGCACTTATTTATGTATTATCTTTACCTTTAATATTACTTTGCGACAATGCAGTTGAGGAAAAAATGTAATAGCACCACGAGGACACTTTGTTTTACGAATGAAAAAACACACCACGAGTTTTGCAATTTTGGCAATAGTTAATTTGTAATATATTATTTGGTATTCCCCCTATAAATTAAAGTTATTACTGCTCCTGGAGTTCTATTCAATATACATATATAATAACTTCTTTTTTTTTAATTTGACGAGAAAAGTGCCAAACAGTATCGAAAAAGTAATATTACAACTTACGCACTTTATAGAAATCGTTTATTTGTTTCTAACTTGCATAGTTTTAAGTGAACATTTTAAAAATGTTGCTATAATTTTTTCGATCATTTTCTTCCTTTTCCAGAAAATTAAATTTTTTATATTATTTTTAATTATATTTAAATAAGTTGAAAACGTTGAATAAGCTGATGGTTTTTTTCTTTCTCGCTTTTTGTTAAGAGCCTTCTTTCACTTCAAAAATCGATTATGTTGGTTAAACTTCAAACGATTTTAAAAAAGACACTTTCAAACATTTTTCTTGTGAGAATGGTACTATTATTTTTTTTCGCAACTGTACATACGCTTATTAAATATTCATATATATTCAATTGTCAATGATCCACTCTTTATGATATTAGCTAATAACCTTTCGCTACACAAATTAAAATAAAATCACTTCAAAAAAGTTAAACAAAAGTCTTCTTACTTGAAAATAAAAACGTAATTTACTCTGTCGAATTTTAAATTTAAATTAAAAATGTATTCATTTAAAAAAATATGTATATCTGCTTGAACTATCTTTTCTCCGATTTTTGTAAATAGAAACATATTTATGGTATAAAAGTACTAACCACGTATGATTCCAGGTGATGAGTGTGGTTGAAGTGTGACCAGGAAAATTTCAAAATCATAAAAGAGATGATGGATGACAAGCAACACATGAGCAACAAAAGTAATAAATGCGAATACTTACACGAGTCACATTATGAGCAGACGGATACTGTAAGAGAATTATACAACATTGAGTTTAGTTTATGTGTGTTTTATGAAAAAAAAAACTCGTTTCGTTGATGTCTAACTAAAACTTTTATATTTTGAAGACTTTTTGGTGAGTTTTTGCAGTCACCCCAACTATTTGATTCAATTGAATTTGTTGTCACAGCATAGATCGATCAGATTATATGAATATCGTATTTTAATTGGAATTATCGGAATTAAATGATGCAGCATATATATATATATTTGTACATATAAAACTATAGGTAGAATTTTTGGTGAATGCGTTTTTATTTTATTGTATCACAAATACTTTTAAACTAATAATGATTTATGGAGAGTAAATACATCAGATAGATTTTGCTTATCAACATCTATTATCTATTTGACAATCAAATTAATTATTAGTTATGTTAGTCAACTCGAAAATTTACACAATTCGGGTGATAGACAATATCAATATCAATATCAAAAAACTTCATACATACATATAAGTGTATAAGTATGTGGTTGGTTAGATGTTGTTTCTAGTTGCGATTAACAATTATAAAACAATTTAGGCGGAGTGATTAGTGAAAATATTATTTGAGCCATATATAAACCATTTATGCGATTGCTTTTGTCTAAATCATTTGCGTTTAGACATGGTATGAGAAGTGGCGGTATTTGGTGCCACCGGGCAAATTTCCAGAGGTGGTCGAGGAGTAGCTGTAGCCACCGGGTCCAGCGCCAGTGGTGCTGGTTCTCTCGGTGCTATAATTGTAGGCACCACCTGGGCCACTACGCGATGTATTCTCAACAGTGGACGTATATGTGGATCGTTCCGGCCTGGCATAAGGGTTGCTCGAATCGTAACTGCTCTTCTCAACACTGGACTTTGAGGTGTACGAATAGTCCGAGGAGGCGCGACTGCGATGAGAGCCAGGTCTGTCCGTGCACAGGTCTAAGCGTGGAGTCTATAAATTCCGATTTATGCATTTGGGGTGAGAATTGTAAAGGAAAATAGGCGATCAGCATACAAATGTTATGCAACTAGCAACTATATACAAAAAAAACCAGCTTGCTGTTCCACTAACGATTTCCATTCAAAATATCCATCCTTATATTTTTTTTTGACCTGAATGCTCTCGCAAATAGATTTTAATGCAATTAACCCCAAGAAAATGATTTTAAAAATGTAAATGGGGGCACCTTAATTAACTCTATTTACGTTTACTCAGCCCAACTTGAGGAAAAGGCTATAATATAATGAGAATATGACAATTTATCGAAATATTTTGTGCACAAGAAATTAATAAGAAACGTTTTAGGTTTTCTAATGGAAATTGAAACAGGTTCGAATACTATTTAACAATTTAATTCGTTTCGTAATTTGGCTCTGTGTAAAACATGTATAAAAAAAGTAAACAATACAAAATATCTCATATAGCATAGATTATGACATATTATAGGCAAAATATTAGATACAAAAAACGAGTAGAATGTCAGATCGTATATAATGTGGTATGGTAAACTTTTGAACATTTTGTACAAGTATGTATAGCCAGGTGTGTGTTTAATGATTCGTAATTGTAATTTCCAAGATATTCGAGTCAATTTCGTTTTAGTTGGGTTCGCAACTGGTTCGATAATGTAATTTCGTCAAGGATCGGAGTTCGTCTCTCTCCCTGTCTCTCTTTCTACTGGGGTTAGTAAGAGTACTTTGTGACCATGGCACCCGACTTTTCATTGCGATAGGTCTCTCGGCGCACCGGCAGACTCTCGGATGCGGCGCGATGGACGCGGGGCAGCTGGCAATCGAGGGAGTCGCGCGAGGTGCGGGCAGCGGTATTGCCACCGGCCTCCACAGTATCGATGTGCTGGCGGACCATGCTTAGGATGCGCGATCGATTCTTGTCCCGAGTGGACACATATGGCTCAATGGGCTCATAGGCGATCTTATAGTTCGGTTTGATAGCGGCTCGATTAATTGGATCGAGTATTGATCGCTTGCGCTGCTCATAGTCCGATCGACGCACTCCGAATGCGGTCACCGGATCGGAGATAAGTGATGGTCTTGGCACATAAGGAACTTTCTCCCAGTCAATTGGTGGTCTCTTTGTTCTCTGCAATGCCCAGAATGTCACATAGGTGGGTTTTAAATTTTGAAAAAGCCAAGTTTACGCTGTTAGATTTTGCAGAACGGCGTGCGGTTCATCGGCTGGGATACCCAAAAATCATCGGTGCATTTGGTTTTGGCATTTTTACAAGTGTCCATGGCATTTAACGTATGTACATCTATCTATCTATATATTGTTGTTTCTTACATGCAAGTATTCACAGCACGAGGATGGAGAGTTAACAAGCCAGGTATTTATTTATTTATATTTATATACATATGTATTTACATTGGTGATCCGTTGTTGGTTGTTACATTAAATGTACTATTTACAGTGAGTTCATTTAAAGAGGTCCGACTGTACACGTTAGCATATAGTATATGGTGTTGAGTGAATGGTTATATGAATATTTAATTGCACAGTTTAGTTAAAAGTGTATTTTTAATTTTAATGTTAATTCAATACATAATATTTACTAATTGGTCAAACCAATTAAGTTCAACATCATCACTATGCGATACTGAATGGATTTTATTTCTGTATCCGAGCACGGCTAACAAGCAAGAAAGTTAAATCCCACGATATTTGTGCAAAATGGATTTTGAGAGCCATTCGAAAATTTATAAATTTAACAATCTATCCTATCTGTTTATTATATTTTAGCGCATTTTTCGAAAAATCTCAACAAAAAAATGTTGCTTTGAATGTATTTTGGAAATTGTAAAGGTATTTTTAGATCAGCCATAAGACGAAATACGCAAACAGCTTATATTACACATATGTGTGTGTATGTATATGTACTTTCATTTGTACATGTATGTGGAATACGTGGAAAAAAGAGAAATAACGAGGGAAAATAAATTTTAAAAATATTCACAATAAACTGAAAAATTAAAACAGACATTGATCAAGAAGTCCAGTTAAAAATATATGTATGTATCTGTTTACAAAATAAATATTCATCCGAGTGTACAGACAAACTTACATATGTGCACATACATACATAAATACATACATACATACATACAGGCATATGAATATACATGTATAAAAACTCTATTTTTGGAATTTGAGAGCAAAAAAGCTTTTTGCTTTTCGGTTTGCCAATAATCTTGGCCGGATCTCATAGATGAGAAAGCGTACAAATTTCAGAAATTATAACCACAGAGAAAATGCTCATAACCTTGGAATATTTTCGCAGCTATTGCATCAAGGCAACGCGTATAATTAAGAGAAAACACTCAAAAATAATTTGATTTTGCCGATCTTACAGCTACTGGCATATATATCTCAAAGAGATGTAGAGATACATATGTACATATATTGTTAGGCACACACACAAAAATACAAGCTGTGTGTGTGTGTGTGTGTGTGTGTGTGCACCTCGTACTTGTTTATAGTCAGTGAGTGGGCCGGATGTTAGTCTACATACACACATATACGCTTGAAAACAGCGAAAAACAACTATAATATTGAATAATTAGTAGGCTTAAGGAAAAAAAAATCAAGAAAAACTGACATAAGACTAGCACATAAATCCATACATATTTGTAAACTGCACACAATAATCGTAACAATATTAATAAACTTTATACGTACACGCGTCTGATAATTATAATAGGTTCACAACAAATTTATTAAATTCCAAAATTCAAATATTAATCAATATGTATGTACTTATGTACAAATTAAAGCATGCACATCAGCTTGTATATGTATAAGCAAAAAATTGTATTATATATTCTTCTTTTCAATTAAACTTTTTTTTCAAATACTGATACGATATTCATATGTGAGACATTCATTTTCACTAAAATGTAAGTTACTTCTGCGCTCAAACGTGTTTCAATTTCTTAAACTGTTTGCACCTTTAGAAAATGATATTGATATTATGGAATACAGCAAGTTGGGTACAAGCGCTTAAACAAAAAGTACACAGGATGTAAACAACGTTCTCAATGGAATCCTTTTCATAAAATGTCAAACTTATCTGCCGCGTGGATCGGTCTACACATTATTATGCAAATTTGCATTCAGAAATTGAATTTTCTACGCGCAGATTAATTTCACAGATTTTATAAATTGAAAACCACACACATTTCTTATAATTGTAACTTATTCGTTGCGTTGCTCAGAAATTGCAAAACTTACCGTCACGGCGTACGATGTAGTCACCGGTCTGGAGCTGTAAGTTCTACGGGTTGTAAATCCACTTTCGTAAACCATTTTGAGTTTTTTTTTTTTTTAATTCGATGAAAATTAAATCACTTATTCGTTATTATCGATTTTGGCTTTCTCGAATTTTCGTGTTCTACACTTGACGCCCGTTCGAATTGTTCTGTCAGCTCACTGCATGGAACAGTTTCTTATAATTTTTAGATGCCAAAAAAAAAATTTTTTTTTTTGAATAGCCTTCGCTCTGCCTTATTCTCTTTTTCTATGACTTGAAATAAATTTATTTTTGGAATAACAAAAATTTAAATCTCTCATGTCACTAAGAGCGCGCTGTCTCTTTTTACATTTGAACAAACATGCTTATAATTTTTTGTACATTTTGCACACGCACACTAATGCATAATGTGTATGCATGTTTGCACACAAATAATTGAATATATATAGATATATTTTTTAATTTGCACACCTATAATTTGTAAAATGAATATACACTTTTCTATTTTTCATTTTACCTGTATTTAGAAATAATTTTAAATATATATGTAAAATATGTGTCTATGGTTTTATTAATGGTGTTTATAAATATACATCGGTATATGCATACTACGAGTTTCTCGCCACCTCATATCTATGTATATTTAAGGGCGTAAGCAGGATGCGGGGGATGGATACACTGTCCGCCTACATACATTTATTTATAAACATATTATTGTAAATCCAGATAAAAACAAAATATAAAAAAACAACGTACGGTATATAAATATGCAATTACTCATTTAGTAAAGATTCATGCTCGATAAACACTCAACAAATAGAATTATTGATCAGTTTATTGTGGGCCTCACTGAAAGAATACCCTGTAGACGCAGTACAATTTCCGTTACATATTACAATGACGGCACTTATATATTATTATATGTGAACCGAAGGACCCATCTCAAGTATAGCACAGCAGTCTTAGCTTACCAAACCCAAAAAAAATGCTAGGAGCAAATTTTTCCCTATATTTCATAAAACCATTAGCCATATACAAGATACCCAAGGAGACCTTATCCTCAAGAAATTCATAAAGAAATTGTATAATATACATTTTACTTTCATCTCATCAACATCATGATTTTCAGATCATTCTTAGTAAAAGTTTTACTTTTACTTTCATCCCACTCTTAGCAAAACGTTTTATTTTAATTTTCATTAAATATTTGATTTTTCTCCTCCGAAGATCACCTCGTCACATTGCTCGTCTTTATAATAATAATTTAAGAAAATCGACCGATTTTGATACTATATGATAATGTATTATCTAGATCATTATGTACGTAAAATAATGTACGGGGTGTGTTGTTAATTTTGGCATTCATAAAGTACCCGTTTTGGAATTTTTGTCGATACGGACGATTTTTCCTGTGGCAGTTGCTTTTATTTTTAGATTGGCTATTAAAAGTGTAATATTAGACGATTTGCAAAGTTGAAAAATATAAAAACAGTTCATTGCTTTTTGTATTAAATGTCAGTCAAATACAGTCCGACTAGCAAACCGAATCGAATCATTTGCCTTCCATTTCGGATTCCTAAAAGTATACCCTTTAAAAATGTAACCCCTTTTCAATTGTCAGACAAACCCTTTCGCATTCGTACGTTATTATAGTTTGGTACCACAACAGAACCCACGAGCCCAGTTTATGTCTATCAAGACAATTTTGAAAACTAAAAGTAGCTTAATATTCGATCGATTTTCCCTATCATTCGATATTGATAAGGTTTATCAACTGATCAGAACACAATAATATGCTTACTGTTAAGTTTATTTGGATATCTTAGTGAAAGAAAAGGTTTTACTAAAATATTTTAAATTTCAACCAAAAACTATCTGAAAATATCCTTAATAAAAATATCCTTAAATGGACTTATTTGAGGAAACAGACAGAAGGACGAACGGGCATCACGAACATATTAATACTAGTATTTTTGTAGGGTATTTCAAAGTCGATTGTGTTAATATAGTTCATACTTGTTTATGTGGTCCATATACATACTTGTACATTCCTATTGAGACGAATATATACGTATATTTAGACAAGGATGATACATATTAAAATTCATACCCAAAATGTGTATATGTGTACATTTTGTATACTTATACTTATATGCGACAAATATATGTGTACATATAAATAAAAGCAAGACAGAAAGCTTATATTTTTATGACATTAACCTTAAAGAGTGTCAATGAAAATAAACCAAAAATGTTGACCTTAAAAATTGTATAGCTGGCGTCTCCATAAGCATACATATACATATGTATGTATGAGGCTTATGTAATTATAAATTATAACTAAAGAATACCACTTTAGATACGCAATACAACTTGTGTACGCCACTAATTGCTTATCATCCTGTCGGCTTGAAAATCTTCTTTGTTTTTTGTGGATATCAAAAATATCGATTTACAAGCACTTGGCACATATAGCTTTCGGGATCAAACATTTTTTGTTTGAACTTGGAATTTATCCGTCTATTTTGTTTCAGTCACTAAGCAGGTATCATAAAATAATAAAACTTGCTTAAGACTTACAAAAACATATTTAAATTTCGAACTCCACACTACAATTTAGATGTCGGCAGTTCGACTCCGGTGTACAAGGGTATATAATCTTCGACGTGCCCAAAAATCAATTTTTTGTTTTGGTAATGGGAATAAATCATGTGCATTTATAAGTTTTAATCTTCGGACTTGAAAATTGAAATAAATCTAAAATCACTTAAAAATGAAACAACAAAATTAAAGCCGAGAAGAAAAAAAATTACACTTGACATATTCAATTAAAGTAAATAATAAACGTCGATAACACTAAATATATAATAACCAAATGTTCATAAAAATAATATATATATATGTATGAATACACCTACATTAATGGTACATTTTATTTATTAGCACAAAAGACAAAAAAATCGGTTTGTGCCTAATGAAGATTCCTCCTCATTTTCCCTAAATCGGAAAAAATATAAAATATTTAAATTTAGCTGTGTATCCTCTTAATCAACAGTCTACAGAGACCGGTAAGTCATCTAAGCCGGTTCTTCCCCTATTTAATAAATTGCTTATATCGTTCCTGAATATAATATAATATAATATAATATAATATAATATATAATATAATATATAATATAATCTACAATATAATATAGTTTAATATTATGAATCCAAAAGACATTTAGCTTTTCTTAGACTTATTGCCCCCAGTAAAAAAATAAAAGGAACTTTTTATTTATTTTTGACTTTTTCTTGAACAGCTGTGCATAATTATTTAATAACAGTTTTTTTTCTGTTGTTGAAGAAATTCAGTTGAACAAAAAAAGAACAACTTGTAATACTAAAAATTCTCTTAAATATATTTCCCATTTACTTTTCAGATGTATTGAACCTATTCAAGCGATCGGCCTGTACATACATACATAGATACATATCTATACACACACATGAGACAAAAAAAAAGAAGCAGCACCCAAAAGATAAGTGTTTGCAAAACGTTTTTGTTAATGCTCGTTTGGGCAAATCGCCAGTTAAAAATTTGAATAATTATTCTAGATTAGCTGTTTTTCGTTTTTGTGTCAGATTCAATTGGGATCTGTACAGAAAATTTGAGACCGCGTTGGAAAAACTTTTCTGTGACTTTGGATTATATTCCTTTCGATATAGTTAATATCCATCTAATTATTAACTTCAATAAGTTTAAAGAAAATTCAATTCTTTGAGGTAACAAAATAAACATAACTGAATCCGATCCCACTATGAGTAACCCAAGAGTCATAACACTTTGACGCAGATATGCTCAGAGAGCTGTATCGATTATAATCGCTAAGAATTAAGTATAAATCAGTTCAGAGATCGGCTAGTTTTTTTCGCTCAATTTCGCTGACAAATCTGGTAACAGTACTAAAAAATTCTCTCTAATGCAGAGTCAATCACAGAGAGAGCAGCAAAAAATACTTATTGGTGTGGTCGATCACTGCGCGAAATCGGGTTCCATGTTTATCAACAAGTGCATGAACTACAAAAAGTGCTGAGCAGCAAACAATTGTATAGATGCGATTTCTGTCTTTGATCATCTTGATTTCTTTTCAATAATCTAATTTAAACAGTTATTAACAATGAAATGAATAAATATAGCGCAAAACATCACATTTCAACAACAACTAATATGAAAAGCGAGCCAGTAAATTTTTACATTACTTGCTTCTTAATATAAGCAGAATTTTCCCCCATCCTCAGCTTTACTGGATATCCTATCAACTCATTGAACTCATTAATTGCCGTCGAGCAGTTGGTAAGAATACAATATTCTCAAATTCGTTTGCAATTGATTTTGATGCAAGATAATTTATAGCTAATAACACTATATAATGAAGTTTTAATAGTTTTCGCTGACTTAAGAGCATTTGCAAACAAGTTTTGAGACTGTTCAATTGGTGTGGCAGTGCAATAATAATTGTTTTATTATTATTTGGTATTTCAGTTAAGCAGTATAAAGAATATATTCAAATCTTACCATTTTAATTCTCAAGCTCAAATTGCACTTTTAACAGAAAATGTGTGTTAAAGAAATGTGCCAAAAAATTACTGTACGCTATATCAAACCAGAGACTTCTGATGTTAATTTTATTGTATTGAGGACATGATATGTTAATTGTAATTTGAAAATTTGCAAGTACCGCCCTTACACCGATTTTACTGTCCTGGTGTGTATGTGTCGAGTAAGTTAACGATCACCTCTGTTAATCAGCCAAAGTCATACCTCGATCACTTCTAAAATATGATCATTTTGGGTGATTCAGCAATACATATATATACATATAAAATAAATTTAATAATTTTGTTAATGTATTTTTAAAATTAACTAAAAGGTGTAGTCGTGATAATGAGAAGAGACAGGAATTTAAAACGAATATTACCTTCCCATTGAGGAAGTGCCGAAAAGAGAATTACAAAAGCAACGATCAGGACTTGCAAGTGGCTCAACAAACCCGAAGTACACACGGTTTACAAGGAGGAGGCCTACAGGGTCTGCAGGCATTACAGCATGCCATTCTAAAATGATTGAATGAATTTAAAGTTCAAACTGATTTCATTATTTTGTGTTACTTACTGCCGTGAAAGATCGCGATGCTCCATCTTAATACGAAGGATGTCACAGAAGCGAACTTCAACACCACGATACGGTCTCCTCCGCGAATTCAAGCTGTTTATGCTCGATAGCCTCACACAGGATACTGTTCCCTTAATATCCTTCGGGACCTTAGATCTGCTCGAATTGACAATTACAGAACGCTTATTTTTCGACGTCCTTGCGCCGCCTTTTCCTTTCTTGCTTTCCCTAACTTTTGAGCCACTGGACTTTCCATCTCTCTGTTTATCTTTGGTCATATGTGCTTTTCTTCCGCTGATATTTTCTCCATGAGGCTTTCTTCCATTAGTTTCATTAACTGCAAGCGGCTTTCCTTTTTTGGCTTTAGCACTTCCCCCTTTTTCTTTTCCCTTTTTTTCATCTTTGTCTTTTACCTCAACCTTTCCGGATGACCTTTGATTTTTCGGAACAGTACCCTTTTTATCTTCTTGCCCGCCATCCTTTTTCCGCCTTTTTTCTTTTTCTTTTATTACTGCAGATTCTTTTACCTTCTCTTCTCCTTTCGTTTTACCGTCTCGCTTACTCGCTTTTATATCCGTTTCCGCATCATCGCCATCCTTTTTGCCTACTGGATTTTTCTCATCGCGGCCTTTTCCTTTTCCTTTTTCTGATTTTGGTGAAGTTTCTTTTACTTTTTCTTCTCCCTTCATTTTGCCGGTGGGCTTACTCGATTTTTTATCTGTTTCCGTATCATCACGATCCTTTTTGCCTACTTGATTTTTCTCATCGCGTCCTTTTCCTGATGTTGGAGAAGATTCTTTCACTTTATCTTCGCTCTTCGTTTTGCTGCCTTTCCCTTTCGATTTCTTCTCGATTTCTGCATTATCATCCTTTTTGCCATCCTTTTTGCCTTCTTGATTTTTCTCATCGCGTCCTTTTCCTGATGTTGGAGAAGATTCTTTCACTTTATCTTCGCTCTTCGTTTTGCTGCCTTTCCCTTTCGATTTCTTCTCGGTTTCTGCATCATCATCCTTTTTGCCATCCTTTTTGCCTACTGGATTTTTATCATCGCGTCCTTTTTCTTTTTCTGATTTTGGTGGAGATTCTATTACTTTATCTTCTTCCTTCCTTTTGCTGCCTCGCTTACTCGATTTTTTCTCAATTTCCGTATCAGCCCGATCCTTTTTGTCTACTTGTTTTTCCTCATTGCGTCCTTTTCCTTTTTCTGATGTTGGTAGAGATTCCTTGAATTTATCTTCACGCTTCGTTTTGCTGCCTTGCCCTTTCGATTTTTTCACATTTTCCGTATCATCCCCGTCACCATCGATTCCTTTCTTCCTTTTCGCAGTCCCTCTATCTACATCCTTCTCATTTGATATTTTTTCAGCCTTTAACTTTTCTTTTTGATTACCTTTCGTGTATTTTTCATTCGCTAGGACAGCTGCGTTATTATCTGGATGCCTGTTCTGTTCTCTCAAGTAAAAGTTTCCATCCCGCTTAAGGGCATCTTTATTGTGATCGGTATCACCATCGATATAACAATTTTTATACATACTTCCATCTCAAAATATTATCAAATTATATTAGAAGCTTCAAATATGTTATCAGAACCTTACCAATTTGTTTATCAGACCACCGAGGGTAAATGCTATTGCCACCGTCGAATATCGTATACTTCTCAAGGCATTGCTTCCGGTTGTAGCTTTTGATTATTTTATGGCAAACTCTCTTCAGAATTGAATAAGTAAAATCAGTCAAAAAATGATTAGCACACTGACCACCTTTATTGTAGTTTTTGTTGCAAAAAATTGTGTTACTACTAGATGAACTAAATAGAAAATATAATTTTAGAACCGGAAACCTCTACAAAAAAAAACTATACGTACCTAGATGGTGGATTACAAGAAATCTGCTCTAAGTCAAAACCCATTTTTTTAAATATTCATTTTAAATTTGAATTTTGTTGTTTTCCAAATTGGTTAGAATTTTGATTTTTCCCTGTACAAGTGAGTCTGACATTAATTGCATAGACATACAAAAATATAATGTGATATTAAAATAGAAGTAAAGGCAATTTTCTTTGACCTTGAAATGAGGTATATTCAAATATTATAACGCTATCAGTATACCCTAATCTTATGACGACAATAAACACAAAAGTCATTTAAGAATCCACTGAATACTTACTTCATTAGTCCCAAATGGATTCTCTAAAATTAAATTAGCTCTTATTTGTAAATGTATTCTTAAATGACTATATGACCATATACTGCGAAAAAAGTAATTGTGCATTGGAATAAATGTTTTCAAAGGTATTTATTACACTTTTAAGTTTAACGAATTTATGAATACGGGTTTAGAAGTGGAAGACTCTTATAAAAAGGATAAAGAAAAAACGTTTGATTATTAACTGGTTTAAAAGTATTTTTAAAAAAATGGATGAAAAATTAAGAAAATTAACTAAAAATAATTGCAACTCTTTTCAAATATGCACTGTGTCTGCGCAGGCCGCTTCAAAACCATTATTTTGGTGGTGTGCTTGGGGTTATAGTGTTGTTGAAAGGCCCATAGTAGTGGTGTCATACATTGAGAGGCGTAGCTTATGGTTTTGATCCCATACATATATATATTGTATATTGAAGCTAGTACATACAAGCCCTTGCCGTTATGCTTTACCCTCCATGTCGAATGATTGTAATAAATGAAACTAACAATAATAAGATAATCAAAGTAAAATCTCTTAAAAACATATATTTTACATGCGCAAGTTTGCGAAACATAACGATTTCGATACAGAATGCGAAAGTGATGCTATTCATTTTTCGCTACTTTTTGGCACTCTTCCCTTCAAATTAAAAAAAAAATAGATATATTTAAAATAATTCCAAGAGCAGAAGAGGAAATACTAAACAAAAATCAACATTTGAAAAAATAGTTTGTTTTTTCATTCCTAAGAAAGCATATCGTGCATAGCCTTTAATTTGTGTGCAGAAATCAGTAACTTTCTATCCTTGCATTTTTTTAGTTTTTGGCCTGCGATGATACTTCTTGCAAAATGTGCTGGTTTAATGTTGACCAATTTTGTGACTGCAGAATATATGGTGCATATGTATGTAAAACAGGGTATCCTTGTCTCGACATGCTAAATTCATTCATTCGCGACGGGCACACATACAAAGATAGGTCTGCTTTGTGGTTGACGTTTACTGTGGTACAAGAATGCAAATAAATTTAAAATAACGCAATATATCAATTCAGTTAAGCGTCGACCGATGCTCACGTGTGCAACTTATGCGAATAAAATGTTGGTTCTCCGAAATTCACATTTAATTAGTAATTGAAATATGAATATTTTGTTTGCTCATAATTTGAAACACGCATACCACTGTGCTCATTTTTTTACTTTCAAACAACACAAACAAACTTTTGGCAAGCCCTGTTGCACACTGATAAATACTGTGACAGACAAGTAGATGAACATGTTCATATTGTTGTATTCGATTATATTATGTGCTTTTATTTTTAAAATGTAGTATCTATTCTATCTTTATTAATTGTTGGTTTGCTTGATAATTAGCAACGGCTGCGCCTGCTGACTAAGTCTGTCATAATTCACTCGTCTGGTAATGCTATTTGATCCTTGCTTACGCCAGCTGCCTGCTATGAACCTCCCCGTAGCGCTGCCATCCTTTTTGCATATACATCCCTTGTCAAGTACAAAACAGTCACACTGCTGTAGTCGGATGAGCATTATTAACGAACACTATATTGTAGGCGATGCTCTGCAGAATACACACGATAATATATTGACGCTCGCGTCGATTATCATGCCATCCCTTTCTTACACATGCGCTCGTATATTTTGAAAATACAGAAAATGCTTGAAAATGCTTCTGATAGAAATGAGATCAATATGAGAATAACTTGGGTGTTTTTTATCCGATCTTGATGAGTTTTGGGCAGTTCATCAAAAATATGTCAATGTACATTATATGTCAATTAGAACGCCCTGCTTTTAAGATTTTTTAAGATTATCTGTAAAGTGAAATAAACTTAATCTGCACCTACATGTACATGTATGTACATATGTATATATTATTATATCTCTTTTATATCGACTGTTGATCCTGATCAATATACATACATACATATGTATATATGTATATGTATGTTATAACTTGTGTACATATAAACACACAATGTCGCTGAGAAATATTGCGTCTTACTTTTGATAGTAAAAGTCAATTTCGATTTTTGGAATTTAAAACTGTTTGGGATTTTGTTAGGGCCTGATTTGTAAATATTTCAAATAAAAACAAAGGCGCACAGGCAAATGGCAGTTGCAAATCCTCTAGCGTAACAGACAGTGACTTAATACCAGAAATTTCTTGGTCGAGTGCATGCGAAGATTGTCCAAGTTACAGGTGCAAAAACTTCCACGTATTACAGTCGCAGAGTCGCAGTCGCAGTTATAGTCACAGTCACAGACTGAGGTTTTGGTTTTGGTTTTGGTTATAGTCACACAAGCTCACACTTAAGTATCTTGTAATTTAATGTCGCTTTCTGCAATGCTTTTGCGAAATAATTGAGTGACTTGCGCACGAAGTTAACAAGTAAATTTGATAAAGGCATATTTTCCCATATTCATTTATGTTTATAAGTACGCAAGTGTAAGATGTAATAGTTTTCCGTTGTGCTACAGCGATTTTCTATATTTTTATTTTTTACTTTGTATGAGTTCATAGTAAAAGGCTGATTTTTATACACATCTGCATGAAGCGAATAATAGTTGGTACTTGCTTGACGATTTATAATTTGAACAAATTGCTGGAATATTAAAGTAACGCATGACACAAAATCGGTTTCGTTCAGCGCATATAAATATGAGTGAGCAAATGCCAAAATAGTTAGTTTGATATTTAGTGTCACAGCGCAGTGACGAAGTTGATATACACACAAAACAAGGATTAAGGATTCGTGACAGTAAAATGGATATTAAATACCTGGTCCTCTTTTATCTAATTGGCATATTGCATCTGCTTAGTTTCTGTGAAGCGATTCCAAAATTTGAAAACAAACCAAAGTGAGTTTTTAATAACAACAATTACACGATTCCGATTAGATTTATTGATGTATATTAAAAAAAAAGATTTTTAAAAAACTATAGCTAGATTCAACAAAAAATGTCAGTAATTTATATTTTATATTTTGTCATCATTTACTTAATGTCAAATAAAAACTGTCGATACGAGAAAAAGTTAATACGAATTCGTTAAGATACAAGAAATAATTAGTAGTACAGCGATTAAAAGAAATTGAGAAGAAGTACCGGGTAGGTCTAGAGTGAACAAGAAAATGAATGTTAAATTAATTAATTTATATCATATTGCATATTTTAAATCATAATATAATTTTTTTTAGGGCGTACACAGAGAATTCGCAATGGAATCGAGCATATCAAAACGAAAACAAAACTCAGTTGAAGGAGCTGGAAACAGCATCAACCAAGGATAGATTAGAGAGACTGGGATACACTACTGGATATGGTTCATTAAACGTGTGTTTAATAAAAAATGTTAAATAAACAATAATAATTATACATTATTGTTTAATAGGGTTACCCGAGTAGCACAGGACTTTCTGCGTACAATCCCATTAAACTGGATCTAGGTGGAGTCGTTTTGGGCACCCTCGTTGGCATTGGGGCCATCATCCTCATCCCCAAAATACTGTCTGCCTTTCATGGTGGTTATGGAGGCTATGGGCGCAGTGAGTAGAAGAAAAACGTCTATTGTTATTATATAAATAAAACAATTCTGCTTATTAAGGCGAGGACGAGAATGACTTAGCGTCCCTGAGCAGCATGATAAACAAAATTGACAATGTGCTCGGCCAAAACAACATCGATTCAACAAGTTGCATGCAACGCGCCGTTTGCGGCTATGTTCGTTCCACCGAGACCAATATAAAGACCGGAGTATCGGATCAGATGGATGAATTTATTCACATGCTATCTGGGTAAGTTGAAAAATGCAGCATTTGTTTACGTATTTGCAAAATGAGTGGTTGAAACATTTAGCTAAAAATAAATTGTTTATAATACCGACGAATTCAATCGGAGCGACTAAAGCAAACATATTTTCCCTTACGTGTAAAGCTAATAAGTTTATATTTCTTATTCTTGTGGCTAAATTGAGATCATTGTTTGACTCGGCAAGATTTTTCTGTGACTATGAAAAATATGCCTTAAATAGTTCAATAAAAATCGATCTGTTATATTCTATAGCATACTTTATATTGTATGAGAAATTACATAAATTCCTCTTCTCTATACGATCGTCCTAGCTTTTTTGTTCCTCCTAGACAGTTTTTTAACTTTGCATCTTTTCTAAAACTATTTTCATTTTAACATATAACGGGAAAGTCTTTCACTGCGTGGAACTGTGGTAAATTCATCTAATTCCACAGACTGCGATATTTTCCTATTTCTTCTTGCTTTCTTTCCCTTTCTCTAATTCTTCAAATATATTTTTATATTTTAAAATTTTTTGTTTATTGTTAATCTTTAATCGTAAACATTTTTTTTGTTTTGATTGCGTATCTCTGGCATATTTCACATTTTATATTATTCATTACATTTATAATTTATTTGCTTTGAATTGGAAATCAATTACTTTTAATTTATTTATTTTATTGTTAATTTCTAAATTAATTTTTTTAAAAATTAATCGCTCAAAGTTTGTGGAGTGCAAAAAAAAAATGAATAAAATAAAAAAAATTATATTTTTGTAGAAATTCGCTTGTGGACTATCTATTGGACGGTACTGCAATCAAAGAAGCATTGGAGCATGGAAAGGAAATAAATGACAAACCTTGCGAAGAACTTTACGTTTCCTGTCCATTGGATAGTAAATCGGCCACTAATGTTCTTATGAAATTATTGCCCAAGAAGCATAAGCAAGCTAAGTTAAAGCCGACAGGATCTAATACAGAATCATAAGTCAATACATCTTTAAGAAAATGCATAAGGATGTAAGTTTAGATTCATGTTATGAAAAAGTTATCATAAATTATCATTTTGACTCGTAAAGAGAAAATATCAAATGTTATAAAATCACAATTCAATACCTATAAACATTTCATTTTTGTTCACTTACAACACGCTCTTATATAGTATCTAACTGACTGACTAAATGTCAAGTGCAGTTCCAAACTGCTGAAAAAAACAAGAGGGAACGTTCCAATCGGGAACCGACTGCGAAATACTCTGATACCGTAAGTAATACCAGCTGATAACAGGGTCTACAGAACACAGGGTGCGAGTAGCCAAGATATACTGATCTTTGAAGGGGATTCCCAGTAATCTACCGTCCAAGTTTGGCTTAAAAATTGTGGTGGAGATAGGCTCTCGTGAATTTTTGGGGGCGGGAGTGGGCAAAACCCAAAAAATGTGTTGGAACAGTTATCTAGTAACCTTGCTTCTAAGTTTGGTAACTGTAGCTCTAAAATCAAGGGAGAGATGGGTGTCACTAGCAATACACATTTCAATTTTGTTGACTCTAGCTTTCAAATTGTGTGAGATACATGGTTTTATCGATACCTTTGCTTGTAGAGTATGCAAATGAATATCACAATTATATTCAGACTATAAATAGACGTATTTTTTTAGCGAGCTGAGTTTTTTAAATAATGAATAATAAGCTTGATTTTCCATTTAGTATTTGTAATTTCCTAAGGGTGATCACTGTCTCTCTCAATGTATATTATAATAATATAATATACTTTACTTACAACAGTATAACGACCCTAAGCATATCATCAATAAAGCTCTATAGTTGTTTGTGTTCCTTTCTTTTGTCGCCATAGGATCCCCTCAGAGTCATCTGAGAATCGAATGAGAAGAATTTTGGAGTTAAGAATTTAATGATGAATAAATTACGAAGTACTTTGAGTTAAAGCTCAAGAGCCATGAAATATAACTCTCTAAAAAAGATGTCAGCATTATTGACAATAAAATACGTGCAATTAAAGCTTTATGACGAACATTACCTAAAAAAAACAAACGAATTTAAATAATAATTTTCCAATTGTTTCGAATTTTCATAGGTTTTTTAAATTCGTTATTTTTCGCTTTGAATTTTTAAAATCCATTTCAATGAATCCATTAAATGATTAACAACACTTTTGTTACATTATGTTGATGTATCTAATAATTCATTTTTATTTCATTTGAACAAATTAAGCTCGTAGTTCACAAAAGGTTTCAAAAACTATATTTTAGCTCACCAGGTTTTCAAATTCCCTTAAAAATGTTGCTAAAGTAGCAAATAATGTAAATAATTTCCAATTGGCTCCTACTCGCAGTGAAAATACATACCAATATTGTAAATATAAACTGCAACTTTATTGTTTTATTAATTAAATGTGAAGATGATAATGATTTTACTTTTAAGATGTGTATTGAATTTAATTGGAGTCAAGCAGTGATTGGAGTTGCATTTCCTGTTTTTCAATTATCGGCAGCCAGTGCTCAGAAGGAAATACGAAATCGGGTGAATCCATTTTTCTGATTTCATGCAATGTTTTGAGCACACTTTTGCGATGCGAGCTCTTATCTTGTATTATCATTTCTAGTCTATCCATTAAATTATTTGATTCTCGGACCAAATCATCAATTGACTGGAGCAGGGCATACCAATCAATTGTCTGTCTCCCGACTAGGGTATTCCCTCTGAGCTGAAATGGAATAGGGTTAAAACTGCGCCACGGCTTAAGAGGCTCAATGGTGTATGGAATGAAATGTTTTGTGGCTTCCATTTCGAGAACGTCATCGTCAAAGTGCCACGATGCCAAAGTTGGATTGAACTTCCTAATCTTCGTTTCCATTCGCGTCTCACTCTCGGCTGTGTTATCTGGGACATAATGCTTAAAGTCAAATGGACACGGATTTGTGACTTCATTGACAGCAATTGGTAAGAGTGTTTGGGTTGAGACATCTGCCGTATCGATGGCATCGGTCATTTGTGATATGGAATAGTTTAATACGTCTGCAAGAAAGACGAGTTAGTTCCAAAGTAATAAGCACAGTTAATCTATTTCGATTGTACATTGCTCGTAGCCATCCTTTTTAATTGAGTACTGGCCATCCGTTAAAATTCCAACATCCTTCAGTAAAATCAAATCGCACTGCACATCGACGGAGGCTTCTTTCAACAATTTCGTGGGCACAAAATCTGTTTGCAATGCCACATTGGTCTTGCCAGCTCTCAGGCGTCTACAAATCAAATATATCTAATTATTTTGTAATAAATTAATTGCAATTTATGAACAAACCTGGAAGCATCAAGCAACTTGGCTCGGAGCAATGCGTTCTTATCCGGCTTGGCAAGAGTTGAAACGCTGACAGCTCGCCAAGGAGGTCGCTTCGATTCATTTTCCTTTTCCTTTTCAGCCGCCAGTTCTTTCATGCGATTCCAACTTCTTTTTGCTCTAAATTTATTAAATTAAATTGTTTTCTTTACTAATTGTACATATTCAGGTATTAACTAGTATTTCCTGGGCTTTGTAAATTTCAATAGTGTGGATTTTCTTTTAAACGAGTTTATCCTAAATCGATGTATAGTTTATTTTATGACTTATATATAATTTAAGTTAAGAAATAACAAAATCTAAAACTTAACCTGATACAAATATATATATTTTTTGCATTTGCATTTATAAATTGGTTTTTAGTAAGCTTTTTTACAAAGCTTTTCAATCAAGTATACGATTCTAAGAATGAGCGAATATTTATTTATTTAAGTATATTAAAAATCTGGACGATTGTTTTGTTAGTAATCTGATGTTGATGTTTTTGCTTGATTAGTTTTCAAAAAAATTGGCAGACGAACAATGAAATTATAATACCTAAATTAAATTAATGAATAAGAAAAATTTAATAATAATGTGCAAAAAAATACATAAATATTTTTGATGCGAAGTCGTGCCAAAAATTGTAAGTATGATTTATGCTAAGCCTTTGAGTCAAGTATATGATTCCAAAAATGAGTAAATGCAAATGTTAAATAAAGTTACAAAACAAATATATTTAAATATCACACACTTAGTCTAACAACTATGAAAATCTATCCGAAATAAGGCAAAGATTGGTTACTTTTCCAGCTGCCTTTATATAACTGAAATTATTTTATTGTTTATTGTTATTATTGTTTCCATAGTAGTTTGATGTTTATTTTGTACTGTGATAGTTTTCATAGAAACAGGCTATATATGTATTTAAATCTGTTATTTAGACCAACTCACCTGATTGAAGCAGCACTTCGACTGTTGGCTGCCAAAACAGATTGATGGTCTTCTACGCTCGGGTTCTCACTAATTTCCGACGAGGTTGCGCTGTTGTTGGAGTTTGAATTGATTTGTGCTTGTATCTGTGCCTTGCTGCTCATATTACAGATTCTTATTACATGCACTGTTTAAATTTTCATTGTATGCTTTTCTTGTACAAGGCAATTTAACTTCCGTCAGTGAATTGGTAGCTGCGTTTATCGCAACCCAATATATCGATGCAAAACAATTTGCGCCACTCGCGTTGCTACTGGCAACGCTTTTTCAAATAATTTCCGTGAGTGCAAAGAAAAGAAATTTATTGCCTGAGACAACAAATTGTCAAAAGTTATACTTTAAATTCGTACATGACTTTTGAGATACAATAAATCTAAAAATAAGGCGATATTAGACCAGAAAAATATTACTTTTTTTCTCGAAGATTTTGCACTACATCATTTTAATTATATTCCTTAAATTTGTATCCTCGATAATAAGAAAAAAAAAATTAAATAAATATATACATTTTTTTAATTTGCTAATAATTATTTATTCTTCATTTTTTTAATCTTCAATATGTGAAAAAGTGGAAAACGAAAAAATTGTAAATGGGCGGATAAATATAAATAAAATAATCATCAAATTACACATTGCTTCCTCTAAAATTGAATAAATTGTTAAACAGTATTGATTCTGATGAAAATTGTTAGATTTCTAATATATTTATTTTATATTGAATATTAACTTATGACAATATCCTTGTCAAAGTTAGGAATTTTTAGCAACGCATATAAATTTCTGTCAGCTAGTTTGAAGGTTTTCAATTAATTTCAATTTGTACAATATTAAAAATGTTTGCGAAAATCACGCTACATTTTTCCGTTATTAGCAGAAAACAACAACTTTATAGGTGCTCTAATTCACGCACAATTTATTTCTGTTTTCTCAAATTTAAGCACGAAAGTCGGGAAATTAGAAAAGCTATATTACTCAATAATAATAATAATATGACCCAGTGATATTTGCAGTGATTGGTGAACCCTTATTAGAATCTAGTTTTATGTTTATATTACGCTCTTTTCAGTTACCAGGTCCGGATACTAAACAACTTATAAATTACTGTCGAACAAACATTACAATAAATCGAATTTTATTTGTAAGATTTGTAAACAAAATTATGAGTTTTGATAAAATGCGCTTAAGATACGGAAAGGTTCAGTGTTAAATCCATCTAGGTGTGGTCTGCCAGTTCTGTAGCAACATTCCGTGAACAAGTCCACACTGTCCCGATGGAACCAATAGTTTTTAGTGGTGCTGTTGGAGTTTGGATTAAGTGTGTTCAGTTGGAACACGCCAAAGTGAAAGACTCGTCCGTCCGTCTGAGCGCATTGCACAACAATCGGTTTCTGAATATCTCCGTTGAACGAAACGCCATACAACTGCTTAGCCCGGGTAACAGCCGCAACAAACGCCTTGAGCATGGTACGTCCGTGGAATTGAGTTGCCGTCACTTCGGAGCCGTGCACATTGTTAACAATACTTTTGTTAAAGAACGTTAAAATTGTATGAGGATGGGAACAACTTATTTCGCGTCCAATCGCTAAAATTGTAAACAAAATATTTGAACATATTATCAACGACTGTATAACTGAACAGATTACTTACGATAAAAGTTGTCTGCCGTGTATATGTTCCGCTTTGGCATTGAAACTGTGCACTTCATCGGATAAAGATCTGGCAATTCCCCATGGTATTTACCCTTGATGGCATCGAGGGCACGCGATGAGCTTATTAATGTCTCTCCACTGACTGCAAAGGCGAGCACGTCATTGTCCTTTGTTATAGTTGTTTTAAAAGTGACATTGTCGATCATCCTTCGACGCTCAGTTACGGGACGACCAGCCAATTTCTCGATCTCAAACAATAGCTTATTTACCAAAAGGCGACTGAAAAATAGCAATACCATTATTAAACAGTCAACAAGACTTGGCTTAATTTAGTAAATTTATAATACTTGTCATAATACAATAGTGCTTTAGTGAAGAGTGCACTTTAAATACACAAAATCACAAAGTTAAATTTCCTGAGTTTAACACTATTTTCCTAGTTCTGGTTCTTAAAGTATTCCTGTACGCAAATTATTGCATATACCAAATATCTAGGGTATATCTATAAAAACGCAAATTGATCATCAATCAACTTGTCGAAAAGGGTGATAAAGATAAACTAATATGGTGTTTAATTAATATATGAGGTATATATATATTGCTGGTAAAATATAACTTCAGTTGTAGTCTCTTTATTGAGTTTGAAGCAAGACACGGAAATGGAAAAATCTAAATTTATGTTCAAAACATAATTAAATATAATAATATAAGATTGAAGGTGCTATTATTTATTTTAATTTACTAAATAAAATTTAATTTACTAATTGAAATTAGTAATCTTTCAAATTATTAATATATAATATAATTAATAAATAATATAATATAATTCAAATTAAAATAATAATAAATGTTTAGAATTAGTATTAGGAAACTTTGTGGAACTAATTGTGAAGAACATTTACAATTCGAAGTCTTTGATTTATCTCAAAAGATATTGTGAAGTGTGCAGTGAATAAATCAAATATAAGCTTTAGGAAGAAAAAATATAAAATATATAAAATCTAAAAATCCAGACGAAGCTAGTTAAATAGAATAGTCATATAGTTATAAGAAAGCCAGGCGGCCATGGCCTGGTTTCTAAAATGTTTTCTATAAATGGCAAAAAAAATGGTGAAATTTTTTGTTAAGTTTTGTACATCTTTTATAGGAAATTTGTATACAGATTTTCTCTAGACAAAAACATGTGTATCCATTAATTGTAATTGTAATATTTGGAAAAGCTTTTATGGAAAATAGATACCAGAAACTATAATAATTTATCATATCACATAAGAACTTCACAAATATTATAGAGCGAATTCGTAGTTGGACTCCAGAATAAATATTTAAACAATAAAATAAATATAATAAGTACAGAAAAAGTATATAAATATAAAAAAAAAATATGTAATAATAAAAATAAACATTGTATAATGTTGAAAGCCCGATTAAACTAGATCTAACCCTTATTGGGCCAAAAAAGTGAACAATTATTAGAGAATCAGGTTGTAAGGAAGAAAAATGTGAAAATTGACTATAAAATAATATCTATATAGGTATCTCTTAGAATTTTTGATATTTGATACCAAATTATGATTTGCTCGAACCAAACTAGTGAAGATTTAACGCCAACGAAAACGTTAACTTAAAGGAACAATGCAGATCAAGATCATATATACTTAATGGCATCGGAGCCGGCTAAAATGTGATATTAAATTACTAGTCAAAAATTAAAAAACTTACTTGCGTCTTTCGTGGGAGATGCCGTAAAGACGGGGTAAATTAAAAGCTGGTCGATCGATCAGTTTGATCTTTGGCAGTTTCACTTGTTGGGCATCCAGCAGATGGGATGAAAAGATGGCATTCTGAACAGCTCGATCGACGGCTTTCGGCAACTGCCCATTTGAAATAGCATCCTCGATTTGTGGTGGGAAGCTGTTAATCTCGATTGTGTTGGTCAAAACCTGAGCTTGAGGCAATCCTCCGAGAAGAACGTTGTTATCCGTAAAAACATGACAGGCATTCGTATGCCAGTTTGGATGAGTTTGGTCCTCAGCAATTGGCTTTACCACTGGTCCCACAATATCCACTCTACGTGTGCACACATATTTAATTTACTTTCATTAATCATTTTCTCGATTCCACTTACAACTTGAACATTTTTTGGGGACTCAGCATGTCCTCGGGGGATTTTACTTGAATGCCAAGTTTTATGAGCTCAGCAGCTGCTCCGGTGTCCTTGGGGACTCGCCTGCCTTGCACCTGCCAGTGCTTCTTGAAATGCCATCCAATGTGCTGTGCATACAACTTGTTAGTTAGCCGCATTTTTACCAATTTAATTCGACTAATTCGGGTTACACGAATCTCAGGTTATGAAATGCGACCAGCTGATATTATCGATAGCTCATTGCCGGACTATCGATAAGAACTTTGTGAATTGTAATATCGAATGCACTCACTCGTATAGGGCTGGACTTACACTGAGCGACATCAAGCATCAACACGCGAAAATGTCGTATATGGAATTGCAATATATCATAAATATTATGGCATAAGTTTTCATCCAAACTACGTTGCAGAAGCAAAAATTAGCAACAAAAATATTTACTAGACGTTATTGCAAACTGTACTCGATGTAATAACTTAAAACCAATCGTTATTTAATTTAATTTATTTTGTTAAATAAAACCCTTGAGTACAATTTCAGAATTTCAGATATGATTATAGGAAAGTTTTAAGTTTTTCTCTCATGAAGTAAGGAAGTATACTAGTGTTATTGAATTTAAAATTTAATTTGTTACCCTAAAATATTGCAAAATTACAAATAAATTAGGAACATCTAATTTATTTGACAGAGCAATAATTTATATCAATTAACAGCGTGACAGCTGCAGATGCAGCAATCTGCAATTCGCTAGATGTCGCTCTGTGGGATTATCTACAAATTTTGAGTTCTGATACCTTCTTTTCGGAATTAAAAATACCGGTTCCGGTTACTGGTTCTTAAAATAAAGGGTTTAATTTCAGTTCGGACTTTGGTTCTGCAGTGTAGTTGGTAAATTTGCGATTGCGACTTGAGAAACTGGTTCCTGTTCTAAGCAAAAACTGTTTTTAACTTATGTTTTTCTTCATTTAAGTTGTTATTTTGAACGAAATTGCGAATTATTTTTTTTTTTTATTTAATGAAATGTTGAAAAGTTATAAATTATAAATATAGAATATTGGCAATTCCACAGCAAGGACAACTTGAACCGAAATGTTAAAGTATTTTATATCAGCCGAGTTTTCTAAAATTATTTAAAAAAAAAGATGTTCCGCATTTGAATAATATATATATAATATAAAGTGCATTTAAATGCAAATCTTCAGTCTGATTCAATGTTCAGTAAATCATGAAAATTTATTTTAACACCACGAAACGGAGTTTTCCAAAATGAATTTAAAAACAATTGTCTGAAATTTATTACCATTTATAAATATGTATATGTAAAATGTTTTTATATGAGGAAAAGGTTCCCGGGCAATGTTCTGTAAATTGAAAATAAATTTTTAAGCCAAGAAAAACACCTACAAAATATATGTAGATTTAAATAAAGAAATCTTTGTAAATTCAAGTAAAATGATGTGCTTTGTGGGCACAGTCAAGTCACTTTAATATGTGTTCATTGTTCGACTTAATGTGCAACTGTACAATTTACTTAGAAGTAGTCGTGAAACATAATTTGTTAAACAGGCGCACACTTGTCAAAATATGATGCTTACTTAAAAAGGTACACACTTTAAACTTAGCAGAAGACGCAACACACATCATCATTTCCTTGTTTTGTTTGTTTGTTTTTCGTTCTCGCTGTTGCACACTGGATTTGAATATAATCTTAATCATTTAAATCTAGTCATCATTTAAGAAGGCTAAAGGATTAGCTTAAATAGCTAGCGCATGCGGTATGTATTTGATTCCTGAATCTCGGACAGATCCCCCTTAAAATGGATGTCGATGACAAAGTCCAAGTCGCGATTGTTTCGCTCATTTGGCTTCATTTGAAAGGTGCCGTTGATCTCCTCGTTCTTCTTCGCCGTCATGTGGTCGTCCAGGTAGAATACTGTCTGCTTCCAATGCGTGTACGTTGAGTCCGGCGATGTACTGAATCCCAGTCGCTTGTGGCACTTGGTGAACTCAATGTTGAAATAGGTGACCAAAGCCTGCACAAAATCATTCCGCTTAATTGTCAAATTAAATTTCGAAGAGAAATTCAAATCCGCCTTTTGCACCGTGTACAAATCGACTTCCTTCACCATGCAAGCCGTGGACACGACTTGTTTGGGATCGACAACATCGACGAGGGGCTCCGTGACGGCCACCTTGCGTATGCAGCTCATATCGAAGCCGTAGACATCGTCCCACCAGTTGATCTTCTCGTCCTTATACTGGCGGTCTTCGATCGCTGTGATGTAGAGTGTGCCCCGATCCGGAAACATCATTCCATTGGGTTTCAGCCATTTGTCGCGTGCATACAAAACCGTATCCAGCATGGACTCGTAGAACAGACAGTAGCTGGAGAGGATTACATGTTGTTATTAAACAAATATATTTCATCTATGGATTATATACCCCATCCACTCGGAGATAATAATGTCGACTTTCTCAATTCCACCAGGCAGCTCAATTTCCTCAATTTTCCCCTTGACTACGGTGATAATTTCCTGCAAATTATTGTCGATTATCACTTGGCGAGCGAACTCAATAATATTCGAGCAGTCGACGGCAATCACTTGGGCCGCACCAGCCTTGGCGGCAAACATGGACAAGATGCCCGTGCCGCAGCCAACATCCAAAACGGTCTGCAAAGAATTCAAAATGCCAATTTAAATCGATCTTTAAAAATGATGCAGCAATAAAACAAGTTGAATATTGCACTTGATTTAAACACAAGGAAATCAGGCTCATATATCCACGTGTAACATGACCACAGACGAGGCTTACCTTGCCCTGGAAGAGATGCTTGTTGTGGTACATCGCATTGCGATAGGTCACCGTGCGCACCTCATCCTTGAGCATCTCCTCGTGGATCCCAAAATGGGCATAGGAATCAAAGTAATAATCTCTTGAAGTCATCTCGTCCGCATTGCCGCTGCCATCACGAGGAGCAACAGCAGCTGCAACCGCCGGAGGAGGAGCAGCTGGAGCAGATGCGCTGGCAAGTTTCTTTAAAACATTATTCGAGTTCGCCGCAATTCCGATTGGGATGAGGCCGATTGCAGGCTCGACACTTGCTTCCATGGCTATATCTGTTGAAGACTGCACATATACGCATTGGTTAGCAATTCCCAATTTAAAGAATATTTTTGCTTACCATGATTAACACAATTTTATTTGGCGTGAGTTGTGAGAAATCAAATAGATTTGGCAATGCGAAAAGAGACCGAACTGCTTCCCTCCAAACACACGCGAAAAAGTGATACCAATCAGTGGCCAGGGATGCTGCAACAATATCGATAATTAACATTTACGATATATATTGTGACACATTTATATCGATAGAAATGTAAGTTTTTCTGTAAATTAACAGTTCAAATAATACTTTTACAATATTACTTTGGTTAGAAAATTTTCAAAATAATTTGAATTAATAAAAAAAACAGCTTTTATTTTTGGAAGTGATCACCATCTTTACTAATGTATCACAAACTGCCGCTAAAAACTTGGAAATATTTTAAATTTAGAAGTGCTGAAAAAGTACTGCAATAACATGCGAAAATTGTTATTTTTGTGTTCAAAATCTAAAATAATTAATTTTTTAAAAAACTTCCACATTGTTTTCCTAAAATCGTGAAAACTTGAAAAGCAATGTGTCCATGTAGATAACTAGATATATTTCTTCTGCTATCTATAGCTTTAAGCTGGAAATGCCAAGTAATTACATATACATTCTTATAATTTCTTCTGCACCCTACAATTTAAAATTGAACGCGATTTAGAGTTAAACAAATGTTTTCTTGAAAACGGTGAACGACAATGGAGATCGATAGCAGGAATGCCGCTGTTATGTGGGCATTATTATCGAAAAACCATGTTGTGCGTTACTATCGGGTTATGTTTTCATTATTTTATTTTCGATTCATCGGCTTAGCCAAATCGATTGCAACAATGCCTCTTACTATTTTGGCGGCAAAATTTTATTGGGCATCGTGATTGAGGCGTTGGTATTAAAAATAGTAAATTAAAAAAGTTTGATTTTAAAGAAGCCACTTTGCCGGTTGTAATCAATTAAAATGGACGGCTTTGATGATGCGGGCGTATTTTTCTCCGACAACTTTGGCAACGATCAACAGTCGAATGGAGCCCAAATTAATTTGCAGGCCGTAAAGAAAAAGTACAAAGAATTTATTCGCACTTTCAACGAAGACAATTTCTACTATAAATATCGGTGAGTAACGAGATATAGATATGGATTTGATATAGGATATTTATGGGAGTTGTCATTGCAGTGATAATCTCAAGCGAAACTATCTCAATGGACGCTACTTTCTGGAGATCGAAATGGAAGACTTGGTAGGATTTGATGAAACGCTTGCGGATAATTTAAACAAACAGCCGACGGAGCATTTGCAGATCTTCGAGGAGGCTGCTCGCGAGGTGGCCGATGAGATAACGGCACCGCGGCCAGAGCACGAGGAACACATGCACGACATCCAAATACTGCTGATGTCCGGCGCAAATCCGACAAATATCCGTCAACTGAAATCGGACAGCGTTTCACGGCTGGTGAAAATTGCCGGGATTATTGTGGCTGCTTCGGGCATTCAGGCGAAGGCGACACGCATGTCGATCATGTGCCGCTCTTGCAGCACTGTTATACCCAATCTGAAGGTGAATCCGGGATTGGAGGGGTATGCCCTGCCGCGTAAATGTAACACCGAGCAGGCTGGTAGACCCAAGTGTCCACTGGATCCGTTCTTCATTATGCCGGACAAATGCAAATGCGTCGATTTCCAAACGCTCAAGCTGCAGGAGTTGCCGGACTTTGTGCCCCAGGGCGAAATTCCAAGACATCTGCAGTTGTTCTGCGATCGTTCGCTCTGCGAACGTGTTGTGCCCGGCAATCGTGTCCTCATCCACGGCATCTATTCCATCCGAAAAGTGGGCAAGCCGACGAGGCAAGACGGTCGCGAAAAGGCTGTGCTCGGAGTGCGTGCTCCGTATATGCGTGTTGTGGGCATCATTGTGGATGCGGAGGGAGCGGGCGCTGTGTCGCGCTACAATAACATCTCCATCGAGGAGGAGGAGAACTTTAGGCGGTACGCCGCCTCGCCGGATATCTATGATCGCCTCTCCAAATCCCTGGCACCCAGCATCTTTGGCTCGAACGACATAAAGAAGGCAATCACCTGCATGCTCTTTGGTGGCTCACGCAAGCGTCTCCCGGACGGTCTCTGTCGTCGTGGCGACATTAATGTCCTCCTGCTGGGAGATCCGGGGACGGCTAAGTCGCAGCTGCTCAAGTTTGTCGAGAAGGTTGCCCCAATTGGCGTCTACACCTCCGGCAAGGGCTCGAGTGCAGCGGGTCTCACGGCGTCTGTTATGAAGGATCCACACACGGTGAGTTCCCTTTCAGAGATTATATCAATTAATATCTAAACACAATTAAACTGGATGTTAATTAGTATTCTTTATTTATTATTTTTAAATTGCATACAGCGGAAAAAATCAAGAAAGTATTTTTACCAAGAAATAAATTTCACTTTTTTGATTTCTTTTGCCAGCAAATTGAATTATAATCCTATATCTTTTGTCTTATTTTTCTACAATTCTGTGAAGCTCTTCGATCTAGTTACAAGGAAAATTATCAAGATTTGAAATTTTTAAAACCAAAATTAATTAATCTTTGAACTGTTAAGAAAATGGTTTCACAATGGCCAAAATGTATCTTTTGTGCATTTATGTTGCATATTTTTATTGTCCTATATTTGTCTTCTTATTATTCTACAATTCTGTGGAGCTCTTTTCAGAAATATTATCAATTCATATCTAAATACAATTAATTTGTATCCAAATTTGCGTACAGTATGCCAAGAATGTGTTATTACAAATGAAAAAATTAATTGTTTACCCATTTCTTGTGCAAAAAAAAATTACTTTATTAATTTCTTATTTTTTTTTGTTTTGTATTTCTATATTTGTAGTGCTCTTAAAACTACTTAAAAAAAATAATAGAGAGTTGAAATTTTGAAAACCAAAATTATCCATTCTTTAGAAAGTCAATAAATAATTTTGATAACCGTTTTATGATTTTGCTATGCCCATTTGAGCTTATCGCCATAGAAATGTGCGTTTTTATTTCCTTGCCGTTCTTCAATGACCTTGTCATATATTTTTTTTTTTCAAATTTTATTGTTCAATCACAACAGCCAGATTGGGAAAAACATTTGATTTTCGGGTGGATAGATATTGTTCTCCTCAATCTCCGATTAATTAAAACAAACTTATAGACCTCATCTGCCCAACTAATCTAATGTTGTCAAATAACGAAATAGTGAAATTGATATCGCTGCATTGATCAGTCAAATTAATTTCTCTGTACCCTATAAATCTCCCCCTGATATCTATCAACTTTCTTTTAATCGCTGTACTTGTCATTATTCCTTGCATGAAACTTTTCGAGTATTCTGTAATGAATACAATAAACCATCATGTTATCAATTCCCAATGCTCTATTTTTATCATTAAGAACTCAATTTTAATCGTCTTGTCTCGTGAATACAATTTTAGCATGCCTTTGTGATTCGTAATCTTAAGAAATTCTTACTATTTTTTTTTCTGTCTAATTGGTTACTTTTTGGGTTTCCCCTCTCATTTTTTTAAATTTTAATAATCCCAGAATTATTATATATTTTTACTTTCTTTTTTCATTTTAACTTAATTATCTGTTGTTAATTTTATATCATTAAACTTTTAACTTTAATTTCAATTTTAAATTTAATTAAATTAATTTTTAAATTAGTTGACTGTTTTTATTTCACATTAAAAAAATAAATAAAATCGTAGACTTTTCTTGATGAAACTTTGAAATAAGTTCTACATTTGTTGATTATAGCCAGTGGATAAAAACTTTATTAACGATCTTTGAAATGAAATGAAATGTTATAAGTATTTCCTTCTTTTTTTTAAATCTAAATTAAAATATTAAATATGACTTTTAGTTGAATTTAATTTGGCTTATACTTTTAGTATTTTTTGTGTAAATAAATAAAAATAAATATCTGCACTCATTGGTGGAGTATCCCAAACTATATCTATATCTACTATATTTATCTATTATATATTTATATTTACTAACGATGCATCTATTTTTCCCACAGCGTAATTTCGTTATGGAAGGTGGCGCCATGGTTCTGGCTGATGGTGGCGTCGTTTGCATTGATGAGTTCGACAAGATGCGCGAAGATGATCGCGTTGCCATTCACGAGGCAATGGAGCAGCAGACCATATCGATTGCCAAGGCTGGCATAACAACCACTTTGAACTCACGTTGCTCGGTGCTGGCAGCTGCCAACTCGATCTTTGGTCGTTGGGATGATACGAAGGGCGAGGAGAACATTGATTTTATGCCAACGATTCTGTCCCGATTCGACATGATTTTCATTGTGAAGGATGTACATGATGAGGCCCGAGACATCACCATGGCAAAACACATTATAAACGTGCATCTCAGCTCAAACAAGTCGGCGCCATCAGAGCCGGCAGAAGGTGAAATCCCCTTGGCCATGTTCAAGAAGTATATTCACTATTGTCGCACCCATTGCGGTCCGAGACTCAGTGAGGCTGCTGGGGAAAAACTAAAGAGTCGCTATGTCCTGATGCGTTCGGGTGCCGGGCAACAGGAGAAGTCGGCGGATAAGCGCCATTGCATTCCAATTACGGTGCGCCAATTGGAAGCTGTGATTCGTATTTCGGAATCATTAGCAAAAATGCATTTACTGCCGTTTGTCACCGATGAACATGTGAATGAAGCTCTGCGCCTCTTCCAAGTGTCTACTCTAGATGCCGCCACAACGGGTAGTCTGGCTGGTGCCGAGGGTTTCACCACCGAGGAGGATCAAGAAACTTTAAACCGTATCGAGAAACAACTGAAGCGACGTTTTGCTATCGGCTCTCAAGTTTCCGAGCAAAATATTTTACAGGTAACTATTACTTGATATTTATATACATAAATATGTTTTATTAATTGTGTATACCATTTTCACAAAATCTAGGATTTCTTGCGCCAAAAATATGAGGAGAGAGCTGTAATGAAAGTCGTCCATACGATGATTCGACGTGGCGAGCTTCAGCACAGAATGCAACGCAAGATGCTTTATCGTATTTGCTAAATTCAATGAATTACGAATCAATCACAAACATAACTTATATTACATTTCCAAAAACTATTTTTCAATAAATCATTTTTACAATAGCTCGCTTTGAATTTAAAAACTAATTGTAGCTAGAGTACTATATTGGTTGGTTGAAAAAATAATGTATCCGATCTGTTTTACTGAACGTTTTTTACGATTTTTAAACGATTATCATCTAAACTATGTCAGATAGCTATACAAGTCAGGATTTTAAAGAAGAATTAGAAACCCAAAAAAGTTGTTAATACTTTAACTCATCTTTTGGCATTTGGTTCCAATAGCTTCATCTAGACAAAACTAGGTTTGATTCAGATTCAAGCTGCAAAGCCATATCGACTGCTGATTAGGAATATGTAGCTGCGGTAGAAAAAATAGCACCACAATAAAGCCAATTTAGTCCGATTTTGAGTATGAAAATGAGCAAATAGAACCACAAAGATGACGTAAAAAAAGATGATTTTGATTTGTTGCCTTTTCAAAACAATATGTCAAAAAAATGGCATTCACTGAGCGAATTAGGCAGTAACAAAAATAATTATGAAAAAACGAAACAAATTTGAAAATTGAATATTCCAATGGGAATATGTTATAATGAATAATGATATATGTTATTTGTGTTCATATTTAATTATACTTAAGGGCATTTCATCACACGCGTATGGCAAAATTACATTTTCCAAATTCACAACTGCTTCAATCCAATGTAAAGGAACAACTACAGCATAGATTCCTATCCAAGCTATATTATTATATTATATATTAACTCCATGTTTAATAGTTGTGCAAGTGAATTGGGAGTTGTACACTGCAATCGAAAGTCATCTTACAAAAAATCGAGCGCCTTTTTCATCACACAAATTTGAGCTACATTTTGTGAAAAATGAAGTTGCTACCTTTGCCTTAGTTTTTTATGATAAGCTTAAATTGAAATTAAATTAAAATAAATGCAAGTGCTGCTGGATTTGGCTTCCCACATGATTTTTAGTCAAAAATTAAGCTTATCTTGGGCTACTGGTTTAGATTTATGTTTCCTTAAGTAAGCCCGAACTTTTTCTACACTTTCCGGAATTTAAATTTAGACTTATATGCCCCATTCCTACCTAGACAAATCAGTCTTTTCTCTACATATGTTCTGAAGATTTTAAGTTACGTATCATTTTGTTTAAGTAGTCAACTAAATTTCCAATTTCATTGAAGCTCTTACCCTAAAGAAATAAAAAATTTGTTTTCTCCCCTATCTATTGCCAAATTATCTATTCTGTCTATAAATTAATTGGAAGAATTGTTTTTTTTTTTCGATTTGTCTTTAACTAGTGAAAATTTGACCGAATGTTTTAAGAAATACGAACAGTTCTACTCTTTTTAAGGCCAGTTTTTGCACTCTCAAACCCTTTGGGATTTGGGAATAGAAATGTATTTCTCAGAGAGGAACCATATGATCTTTTCTCTTTCTCTTAAAAAAAAAAGGCTCCGATAACGAAGACATGAGTCTCTTTTTTTGTAGAGAAAGATCTAAGTTGATAATATTTTTTATCGGCCTCTGTATTTATACCTTATGGAATCTGAAATGAATTCTTCCTAGCGTTGAACTATTCGTGATCAAATAAAAATACCATTCGAAAGGAATATAAGAAAAAAAAAAAACAGCTGTCTCTACGCTAAATATTATAATTGTAAATTTTTGTAAACAACGTGCCTAACTTAAGATCACTTATATATTTTAATCAATTTTGGCATAAGAAGAAAACATATTATTAAGCCCCAGCGTTAAAAATTGCGCATTTAAATATTTTTTTGTATTCTTGTCTCAGGCATTATTCAAACAACAAATGATTTAAATTGAAGCCGCATGAATATAAAACAATTAAATTTCAATTGTTCTGCATTCAATTTGCAAATTGAGCAAGCAATTAATGTTTGCATGTACATCTATATATATATATATATATATATATACATACATATGTCTCAATTCAGATAATGCTTGCCTTCTGTCATGTGGTCGGGTCAATATCCATGATCCATGTTATGTCAAGGTATTAATTCATGTTGAAATCGAAATAAGAAAATTTTGAAAATACACTGAAAATGCACGATGCCATTTTTTCAAAATTTTAGAAAAATTTACGATTTTTTCTGAGTGAATAGATGAAATCCCAATAGCCCCAAAATTTCGCGCAATTTTAAACTTTCAGCCAACAGTGGGACCAGAAAACGTTATTTAAATAATGTTTGGAAACTGACTAAAAGCATATCCTATTCTACGACTTGGGCAACATATTTATAGTTAGGAGTGCAATATATACGCTGTATATACATACAATTTGCTGCATTTACTTATAATTGTATGTATGTATGTAGTTGGATCTACTAATGGGATTTATTATTGTTAACTTAGTTCTCTTCTCAAAAGTCAATTAACTCGATTACTTTCCTGTTGACCGCAGATAGCAGTTTATAAACGTAACCATTGCCTTGTCATCACCCGGAATCAGTGGCAAAGGAAAAACACATACATATATCTATATATATATATATTTATATATATACACGGTGGAGGCATTTTGACAGATACAAAAAAGAAAATAAACAAATCGATATATGTATGTGCTATACAGAATAACAAGAAAAGTTTGTTTTCAGCAAACCGAAAAGAATATACCCTTTTTGAGTTTAAAGATTATAATTAATCTATAAATTTTAATACGCCCAGGATTGTTATATTCTGAATTTAAATTGCATCAATAATTTTAAATACAATTTTATATAATTTACTTTTTACGCGTTAAATAAATACAAAATTTTCTGTCGTATGAAACTTTTTGTCATACCATGAGCTTTGAATTTATTAACGTATTTATTGTCAAAGATCTGTGTGAAAAGTCATTGGAGATTTTTTGATAAATTTTCCCCCAAATGGATGGAAGGAAAACTACATAATTAAACGTTGAGTTTAAGATGGGCATCAAGCCTATTTACAAAAATCTGTCAACCATGTACAAATGTATGTTATAATTCATTCAAGATGTGCATTTTGTAAATATATATTAATTTATGTTGTGTAAATACTTAAATAAATAATCGTGAGTACCACTCAATGTTTATTTCTATAATTATAAAATCCCACACGCAGGAGTAAAAGAGGAAACAAATGTTTGAGAAAACTGGAGACTTGCAGATACCCTGTGGACTCTGGTCGACTTTATTTTTACCAAATGATTCATAATTACATACATGTTGAGAATCGATTTGTAATATCGTCTGTGTTTTTATATTACCTTTAAATTGAGATCATGAAAATGGCATCCAAATGTTTGCTTATACCAAAATTAATGACATTCCATCAGATAATTTAATGTTTTACTTTTACGAAAGATTAGATGATATTAAAAAAACTGCCATAGCTTTATGTGTCGACTAAAATCAGTCGACTCAGTAGAAAATAAATGTAATTAAATTACAAATAAACTTTAATATTTAAATCTAAATTTAAAAAAATAAATATTTACAACAAATTTTTATTTAATGTCGACTAATTTCAGTCGACTCAGAAGAAAATAAGTTAAATTAAATGATGAATAAAATTGAATATTTCAATTTAAAAAAATAAGATATTTAAGATAATATTTACACAAACTATTTATCTCCCTTCATTTTAAAAATGGTATCTATGCGAAAGTTAGACAAATGTTTTTCAAAAGTTCAAAGATTACATTAAAAGAAAATATTCAACAGAACGAATATTGCACCAAAAAAATATATATTATATTTTGCCAAACAGATTTACAGAGTATATCTATCAACGTCATCAGCATCCGCGACTTTTTTTTAATTTTCAAAAGAGGAAGAGCCACACAAATCTAGTTACACATACACACATCCATACATACAAACATACATTGGATACGTAAATTCACAAATACAATTAAAATACGCAGACAAAACCATGTTCGATACATACACACATGCAAAATGTGCATGTACACATTTGTATACATTTAGTACACAGCCACACACGCAAACACAGTGAAACACGTGAAGGAAGAGAGAGAGGGGGTGATTCAGTCTACGTGTGCAAGAGCATAGAAGATGAGTGGGAGGAGGGTGGGGGGTCTTTTGTTTTGTGAATGGAAAATTGAAATGAAAATTCTTGGTGCACAGCAGCCAATTCCGTTATATATACGTCAGTACACTTATAGCTCTCGAAGGAGCCAGTTCACATTGCTTGCAAAGGAATCATTCGTGATTCTAGATGTAACTCCCGTTATACTTGAGAAGGAAAAAAAAACAAAACAGTTGAGTGCTGCTTACGATCATGTACATTTACCCGAGCTCACCCGAATCACAGTCGTTTTTGCAAACCGAAGAAAGTGCAGCAGCCATTAAAATTCAAGCTGGTTTTCGTGGCTATCGTGTGCGCAAGCAGATTTACCGTTTGAAGAAAGCGAACGGTGCTCACAACACACACAAGAGTACCGTACGACGTCAGCAGCAGCAGCGCACCGATTTCATGGAGGGCAAAACGAAACAGGCAGCAGCAAAAATTGCTGACGGCAAACAGACGAAAACGAGCGTCATCAGCTCAGCAACAGCAGACGCAGCTACGTCAGTCGAAGATCGCTCGGCGACAAAAATTCAAGCAGGCTTTCGCGGATTTCTCGTGCGCAAGCAGCAAAAAATAGCAACAAATGCTGCTGTTAAAATACAATCAAGTTTTCGCGGCTTCAAGGCACGCAAGGAGGCGGAGAAATTGAAACAGCCGTCATATTAAAAAAAATACTCTTAGACAACTATACTAATGTAAATGACTCTATATATATATATATCTATATATAGTCTAGTTATGTGTACATCCTGTAAATAGGTTAAAGTAAAAATAATAGTCGCCAGTTAAACAAAATAAATATTAACATGATATGTGTTAAGTAATTCTTAGTACTTCAAATGTGTATCTTCAGTAAATTCAGAAAATTGTATTGAATGTTTAGAGAAACGTTTAATACTTGGCATACAGTTGCGTTCAAAATAATATCACCATTACGACATTTTTTCTAACGAATGAACCAAACAAAACATTGGTTTGTTGATTTTTAATATACTGATTTTTTTTTTTTCAAATATTTATATTAATTTTTATTCTTTATAAATTCATATGTATATAAACAGTAGCAACAAAAATAATAGCACCACCTATGCATTCATTAAGGAAATCGCTCACTGATTTCTAATAGTTTTTTTCTTTCTCACTTTGAGAGTCTTCTTCTATTTCTAAAAACGTATTCATCAGTTCCTTAAACTTACAAATTTCGAAAAGACACATTTGAAAGCATTTCATTTAAGAGTGGTGCTATTATTTTTTTCGTAACTGTATGTGCACACTAAAGTTTTCATATATAAATTCATATATTATATAATTATATAACTTATTACCATTAAAGCAGCAAAAATCAAAAACCAAACATAAATGGCATTTATGTGTACATTTTAAAGTACATATGTACATTGAAATCAGGTGTGGTATTTATATTTATCTTTTGCATTAATGTGTATTGTTTGTGTATTTGTGCCCAATTGGTAAAATATTTTGTTCGATCGTCGAAAATTTAATTTCCAGTGCATGAAAATGACATTTTTATGTGCACACAGCAAAAATAATCAGGGTCATAAAAAGTACAATTTCAAATTTTTGATAGGGTACATTTTACATTTATATGTACAAATATTCTGTACACTCTGAAAAAAATTACCCACATTTTAGTAAATCGTTATAAAATGAAACTTGATCTAAAATATATAATTTTTTTTGTTTTTAGAAATATTTTCTTAATATTAGAAAACAAAACTTGTAAGAATTAGAAAGGCTGTTTTATATTTTTTTTTTAGAAATATTTGGTAATGTTCATCTTGAATTTTGTAGAATTATAAAAAGTAGATTGACAAGCCTTAGTTATAGAAATAATTCTTTCGAAAATTACGATTTTTTTTCTGAGTGTGTACTATTCGTGGATCAACATGTGTTCCACATATGTATCTCTAGTACTCTTTCAATGTTGTCCGTATTTTTGTCAAATAAAGTAAGATTGGAAATAAATGATTTTTGATTTGTGGGAAATTAAAATGTCTCGAATTTAAAATGGTTCTAAATACTTTTAGCCAGAAGAAGCTAAAGGGACAAAAACTCTTGATCTCGTGCAATACTCAAGTTTGATGAAATAGCTATAGGCTCAGAAAGAAGTAGATATATTAAAAATAATATTCAAAAAGTCTTATGTATATGTTGGCTATTAAATTAATCTTGTTGGAGCGAATATTTTAACTTTATTTTATATCAAGGCTTTCAAACCGATACACGTGAACTATTTTATATTTAATTTAATCCATTTTTGTTGGGGAACTTCCACAAAAAATTTGGAGACCAATCGGCAGAAACATTCGTTCAATGCGAAGGTGCAACGATCTGTCAAAATAATCGAGCATCTATCCTCAGATCCAATGAGGTGCCATCCAGTCTTGGGAATAAAATTCTTTTGAGAAGCGGAAGGACTTGATCAGGACTTGTCGTTGTGAATGGGTGCTAACTATTGATGAACCAGCTTATTTTGTTTGGGCTGAGAAGAGCTTCCAAAAATACAAGGTAGGTTGGAGGACCAGAAACCATTTTTCTATGTGGCCGTCAGTGTTTGCCGAGGTGATCAATTAATTTTTTGATACAATGACAAAGTCAAGTCTATACTACGGGTGCTGAGAGCACGAACCCGAAGGCAAGGGATAGAATTTTTTGTTGGTATATTGTTAGCTAGTGCAGGTCATTATTTCAGTTACTCTGATACCGAAGGTATTATATTATATTGATTTTTCTACAATGTCGACAATTTCAAATCGATAAACACACATATCTCTCACAATTTGAAAGCTACAGTCATAAAAATTTGTTGGTAAGTTGTGGCATATGCCACGCCCACCTTCGTCGTCACCACTTACTATTTTGAGTTTGAACCATCAAGTTTGGTAGGTATATTATATATTGAGTACCTGAAAGTGTAAATCGATAAAACCGCAAATCTCTCACAATTTTATACACGGAGTCACCAAATTTGAACGTAGCTTGCTGGTATCCCAGGTCTAGGTCTCAACCGCTGTCGGCTTTTCGAACAAACCATTTAGAATTTTGAGACAACGACACCTCTTTTAAGATATATAGCATTCAAGGGCATTAGGTAACTGATTTCATTAATAAACCTAATTAGAAATTAGATTATATCCATAAATTCTTAAAATATGTGTTAATAAAAAGCTAAATAGCCGACCGTCACAAATCTGACCTAAAGTTAGGCTAACGGGAAAGAAATCTAATCTAATCTAATCTAATCTAATCTAATCTACTTCAAATCTACTTTATTTGATTAGACTTTATTTAGAGTTATTACATAGACTTAAGCTCAAACTAGTCACGTTTCTTTGTGCTTGGATCATATTGAACCTTGCGAAATATTCGTATTTTTGGCAGTGAATATGTCGAGATCGGCCAGATCGAACCACTCGGACTACTTATCATAAAATTATAAAATATCTACTGTGGATCAGCAGCATTTATTTTCTTCTAAGGCATCCTAACAAAACTAACTATAAGTGCGTGTTCTACTTTTTTAAATTTATTTATTTATTATTATTATTATTATACTAGTTTTCATAGAAAAGTACAAAAATTAAATACAATTATTTTATTGATGTTAAATTAACAAAATGTAATAACTATGGGTTTAAAACTAAAATGTTAGAAAGACCATGTTCTTAAAGCTGCTTGAATTTTGTCAAGAATTATTCAAGATCAGACTTATACTCTAAATGTGTTAGAAGTCCCAGCTTAAATTCGCATAAGTTTAAAAAACAGTAATAAAGTATATTTTATATAAATTTTTTATTATAATTTTTAAAAATGTTGTAATAAGTATACGTTTTTAAAAAGCAGACGATTTTATATCGTGTCGGCTATAATTATATTTGGTAAAAATTTATTTCGGCAATTTGTTCTTTCCCATTTCGGCGCTTTTGATACGTCTCCTTCTGTGTTTGGGAATAACTCTAAGAACCTCACACTCAATTTGAACCGGCATAGAGTTTTGTCTCCTGGGAGGCCATTTCAAGCTCATATTCGCTTTCTTTTGTACACGTCTCTCTAAAATGGGAAGAGTAAATGTTTTAAATTAGGGTATCTACACAAATGTATAATAATAAATAAAAATAATAATAAAAATAATTAATATATATTTCATGTCGACTAATTTATGGAGAAGGTTTCTATTAATCTTACTTCTAAGTTTGGTAAGTGTAGCTATTAAATTGCAGAAGATATAGGTCAAAAAATTTTTTTTCTCGGATTTTTTAAGGGTTACACTAGCAATATACCTTTCAGATTTGGTGAATAGCTTTCAAATTGTGTGAGATATATGGTCTTATCAATTTACACTAACAGGTGTATCGGTTTAGAAAGGCTGATTGGTCGTGGTCATCCAATATTTTATCGATATCTTAGGGGTAACATAATTTTAACATCATTTTAAAAATTGGTAACTCTAGCTTGCAAATTGTGGAAGATATGCGCATTTCAAATTTTTATGGCCGCATCCTCTCCATAGATTTGCGAATAGAAATTTTCTTGATTTTCTGGCCTCCTAGTGGCCGTAGCACTCGGACGGTGGCACTGTATCTTAGAGTGAAAAAAGTAACGTTCATACAAACGGATAGACGGACAGACAGGCAGATAGACAGCATGACGGACATTGCACAAAACCTATGATACCTTTGATATCAAAGTATAAAAATAATAAATATTTATAAAATATCTGGCGCTATTTTAATGCAAAATGATCCAAAATTTGTTGCGTGAATTGAGGAAAACTCAGAAAGAAAACCAGCCAACCAAAAAATAAATACATAAAAAAATAATAGTAATTAACTTAATAATAATAACAATTATAAAATTAATATTAATAACGAAACAATAATATATAATTTTACCATTTTGCTGTACTGCAATTGTATCCACAATTTTGCTTTCGATATTTTCATCATCTGGTGTGGAATTAGAATCCTTTTGTAGGGCATCTCCCCGTTGCAGTGTTTGTCGTTTAGCTGCCAAACTGCTCTCCAAACTGGCACTTTTGATGGCATTCTTCTGTTTCTGCTTCTTCTGTTTCTTGCTATGTAGACGATAAGCAGCTTGGATCTTCTTGGCAGCTTCTTCCTCAATAAATCGCTCCAATGATTCGCTGATGGCATCATTTCCAAATGAGGCCTTGGTTTCTTGGGTCGATGACTTTGTGCCAGCACTGGCGCGACGTAATCTTCGCCTAGTTAGGAATCCTCGTGCTCCCGCCTGGATCTTGGCAGCTGCTGAGACAATGGTGGATTCGGTTTCTGTGGATGTGTCCATGGCATCTGTCATTGCGGTATCTATGTGAAAATCGTCTGCGGCGATTTTGCTGGGATCATAATAATCGGAGTCAGCCTCCGACAGCGAGTACGCCATTATCTTTTTCCGAATGTTTTCCGATGTCTCAGCGTCCAAGCAGAAACTGTTGCCGCTATTTAACTCAGTGCCAAGATCAACGTCTTCATTTTCGATAAATTGAACCGCATCAACGATTGTCACCGACCGGAAAATACTTTGCGGATCATCGCCGGCGATTGTATAATGCCGTGATAATTGTGTCCGAGTAATTTCTGCCTCATTGGATACAATTCGATCTTCATCGGAGTTTCCAAATATTACGGACTCACTTTGAGCGGAACTCTCACGGCTTTCCTCACGTTGCATGCGATTGTATACGATCACATCACCATCCGGAACATCCAAAGAGGCTTGTTCTTGCAAGGAGCTCATGGGTCGAACAACGGTTTCATCTGAAATTTGCTCAACAATACGAGAGTCTTCTTTATCTTCTTTCTCTAGTTGTGCTGTCACGATCTCATCTGCTCCTGATAATGCTCCATTCTTCAGTACATTCAAATCAGTAGCAATTTCAGATTGCTCCTGATTGCTTTCTTTTCTTTTTTCAGTTTCATTGTCTGCATTATCCTCCTGATCAAGTGTAGTGCGTGAAATGGATTTCTTTATACATGGTAGCTCCTCAATTCCAGAGGAGAATTCGATCTCTCTGTTCAGAAATTCTTTCATTAAATCGAGAGTTGATACATCTGCCACTTGATAAAATAAATAAATAAATTTTAAAGCAAATTGTTTTTATATTTATATATTAATTTTACCGTCGGATTTCCTTTCACATGGTGCTTCCTCAACCCTAAGGGGCACTAGTCCTGAAGAGAAATCGATTTCTTTGTTCAGGAATTCCATTAGTATGTCTTTCAGGAAAAATATTAAAAATATGACAAATTTAAAAGAATTATATTTATATATGTATGTTTATTTTACCTTTGGGGAAAGAATCCGATTCTGAACGCGACAGAGCCTTATCTAAGCCGATTTCTACATCGCTTGTGGAACCTGCTAAATTATTAGAAGATCCATTATCGTTTTCAAATACTTTGGTTGGATATATGTCATTTTTAAGATTGCCAATATCAGTTCCCAAATTTGTTTCAAGTGTGCTATTATTTTGAGCACTTGCCGTAGTAGATTCTGTTTGTGCCTCAAATGCTTTTGGCTCGCTCGATTCTAGGATTATGGGTTGCGTGCCCACAAACCACTCAGATGACTTTGGTGCAGTTTTTGTCAAGAATCGCCTAAATGCCTTTTGAATTTTAGTGGCTGCAAGGTTTTCGCTTAATGGAGTTTTCGAATTCGGTGCCATATTGGAAGTTTCCAAATTTTGGCTTTCCTTACTCTTCTCGACCTCTGGCTCGCCTTGTCTTCGACGAGCTAAATAGTTTTTAAAGGCTCTCTGTATAATTGTTGCGCTTCTCATATGTTTTAATTGATCACCATCATCCAAATTTGTATTGATTTGATTGGATTCAGAGCTTTTATTTAAATTCTGAACGGCAGATTCATTTTCCGCATCAGCAACTTTAGTTTCCTGAATATCGATTTTAGTATTTTCGTTTTCTACTTCTACTTGAATTTCGGGAACATTATGTTCAGATTTTTGCACATTACTTCTGAATTCATTTGCAATTTCGTTTTCATTTAGCTCATGTATGGTTTGTAATTTTTGTGTTCCAAATTCTTGATAATTGAAATCAGTTGCAACTTCTTCAACTTCTTCTTCATCTTGTCCTGCTATTGAATCTCGTGGAGCTTCTTCTTTACCATCATTTTCTCCGTCATTTTGCACAGTTGTATTTTGGGCAGATTTTTTATTCTTGATTGTTGGCTGCTTAGAAGTTTTCTTGCCATCACTCGTTTCCTCAAGTGGAATGAAAAAGGATACTGATGGTTTTGGTATCACTTCATCATTTGATTCTACTTTCTTATCAAGTATGTCGCCACCTGCACTTTCAGCAGTTATAATTGGTTCTATTAGGCCCTTATTGTCTTGCTTAGACTTGATATTACTTTTTGTATCTGCATCATTGGTTCCTGTCTCCATATGAACCTCATACCACAATCCTGTATCGGAAGGGTCACTAAATGATTTAAGCTGTAGTTCAGCAATTGGTACGTTAATTAATCGGCCCGATGAATTATTTGGTATTTGTTTATCCTTAGCGACCTGCCCTTTTTTGGATTTATTTGTGGAACTTGTAATTTGTTTGCCAATTAGGGGTTTACTCAAAACTGTTGACGATCTGTTCTGCTAATGTGAAGAACATAATTTAGAATATGATATTACTTTAAAATCTTACCAGCATTTACTTCGGGACTTAACGAATCCAGCTTGACCACCTCGCTCGATTTATTTGTTGCTATTTAAACATGATTGAGTTTTAATTATATATTTAAACATTTTTGATGATGAACTTACGTATTTTATCCATAACTTCAACTTCTGTAGTATCTTTCATAATAGGGTTTTTCGATGGGCCATCTATTAAATAAATAAGATATTTATCACTAATCTATTTGCCAAATTATATGAGTCCGGATCTTAGAGTGTGGGTTTATATATACAGTAGTTATGTGAAATAATCATTTTGAGATAGGGAAAGTAGATAGTTGAGAGCTAGCATATTTTTGTATTGTACTCAATTGTGAAATGTGAGACTATATATTTCAGTTTTATCGATTTATATTATATATATTATTAATAAAAAGAATTAGTTATAATAATCAAATGTTATAATACTGATAATCAATGAACAATATCAACATGTTGAGGCTCGACTTAATCAGTCTCTAAACACTCTTAATGAACGATAATTAGTCAACACAGAAATATAACAAACTAAAAATAAATTAAGCTTAAAGTAAAATATAATATCTAAACTTTAATTTTAAAAAATAAATTTGATATATTTCAAGATTATACATTTGGTGCATGACTTTAATTTAATCTAGCTAAATTATAAAAAAAATTATATTACCTTTCGAGTCAATAGATTCAAGATTTTGTTTTTGGGTTTCATCGCTGTCATTATCCATTGGCGGTTTATCGACATCGGATACAGATATTTGTTCGTTTGTGCTTCCGTTTTTTGTCGATTTGCTTATAGGACTTTTGAAATTGTCGCTCTCCTTATTTTTCAAATCATTCCCAATCAAACGTTTGCCTCTTATAGCTTCGTCAGTGGAAGTTAATATAACGTTTTTTATTTTTTCATTATCATCTTCATCTGTTGGTTCACTTTGTTGCTCTTTTAAACTACTACTTAAGTTTTGTTCAATCATCTCAAGTTTTGATGGTTCATCCTCATATGGTTGTTTGATTTCCATTAATTTCGTATTATCAGAGTTGACTTCAGAATTTAAACTAGAACTTCTTGTAATGCTGCCATTATTCTCTTTTATTTCTTTATTTTCCTTTTCTATGCTCTTATTTTTGTCCTTTTCATTTAAACTACTGGCGTCACTCTTAATTTCTTTAGGATGATCTTCAGAGCTATCTGCAGCTCTTGAAGGTGATACTAAAATATTTGTATGTTCAGTATTTAAATCGATTTTAATTTCCTTTGATTCGTCGGATGGTTCTGCAGCTGTAAGTATTTCAGTGTCAGAAGGGGCGGCTGGATCCTTCAACTCCTTTTTCTTTTCTATGCTCTTATTTTTGTCATTTTCATTTGATCGACTGGCGTCACTTTTAATTTCTTTAGGATGATCTTCAGAACTATCTGCAGCTCTTGAAGGTGATACTAAAATATTTGTATGCTCAGTATTTAAATCAATTGTAATTTCTTTTGATTCGTCGGTGGTTCTGCAGCTGTGGTATTTCAGTGTCAGAAGGGGCGCTGGATCCTTCAACTCCTTTTTCTTTTCTATGCTCTTATTTTTGTCATTTTCATTTGATCGACTGGCGTCACTTTTAATTTCTTTAGGATGATCTTCAGAACTATCTGCATCTCTTAAGGATGATACTAAAATATTTGTATGTTCAGTATTTAAATCAATTGTAATTTCTTTTGATTCGTCGGATGGTTCTGTAGCTGTGAGTATTTCAGTGTCAGAAGGGGCGGCTGGATCCTTCAACTCCTTTTTCTTTTCTATGCTCTTATTTTTGTCCTTTTCATTTGAACTACTGGCGTCACTTTTAATTTCTTTAGGATGATCTTCAGAGCTATCTGCAGCTCTTGAAGGTGATACTAAAATATTTGTATGTTCAGTATTTAAATCAATTGTAATTTCTTTTGATTCGTCGGATGGTTCTGCAGCTGTGAGTATTTCAGTGTCAGAAGGGGCGGCTGGATCCTTCAACTCCTTTTTCTTTTCTATGCTCTTATTTTTGTCCTTCTCATTTGAACTACTGGCGTCACTTTTAATTTCTTTAGGATGATCTTCAGAACTATCAGCAGCTCTTGAAGGTGATACTAAAATATTTGTATGTTCAGTATTTAAATCAGTTGTAATTTCTTTTGATTCGTCGGATGGTTTCTGCACCTGTGAGTATTTCAGTGTCAGAAGGTGCAAGCGTATTCTCTAACTCCCTCAAATTACTACTTTGAATATGGGTTGGATTTGCGGTTGTTAAATTTGTGTCAGCTTCATCTGAGTTGTTCTCCATTTGACCATTTAAATCATTGTTGTCAACATCTTCTTTTATGCTCAGTTTTAATTTATCTTCTATTTCCTTATTTTTAGCAGTGTTATTATCTTCTATGTCAGATAAATTTGAAGTTGGAGCAATGATCTTCTGTTCTTCCTTTTGTACCATGTCTAAAGCGACCTGTTTTGGATTAATAACATCATCAGCAGTTTCAACGATTTTCTCTATAACTAATCCAATTAAATCTTGTTCGTTAGCTAGAGGTTTTTCCCCTATAATATTTGGGGGATCATACACCAATGCAACTCCACCGTCATCAGGTATAGTTACTATTTGGGTTTCTAAATCAGATAAGTTTCTTTCGTTTGTTATATTTTTATCGATACTTATGCCTTCGCTTAATATCTTCTTAGCATTCTCAGGTGAGGTATCCACATTTTTGATTGCTCTTTTGGTAACAACTTTATCGAAATCATCTTGCGATGGAAGGTTTCTCTCAAGTTCGATTTCATCTGGGATTATACTTTGAGATTTTATTTCTGTCTCAACAACGTTGCTTTGTTTATCTTGGAGTTCACCTTGAGTTAAGGTTGGAACTATTTCAGTTGAACTTGGAGATGAAGCAATAATCTGCTTGTCATCCACTTTTAAATTAGTTACGTCATCATCATTTTTTAAGATTTTCTCGGTCACTCTTTCAATTAAATCTCCTTCGTTAATTAAAGTCTGCTTCTCAGGCATATTTAAAGTATCACGCATTAAAGTAACTTCATCGTCTTTCGGCTTTGATAAATTCTGGGTCTCATCTCCAGCTATATCTTCTTTGTTTGTAATATTTTTATCGATATTCTTATTTTCGCTCAGTGTGTCTTCAGCATCCTCAGGTGTTAAATGTGCATCTTGCACATTTTTGCCTGCATTATTGGTGTTAACGGAATCAAAATCATTTTTCGATGAAAAACTTCTCTCAAGTTTGTCCTCAGGAATTGTACCTTCAGTTTTTATTTCTGTCTCAATACTATTATTTTGTTTTACTTGTGGTGTATCTTGATTTAAAGTTGAAATTATTTCAGAAGGATTTAAAGATGGGTCAACGGTCTGCTGATATTCTTTTGACGTTTCTTTAGAATCTTGGCTTAATATTTTGTCGGTGACTAATTCAACTAAATCTTGCTCTGTAGTTAAAATGTCTTCATCTGGAATATCTGTAGAATCAGGCTCTAACGTAACTTCATCGGCATTAAGTTTTGAGTTTTTCTGAGTCTCGACCTTAGCTATATCTTCGTTGTTATCGATATTTATATTTTCGCTCAATACATCTTCAGCATTATCAGTTGTGTCATTTTCCTTTTTGTTTTCTCTTATTGTAATAATTGAATCATCTGGCGATGGAATGCTTATTTCGAGGTCATCTTCAACTTGAAGTAAACTTTGAATTTCATCTTCTGTTCCAGAACCAATAGTTTGATTATTGGTATCTTGAGTTAAAATTGGAAATATTTCAGGTCGATTTGAAGATAAGGTCTGCTGATCTTCTTCTTTTGGCGTGTCCATAGAATCGAATGTTGGGATTTTCTCGGTAACTACTTCAATTAAATCTTGTTCGTTTGTTTGATTCTTTGACAAATTAAAAGCGTCAGGCACTATTGTTACTTCCTCGTCCTCCGGTTTCTCGGCTTTCTGGGCCTCTTTTCCAGCTATGTTTTCTTCGTTTGAAATATCAATCAATAGATCTCCAGCATGATCAAGTGTATCCTGTTCACTTTTGATTGATCTTTTAGTAATAACTGAATCTGAATCATTTTGTGCTGCAAGGCTTATCTCAAGTTCGTCTTCGACTGGAAGAGCACCTTTAGTTATCATTTCTGTTTCAATACTATGACTTTGTTTTTCTTGTAGTGTATCTTGAGTTGAAGTTGGAATTATTTCAGGTTGGTTTGGAGGTGGGGCAATGGTCTGCTGATCTTCTTTTGAATCGGATTTTACGATTTTCTCGGTGTCTACTTTAATTAAATTTTTTTCATTTGTTTGATCCTTTGACAAATTAAAAGAATCAGGCACCATCGTAATTTCCTCGTCCTCGGGTTTTGCGGCTTCCTTAGTCATTTCTTCAGCTACATTGTCTTCTTTTGAAATATCAATCAATAGATCTCCAGCATGATCGGGTTTCTGCTGTTCATTTATGATTGATCTTTTGGTAATAACTGAATCTGAATCATTTTGTGCTGCAAGGCTTATCTCAAGTTCGTCTTCAACTGGAAGAGCACCTTTAGTATTCATTTCTGTTTCAACACTATGACTTTGTTTTTCTTGCAGTGTATCTTGAGTTGAAGTTGGAATTATTTCAGGTTGGTTTGAAGATGATGCAATGGTCTGCTGATCTTCTTTCACCACCTCTGTTGAATCGTGTTTCAAATTAATAACATCATCATCAGTTTTTAAGATTTTCTCGGTCGCAAATCCAGTTAAATCTTGTTCGCTGGTTACAATTTTTTCTTCTGGCATAATTAAAGAATCATTCTCTTGTGTAACTCTATTTTCATCATCTGGCAAGGTTTTCTGGGTCTTAAATTTATTTTTTCTCAAAATCTGTTCTCTATTTCCAGGTGTGTCATGTGTATTTTCCATTTCACTTTTGGTATTTGCGGATTCAATATTATTTTCTGGCGAAAGACGTATCTCATAATCGCCTTCGGTTGAAAGTACACTATGAATTTTAATTGTTGTTCCAATACTATCTAATTCTGTGCTTCCCAGGCTTGTCGAGATTTTTGATTCTGTAAAAATAAAAATGATGTTATGCTTTTAATTAATGGACATAAAGAAATTAAAAACGGAATTTAGAATTAAGACTAATTTTTAATAAAATAAATAGAGGTGATACTACTAATTAAGGGGAGGAGATCATTATAATTGGAATATAAGATCTGAAATGGGGTAGCAACTTAAATTATAAGAAAATTTCTAGTACTTCTGATCAGAAATGTAAACTTATTTATCTGCTTAATTAAATAATGAATTAAATTATTTATTTAATGTCAATTAATATTACTCGTCTCAAAAATATACAAAAAGTTACAAAAAATTAAATTAAATTAAAAAAATATAAATTTAAAATATAAAAATTAAGATGTCTATAGATATTCAACAAAAATTCCGAAGAATCAATATCAATTTTGTTCCCAAAGGATTCATTATATTGTTTTCAAGAAAACTTGTTGATCACTGCAAACAGTTAAAATCGTCCCAGTCACTAGAAATTTTGGTAATAATTAATTTTTTACTTTCTAGTTATTATTTTTGGGATTTGTTATATAATAACAATTTTTCTTAAATATACTTTAAGACACCTTTTAGAAAACACTTGAAAGCTATAAGTGAACGAACAATTATTGGTCTGTGTATATTTTATCGAATTACCCTTCGAGGGTTGTGGAGGTTTTGATATGTCCTTTGATTAAGGACACGGATTTATACAAATAAGTCTAATGCCACTATATATTTTTTTCCAATAATTTAAAACGAATTTAAATGACTTCCATTGCTTACTTACTGGAATCATTCAACTCTGCTTCGAATTGATGCTGCTTTGCTTCGTTATTGACGCTTTCCAAAACCGTCTGCAGGCTTTTTATTTCCATCGAATTTGGGTCCATTATGTCTGGTGCAGTTGAAGTGAAAAAATATTTATTTAAATCTCATAATAAACACAAGAGCTTAAGATCCTAATTTTAATCATACTAAAAATTATTTTCTTAAAAAAGTTTGGGACAGAAACGGGTATTTTTTTGTCTCAATTTTAATGTGACCAGCGATATCGCCTATAAAAATATAGGAAAAAGAGGATTCTTGATATATTTTTTCTTAATTACTAAACTTTAAAATAAAATTATTGATAATTGAAAGAGAGCACTTTATAATTGAATACTGCACAGGGACTATTCTACTCATCACAGAGTGCTCCAAACGGATTACTAATAAAATATTCATTTTAATTCACTAGTTGCCGTGGCTTTGATACATTATGAAACGTACACTCAAAAAAAAAACGATATTAAATATATAATATAGTCATACTTTTGACACCGGAGGTAGCTCAACTTATTATTCAGAAATTATATTCCTAAAACGAACGGTTGTCTTTCTAAAAACCAGTCATTTTCTATTATTAAGTAGGGGGTAAATTATATAAATTTTAGAAAAAGTATGTCTAGATAAGGAATGCTTTTTTTGTATGCTTCTACCAAATTCTCACATTAGGTTTTTGTTACCTTACATTATAATTAAACATATGTATTTAAAATATTAAAATGAATTTAAGTGACTGCTTACGTACCGGAATTGTCCGACGTTGCTTCGAATTGATGCTGCTTTGCCTGGTTATTCACACTTTTTAAAACCGTTTGTAGACTTTTTATTTCCATCGAATTTTGGTCCATTATATCTTGTGTCGCTGATGTGAATAAAACTATTTGTTATATCTCATAATAAACGCAAGAACTTAAGATTCCTCGTAGAAAACATTTTTTCATCAATCCCTTTTTATATAGAAAGGAATTGGACTTTTTAAGAAATACATATAGGAACATATTTTTTTAGATTAAAATGTGCTTTAAATGTTTTAAGTTATTAAGTTTTGCCACTTTTGAGACTCCAAATTGGGAAATAAGTTTTCAGATTTCATATATTTGTCACCTACATTTTCTCAACTTCATAATACTCTTTTTATTAAATATATGCAATTGTTACTGTCTGTGAATTTTTAATACGTTTTAAAATCTCATCGCAAAGTACTTGAAAAAGAATAAGTAATTTTTAATTTACTATTATTTCTAGCTTTAGCACATATGACAATTGAATATTGGTAGCTCAAATTATTTTTATGCTTGTGTCATTCAAAAGCTAGATTTTTTCTATTCAAGTAGATTATTCTAAATTTTGGAAAGCAAGGAGTGTTTTTTAAAATATCTATACAAAATTCTCATATTAGCCTTTTTCAAACCTTAAATCAGAATTACACACAAGTATTTAAGGAATGTAGTTGTTCAATTTTCTCTAACTTTGCACTTTTACTTTTATAATTACATTTCTTGATAATAATAAGAATATCTAACAAAAAATTGTTTTCAGATTGTCTGTCAGATGTTCGAAATACATATTGCTATTGCATAGTGTTATTAGTAATTACCATTTCCATTAGAGATTATCGATTTTTCACTAGATTTTATAGCTTCAGTTACGTGCTGCTTCTGTTGGTTTTTATAGTCGTTCTCGACTTCCTCATCTTCATTTATGGTCTGTTGGTGGACTCCTTCCTCGTAATTGATGCCTCCCAACTCATTGTGCTCACCTGCCGACTCCGTCGAAAGTAGAGCCGTGGAGGCGGACGTATAGGAGCCAGCCTCGGAGGCATTGTCATTTATGTCATCGCTTTGCTCAAGTTCAGCATTTGTGTGTCTTCTGTCTTTGACCACCTTAACCATTCGTCGAAATGCTCTCTGAATAATTAATGCCGCTGTCGTAATTGAAACGCTGGTATCCAAAGGTAAAGACCCACTTTTAATTGGGGGTCGTTTCAACCTCTTCTTGGTCAAATATAGTCGACATTGTCGCTGTATAATATATATGGCACTTATATATTGAACAGAATTGTACTTTTCTACTGATGTGTTCGTAAGCTTCACAGTATTTTTAGCTCGTTTTTTCGATAAGTAACGTCGAAACTGTCTTTGAATCAGAGAAATTGCATTTAAGTAATCTGTATTTTTATATATATCTGTCGTTAGTAAATTGACCTTGGCAGATCTTTCCGCCTTTCGTTTTAAATAGTTGCGGTAATGTTTTTGTATAATGCATACTGCCCTCAAATTGTAATTATATTTATCGATCTCCAAGGTTTTGACAGATTGTTGACCTGTTTTTCCTTCTAAAACACGTCCACATGTGCATATCACCTTAGATTCTTGAGACCATTTTGCATTTTCTTTAGTGTATTTTTCATAGGCGGCATACTTCGTATAGTCAATCTTAGCTTTGCTAAGACGAAGTTTTTGAAAATATTTTCTTGCAAAGACAAGTAGATTTTCGGGATTTTCTTTAAGGACGGCTTTGATGAAGTTTTTAACTACATCCGTGAGATTTTCAGGTATAATGTAATGAACCAGTGACAATGGCACTTGTTGTCGAATGCGGTTTTTCATAATGATTTCATAAGTTTGCGGAGGTTCGTATTGAACCGTATTAGGGCGTGTTCTCATCGCCGCAATATTTTCAAAATAATGTGATGAGAATCCAAGAAGATCTTTTGGTTTTTCGCGTAAAACTTCTTTTGTATAGGCTTTCATCAAGTCGCGAAGACCTTCTGGTACTCTTGGTAAATTTATTGCTGTCATTTTTATTCTTCACAATTTTTATAAACACTCACGGCAAATGTTGAATCAATACTGGCGAAGAAAATCTCATTTTGTACCTGGATACCTTCGGAGGGCTTTGTTAGTCGTTTCCATGCTAACCTGAAGGTAGCCACAACAATTGAATTACTGGAATCACTCTGCTCACTGCTGACTCACTTTGAAAAGAGAGCAAAAGAGTGTTATTTAATTCATTTCATTGAAATCTATTATTTTTATAGGCGTCGAATGCAAATTACTTAAAGCAAATCGTCTTAGTAAGTCCTTAAGGATGCAATTTTGGACTTAGGGAATTGAATAATTCGTATGCCTTGGTAAGATTCTTGATACTCTACAAAATTAGTTTCATACTTACACTTTACATTATTTCAGAGTCAATTCTGTTTGATGCTGAAGCTGTATAAATTGCGCAAATTCACTACCTAAATTAAAATTGAGTTAAAAAAAAATAGAGAATTAAATGTATATCTCTCAAAAATAATGAAATAATTTTTTTTTATTTTCAAAAAATTGATCTAAATGCTATATTGTCTGTTAACACGAAATATTTTTATAAAATTTAAAAATGATAAACATTCTTAAAAAAAAATATATTATCTAAAATTTAAAAAAATAAGACAGAAAACTCACGAATTAAGGGTCGTACAATTTTTCAAATAAAATTATATAAATTTGTAAGCAACCTAAATTGTTTGTATATGTGGAATCTTAAAATACTAATGACTATGATAAAAATTTATGTAACAAAAATTTAATGTAACAATATGGTGTTCAGTTATAAAAAAAAACATATTTTTGGTACATTTTATAAAAATATACTTTCTGAACTGAGCGCAATTAAATTCTTAAATGTATTTTTTTAATTGTTTTTAATAATAAAATATTATGTATGTACTATTCATTATTATATTTTATTGCATTTTTTTTAATTGCACTTGTGTCTGGCTGATGCCCCATTAAATAAACATTGTCCAAAAGTGCAATATAATTTTCTTAGTTCATCCGACCGGAAATTTTTCTGCTTGATGACTAAATAAAAAGCAAACCTCCAAATTTTCAGGTGGTGAAAAAGCTATTACTTTTCAAATAAATTATTAATTATTATTACTTTTAATTTTATTTTTTATAATTTTTACTATAAGATATTACATCTATTCAATGGCATGTGTTTCTTTGCAAAAATAAACTGATATTTTTGTGTGACGCCTTTTCAGGAGACATCATTTAATTTTTTCAATCGGGGATTGAAACTGATCCCATTTAAAATATTTTGTGCACGATGCTTGCACCCAAATATGTACAATCGAATCGAATTCTGTAATATTTAAAAATATATGAACCGATTAGGTTTATTTTGATATAATACGCAGTAATGAAGATATGGCAGGTGATATTATTTAAATTGAATTATCCAGACAAATATCTGGAAAATTATGCAAGGGAAGTGACCAAGGAACCATAACATTACAAAGAAACATAATTGCCTTAATTACATATTGTGCTGTACAAAAATTAAAATGAAATATTTATGACCAAATTTGAATACCATCTAGGCAATTTCTCCACGTCAGATAAAGTGTTAAAATGGTGGGTTCTGTGCCAACTGGGGCATATTGGAATATTGATCGATTTATATTTCTCCAAATATTTTAAAACCAAATGGTAGATTGCTGGTGATACCTTCAGAGATGGGCGTATGGATTTTCCTTCATATAGGCATATTATCGAAAACACTCTTCAAAGACCTATTTCTCAATTTTATTTTCTGTGCCAGAAAGCAGTTTAGAAGCAAAATACGCCAATTAATGGATTTAATTAAAGTAATTGCCAAATCTTATTGAAAAACACGAGATATACAATTATTATTTAATATTATCTATTTTCTTCGATGCGACATAAGATAGGTATATCATCATGTCTAGCAATATCCGTTGAATTAGATAACACATTATTCTTTACAAAATCGTTCTTAAATTTTTTCCATTTGAGATTCCTCAGAAAATCATCGAATAAAGCTTCTCTCGATGGAATAATAACGTCTAAATAGACTGATCTCCGTTGCCATATATTTCCAGGATTTTGTTCCTTGTCCATTAAGAAGAATCTGGGAAGTAATAAGCACTGCACCGTATTTCGAGCCATTATCACACGATGTTGAATGTGTTCGCCTAATCCAAAAATTCCGCCAAATGTTATGGAACCAACATCTATAAAATGGCTTTCGTAGTTGTCCGACTACAATAAAAAAAATGCAAATAAATGTTACATAAGCTTTATTAGAAATATGAAAGACCTATAGAGAGCCCAAATTTCTCAGATCTTAAAGTTAAACTATTTTTGGATGAACGTGCTCTACCTTGAAAAAACTGAAACATTTTTAGCTTTGGTTAGTTCTCAATATGATACAGTCATTAATTTCTTCTTCATAAAATTTAATTTGACTATATTTGAGTCATGGTGAGAATTCCACATGGCAATTCTGTAATCATTCCTCATAATTTGAGAATCTACACATGAAATGTAATTCTATCAATATAATAAATTCCCTTCAAAAGGGCTAGTTGAACTATCTAACAGGATTTTACTGACTCAACTTATTGCCAGACTGTCAGCAAATCACGTGGAGGCTCAGATAAACTTAAATGAACGCGATCTGCTGATTAAATATGACTATTTATATTTCATATATATATGTATATTCATTTTGATTGAAAGGTGTTTTAAAATAAAAATTAAATTAAATTATAAAAAGTAAATATGCTTAATATATAAATTAAAATGAGTGGAAAGTAAATAAAATAAAGAATATAATAGTAATTTAAACTTGGGTCCAAATAGCGCTTCAACTTAAATTAGGATTGACACTAATCCAAGACACATTGAAATTTGTGCACGATTTGTGATGGGTACTCATTTGAGTACGAGCACTAAAGGGTATCTTCCGCTTGTCGACCTCCCTCGACTAGAGCACTTAACTTGTCACTTGTATAATCCATCATCGCTGACCTCAAATAGTGTATATATTTTCGCAAGTGAGCTCTTTGAGAACTCAATGACGCAAATGTCTATAGTAAAATAAGCTTATTCATTTTGAGGGCAGAGTGCTGGACAGCAAAGAGGCGAATTATTCCGTTCTTATTCATTTATTTAATGTCGACGAATATCAGCCGACAAAGAAAAATACAAAAAGTTAAAGATGAATTAAATTAAAAATAAAAGTTAATTTTTTAGTTTAAATTAAAAACTAAGAACAATTTTTTAGATATTATATTTATTTAGTAAAATATATTTAATCTGAATTAAAAAAGATGCAAGACAAGACAAGACTTTTAAAATTGAATTATGAAAGATCGAAATGAAAACATGACAATTAGTTAGGGAGGGAAAGTCAATAAGGAGGAGTCCACCGGTGAAAAGGTGAGTTATAATCTGATTTATGAAAAGTCAATTTACCTTTCCTATAAATAATAACATTTTGAAACTCACTGGTCTTCTTTCACTTAATTTTTTCAGATCGCCCTTCAATTAAATCCTAATTAACCATTTGAAAAGGCGTCACGCCCACCTAAATAAATCCCTTTTACACTGGAAATATATTATATTAGATGTAGCACGAGGAAACTCTTCATTCCCTCACCCAGTGACAAGACATAAGATGAAAATTAGGCCGATCCAGATGCGTATTCATTTGTTGCATCCTCTCTGAGACGTAGATCCGTTAAACGAGAAAAGTAAGTCAGAAAGGTGGACAGGATAGTAATAGAAAGTAATGTGCTGTGTAGGAGCTAAATAAGTTTTCAGAAAAATGTTTCACCTGTAAATGTAGATTGTGCAGTGTCTGTCTGTTTGTCCGTTTGAAAGCAACACCCATTCCGCAAATCAACTTATATGGTTAAGAATAAAAAGTTGCAAGAACTCGGTTAATATCTCGCATGCTGATTTGGTGGCCGTTTGGCTTGGGCCACTATGTAAGCCCTACCAGAAACTTTGGCTGCTTTTATTAGTGTGGTCTTCATCTGAAACATGATTCTCGGTCAACTTTGGTCGCCATACGTGAGGGGACAATGGGAGACTTGTGGCAGTCAAAACAAAATTATCTTTCTTTATAAAACTCACTTTACTTTATTCCCAGCAACTCTACTCTTCTCCTTCAAGCTTCTGATCACACCAATGATATTGATCGATATCGATATTATATGTTAAGTACATAGCATGAAAAGTTACAGATGTTATGTTACAGTCTTAGTGCTACACAAGTGGCCGGTTACAGACTGTTACTGTTATCCGCTAGCATGGCTATGCAAACTGTGCACAAGGTTTTGCCATTTGGCTCACATTGGGTTCAGGATATCAATGGCTTAACCATTTTATTTAGCAAATGAAGGGATATTTGCTCTGACTTTGTGGAAGGGACGATTTAAGAATCTTCTACTATGTTCAGTACCATGTACATTTTATTTGTACACTTGTCTGCATAGACTGGGCTCTGCTGACATACCTGAAGAGATTTGAATTATCCAATGTTGAAGTCACAATGCTGAATTGAATTGATTTATATTATTTTTAGATGATTTCGACAGCTTAACTGTTTTATATATTTGGCTAGGACAAATAATAATGATAATAAAGAACTCACCGCTTCACTTTCGTTTTTGCTGATCACATCCTCTGACTCTGAAGATTTGACGGTTTTCTTATTTGTACTCAAATCACTTTTAGTATGAAGAAACTCATTTTCCGATGTGTCTACTAGTTCGTGAACTGTTTTTCCATTTTTTTGAACCACCTATAAATATTGGATAACCCAAATTTTATTAAAAGCATATTGGCCTAGGTTTAGTTGTTACAATTACCCTAATATGTAGACACTGGAGTATTACACATTCACCGCTTAAAACAAAATGCACATTTGTGAGTGTTCCTTCGTCCCGGCTATAAATTGTATCCAAAGGATTAAATTGCCTCAGGGAGCATATTTTACACGCATGCGAAAGCTATAATAAGATTTTGGCTAGATGCCCAATAATGTTAATTTTTTATGAGGTTTTCTTACCTGATCCTCGTTGAGAAATTCAAAGTAGTCTAAAGCCCTAAAGGCTTTTTTCTTTTCATTCAAAATCTTCTGCATGTGTGGCCTTAGAGTACAAACATAGTTAAAAGCTCAGCAGTCACACAAAATATACGTTGAATTGGTAGCAACACCAAATGCAAAATAAATGGGAATGGAGTGCATCAATTCGTTTAAAGATTCCCAGCCAAAAAAAAAAAAACAGAAAACAAAAATAAGCACAATCGTTGCGAAGTGAAAGCAAAATTCAGATGGCTTGGGGGTCGAAAGGGTCTGTTTTGTTTGTGCCAACCTATATTTGCAGTGCGAAGTAGACGCCCCCTTGGCGAGAAGTGTGCGGGGGTGATGGAGGGGAAGGGGGCCATGTTTTGCTATTCATTTTGATTGAATCGAATTAGGACTTAACTTTGTTTATTTCTGATTAAATTGGCTGGTGCAGGCCTCTGCTTTTGGTCACGAAGCTTGAGAAATGCTCCGATTTAATATATATCGCGTGCTGACTCTATGTATTGAATTTGGATAAGACTACATACACATGCATATACTAAAATAAATACATACTTACATACCATGCAGATGCACAAACCACAATTTTCTAAACCAATTCTTTTTAAATCCTCAATGCAATATGAGACAACAATAAGAATTGTTATTTGGAGTGTCAAATGTGAATAGTGGACACAGACGACTCTTGATACTATTCAGGAATGCAATTTATAATACCCACTGCATAGTGTTTTTTTTTTTTTACTTACTTACTTCCATATCATTGCCAACAAACTACGATTTATGTACAATTCAATTCAGTGTTTTTTAACTATATATTTCTTCTGTATTAAATCTTGAAAATATATATTTTATTAAGGAAAGTTAAATCGATTTTTATAAAAGTTATGAGAGTATAGCCTCGTTTAGTCTCTTACATCATCGCATCTGTTTAGATAACTACGGATAACTTGTGTATAATATATGACGTAATTTCAATGCCATTAGGCATTTTTAAATTATCATTACCATACTGTGTCCAGTTGTAATCATACCAACTTTTCCCGTTACAATACCAAATAAAACATCGTAGTCGGAAAATCGTTGTCTCATAATAATAAATTTAAGAACACGCACTATCTACAAACGCATATTTTCCTTTTTGAGGAAGACAAAAAAATAAACATTTTTGTTCAGAGTTTCTCAATTTCTTATCAAAGATTTTTCCCAGATTGGCAAATAAATAATTTTCAATCATTTTTTCGTATTATATTTTTGTTTTTTTGTTGGTTGCTGTATTTAATTAATGTAAATATATTTAGTGTTAATTATGTACAATACAATAGTTTGAAGTAGAAGATTGAGATTGAGGGTGTCAAAGAATACTTCGAAAATATTTGGAAATACTAAGAATCTGAGCACCAGTAATCCTCTTTTTTTTTAGATATGGAGGTGGCTTATATAGACGCATGTATAAGAATTGATTAAAGGTAAATTTCCTAAAACATTAAGAAACTTTTAATTGTTTGATTATAATCAAGCGTCAAATAATTAAATAGGATATTTAAGATAATTTAGTTAATAATTTATAATCTAAAAGAAGATTCTCCAGACTTGGAGGGAGGAAGGATTATCTTTTACGTTCGTTATAACTTCCAGCGAAATTCAACCTGAGTAAAGGTAAACACATATGCTTCTTGCCCGGCACAATATTAACAATTCAAGAAAAAATAATAATTGTTATGGTTAACCGCCAATTGGCGCATATTTCAAATTTGCATCTCAACTGTTACCCATTTAAACAAAATAAAATCCAGATAAATATATCGGAAATACCAAAAATATACCACAAATCTTAAATCTAATCGATTTCTTCTGTTGCGCAACATACCCGTAATCGATTGCTTCAATGTTATCGACCATTTGATAATAACAGAGCATTTACAGCACCGTAAGGAAGCGGCGAATGCAAATATTTTACTAAAATGTATTTTAAAAATGTTCAAAGCAAATGGTGTCCGTGTTGCACCAAAAATTTAAGAAGTAAAAATAAAGCCGAAATCTTAAAAAATGTAGATATCAATTAATAAATTTGCACTTTCAACTTAATTTGATTAATTTAAAAAAAATCGCTATTGAGAGTATTGGTTTTGCGCAATAATAATAATAATAACCAACGTATTTCTATTTCTAGCTCTATTTCTACAAGTTCAGCGATTGCAATTGAAGCATGTATGTCTTCCAAAAAGAATCATAATCGGACTATATTAAAAAAAGTAATTAAAAATATCTCACATCACATGTAAGAGTTTATAAGCGCCAATGCCGTTTAATGTATGTTTATAAGTTTATGTACATATATATTGTATATTTTAACAATTTAAATAAATATCCTATTAAATAAATATCAGGGATTTTATCTGTATAAGCAAAAAAAAGAAAAACAAAACATTGTATGATTAAACGATTCCGTAAAACATTTTAAATTAATTACAGAAATGTATTAAAATATTTAGAGCTTTAACATAACAGATATCGCCTAAATTTAAAATAACGGATAGTTGTGCAACAAAGTGCTGCAGCTGCGCAATTCGATTTCTAGCATGTGTGGTGAGAAAGTAATATTTAAATACGCGCCAAAAGACAGAATGTGTAACTTTAAAGAAGAAGACAACAGCTGATTCATAGTGAATGGTTAATACGTAAATAGTTTCATTTTACTTTGTCAATGTAGTAAAAACTTAGTAGCAATTGTGATTTAAATAAATAGTTTAATTTTAACAAAAAGCATCAGTAAAATGGAGTCAAATTCAAATGAGGAAGAACGAGACAAATTAAACACTGAAGATAAGGTAAGTAAGCAATGAAATCGAAATTATTGTGGCATAATAGAAAACTTTCACATTTCGCAGCTGTCAGAAAAGTCCACTAAAATGTCTTCACTTACCTTGGGCACAATACCAATAAAAGCAGTTATGCTTTTCTTGACAGCAACTGTGCTGACAGCCGTACTTGTTGAACTACTGCCATATTACACTAAAATCATAAATAAGAATAACACAACAGACACAGAAATTATGCCAAATCGCAGACGAACTTATTCAGTTTATAGCAATAGTCCAACGGAGGAGCATTTGGTGCATGTTTTGGATTTGCTTCAAAGGTTTGGCTATGAAAGAGTTGAGCTGGCAAATGGTGACTGGGACCTATTGTGGGCCCATGATTATCCATTCACGCGGAATCCCAGCCTAAAGCAGTTGGGCGATCATCAGCTGGTTAACCATTTACCCGGCTGTGGATATTTAACCAATAAAGTCGATTTGTGCACGACGCGCTTGCCCTTTTTGCCTCGCGCTTTCCGGCTGCCGGGTCAGCGGGATGAGTTTCTGGAATATGCAGCAGCGCATCCGGACGTACTCTTTGTGCAGAAGCACAACGAACACAGGCACATCAAAGTGAAGGCTCCCAATGATATTGATCTCAAGTCGAATAAGTCGTTTGTCCAGGAATTCATTCAGCGACCATTTTTAGTGGATGGATTTAAGTTTGACATTGGCGTTTATGTTGTGATCACATCTGTGAATCCACTGCGCGTCTATATCTACAATGGGGATGTCCTCTTTCGTTACTGTCCTGTCAAGTACTATCCTTTCGATGCCGAGAACCAGGATAAATACGTTGTTGCAGATGATTATTTGCCCAGCTGGGAAGTTCCTTCGCTACGAAAATATTATAATAGCTACGGGGGAAGTATGCGTACCTCTTTTGAGGCCTATGTCCGAGATCAGCACAAGGATCCATCCCAAATATGGACACAAGTCGAGCATATTATACGCACAACTATTCTATCGAAAGAACAGGATATAACTAATAGTCTACGTGCTTATAAGACGCACAAGTTTTTCGATCTATTGCGGTTCGATCTGTTTATTGATGAGGACCTCAAGGTGTACCTCATGGAGGCCAATATGTCCCCGAATCTTTCATCCGCCCATTTCAAGCCAAACGCACTTTTGTACGAACAGGTGCTTTACAGTGCCCTCAACTTGGTCGGCATTCGACCTGTGACAGACTCTGGAACTGGTAGCAGCAAGTATGTAATAAAAATTAAAACAATTATATTTACTCACACTTATAATTATTATTATATTTACTGCATTTTTATTACAGGCTCTCTGAAATTGTGACTGCTGATAAAAATTTGGCAACGGGGCTCAATAATTGTGCAAATAACGATTGCAACAAATCATGCAACAAGGCAGAGTGCAGCTTGTGTGTGCCTTGTTTGAGTGGCACGGAATATGAAATGCTTCGGAGTGCACACGATGAGCACCTGCATCGCATCGATATGAAGCGCATCTTCCCCAAGCCAATAGTAAATATTATTTCATGCTGCTAAAGTCTCTTTTTTAATCATTCTGTATTTTCAGCATAATTTTGGGACATTTGATATTGATGTTGAAACTAGAAATATGACGAAAAGAAATGCTTGGATATCTCGTTGGTTCTACAATAAATGTGAATATGACCGTAACTGGTGCACGTGACACCATCCGTTCTTACGGCGGATCACAAGACAACTGAAATATTAATTTGTTAATGACAATTTAAAATTTAAACGAAGACTGGAAGAAGAAAGCAATGACAAAATTAGCTTAATATATATGGGAGTTCTATTTTGACCCAAAACAGTAATAAAAATCATATCAAAGTGCTCGAATTGAGAGTGTACGACTAGGGGATACCCCCTACTCAGCCATAGCCTGTCATATAGAAAAATTGTATAATTTAACACAAGTTAAACTAACAGTTTCATATTCACTACGTGGTTTGTGGGTCTTTTACATATTTTTGTCTATCTGTTCTGATGAACGCAACCTTTTTCGAATTCTTTAAAGCTTGAGAGCTTGAAATATTTACTTATCCAAAGTATTTAGCTTGATAGCCAATACTTTTCCCATAGTTTTAAAGTTCTACTCAATACCATATTTATTTGTTATTCATTTTTTTTAATATGGACAATAATCTGTGAACTCAAATTGTAATATAATTTTAGATATTGAGCTTTAAAATAAATATAACAATTTTTAAATTAAACATACAAATCAAAGTGTACTTATTAAATAAATAAATCTGCGAAAATGTATGATTCTGTCTAAGAAATGTACATCAAATAGTTTAGATAGCGGGAGAGATGAGATATAGACAGTTTAAGGACGAACCAATTACTAAATTGGTTGATGCTGCTGCCAACACCAATTGCATTGTATATTAATGAAAAGAATAGTGGAATGTTGACTACGTCTTAAAAAATTATATTCTAAAATTTGCACAGACATTTGAAAATAATAAAATAAAATAATATTTTCATATCAAAATGTTCCTTCAGTTGCCTCGTACTTTTTATGGTTAGGTTCTCAATCATTTGTATACCTAAAATATTCACTTCTGTTCGTTAAACCAAAATTGTAGTTTTTTATGTTTACATAGGTAACCCAATATATCCTGAGCGATTAACGCACAGTCCAAAATATCCACCTAATGCAGATAATTGGGAAACTCCGATGAGGTTTTTGGGAAATTTGATCATCAAGTGGGGTAAAAATGGGGTCAAGTGGGGTTTGTGTGTCAAACTTTAGATACAAATATTGACATTTATTCTATATTTATTTTAGCCGTTCGGCGGGCAACCTAATTAAATGAGCTGTTAGTGAGTCAGAATTATAAATGGAAATGCAATTAAAGACACTTGTTTGCTCTCGTTGAGAGGGCTTAACTTGGAGAAACAATGAACCCAGTCTTAGATAGAGTAGTTTGCATTTGTAACTGTAACTGTAATATCTGAAGAAACATCAGTATTAATATATACTTTGTAAAACCGCTTTCATTTCAACAACTGCTCAGAAATGTTGTTTTGTTTTCAACAAACATAGAAACTAATTATGCTACGACCATTTTTTTTTTACTTTTCAACACAATGTTTAGAACAACGTAGAATATTCAGAAAAAATCGCCCAAAAATGTAGAAAATCGGTTTTGTATGTAGAAAATATGTTTTCACATATAGAAACATTTTAGATATTTTTTATAATTCAAATAAAATTAATTCTGAATTAAAAAGAAAAATATTTAAAAAAAAAAAAAGTTTTCCATTTTTACTTGCTATACGCTTCTTAAATATGTATTTATTGTTTACCTTACTTTAAAATTTAAATATATTTTTCGAAACTGCAGAGCTGACTGGAGTCAGTCTCTCCCTGAAGACTAGTCCGGACGGTATTTGAAATATATTGAAGTATACGAACAATAAAAAACACTTGACCAGAAACCAGCTTAAAACACATTTAAATTTTTAAAAATATATTTCAAAACAATAGAAAATATTTCTGAATAAAAAACACTCTCTAATTTTAAGATTTTTTTTTTTGTATATTTAGAAAAGATTTTTTTCTGAGTGTAGAATCTGGAACAAATATGCTTTGTTTGAAGGCAACCTGTGTGATAAATTGTATAGAAATTATAGTAAAGTGCCGAAATATATTGATTCCGGCAGCGCTTAAATCGATTAAATATAAAAGGGAAAGCCCAGCAACAGAGTCCAATATAAGTATGTATGCAAGCACTTCTTCTAAGGAAAACAGTCTGTCCTTACCTGGGTAGTTACCCAGTTGTGGCACTTGGCATAGGAGAAATGTGCCCATTGACAGAATATTGACAGAAGCTATTTCACTTTTCGGGCGTCGCCCTCGTCCCTTGACAGACGTGACAGTCAACGACTACAACGACCTCCCCACCGCCCCGCCCACATTCTCACATGCGTACCAACTTGCGGCCAATAAGTGAGAGGGGGCGAGGCAGAGGGAGAGGAGGGGCTGGGGCATAAAGGAGTTGGGCATGGTTTCCGTCCGTGCCAAAAGTTTTGACTGCAATTCAATAAACAAACGGGATCATTAAATATTTGGCCCGCTGCATGCTTTTGGGCGCCCAGTTCTCAAATGTGGAATGTGGAATGTGGATTCAGAAATGCAAATGGATATTAATAAGCTACAAGAAGCAGAAGAAGAAGAAAAAGGTCTGGCCAGACCAGAACAGACCAGAGCAGAGCAGGCCGTCTCAGCAACAACAAAAATTCGGCAGAGCTGAGCAGCCAACTATACAGCGCCCCCGTCTAAGGTGTTTTAATGAATGTTGCCAGGATACAGGTGCCAGGTGAAGCGATTTTGTTATTTTTATTTACTTTGACAGTCAGCACGTGAAACTCAAAGCAAACGTTGCGGACTTCAAGTCGACCCGTGACCGGCTCTGTGTGAACTTCGAATATTTGCAGTGCAGTGCATCGCAGATGCACAATTCACAATTAAATTTTGTTGCATTCGGCAGTTGGCTTGGGTCGGTCAGCGACGCATGTTATTCGAACTAAAGTGCTAAGTTGCCAAATGGGTATACCCAAGTAATCGTCTTAATTCACAATTTCGATCGCAATGAAACCGTTCACGAACTTCAACTACAACTTTTCCCCGGGACGCAAGCGTTCAAGTGCGAGGAGTCTGATTTATCGTGTCCTCCCGCTGATTATAATCCTACACACATAGGTTCTCATTGACGGACTTGCAGCTCCATAATCGACATATTTACTTAAGTCTGCATACACATTATAAGTACGTATCAACTGAAAGCATTTCGTTAATCATGAAATCATCTTCAGCTAACACAAATCATGGCATAGTTCAATTACAATATGTAAATGCTTATAAATAAGTAAGTATTATGACCACAATTTAAGTCACCTGGGTCACATTCGGGTTGGTGACCCAGTTCCCTGGGTTAAGTTGGGTGCGTGTGGAAATCTAATAGTATTGAAGCATTTTTGTGCGCACTTCCAATGCTATTCAGGCACTTAAATAAAACATTTCTTCAAAAAAATGTGGATTATATATATATTTATTTTATATTGAACGTTTCTCCATAATTAAATAGATTACTTAGAGAACTTTTCAAATTAATATATATATATATATAATAATAATAATAATAATATAATATATATATATATATATATATATTTTTTTTTCTTTAATACATTGATACATATTTTACGTTGTGTTTCAGATTTATTTTTGTGAATTTTAAAATTCCAACTTTTGGGGAAATGCTCTTTAATATATATAACTTTCCCTTCAACTCTCTTTATAAAGGGTTAACTTTTTATATATATATAAAATTTGACTAGGAAAAATGTATTTAGTCATAGGAAAACTTGCTCAATTTTTAATGTGGTGTGAATACTAAAATTTTAGGCCATGGGGGAATGCTTTCAAAAATATTTAGCTTTCCTTTCCACATCTCATATTCAATACATTTTTTTTTGGAAAATGTTGCCAACTTTTATTGTCTTACACATTAACATTTTTCTATTTGTCTTTAAGGAGAGTTACTAGAAATATACAATTAATTTAGTGATGTAGACTAGAAGTTGATACACGCTAACAGAGAAAGGGCAACGACAAACGGAAATGACAATATTTGTTCAACTTTTGATACACTTGGTTGATTAAATGACACAAATATATATTTTATATGTGGAATGCAAACCTAGGCACTGGGTTTCTTCTAATCATGAACTTTAAACTAGGAATGCTTGCTTGTTTTCACGATGATAAAATGTATAATAAGAATAAGAAACATTTTTGAAAGTGGCAGAAGGAGCCATGTCCACCCTAAAAGAATATTCCTGATAAGAACTAAAGGCTAAGCCATGTTGGTCAGTCCAAATATCCGTCAATCTCTCTATATTAATGCCTCTACTTCGGGCACTATAATATCTAGATGCTCCAAATTGTGTTCTATGCTACTATTCTACTACTAGATTTATATATTAAAAATATCGATAGATATCGATTCGCAAACACCTAAACATTTCCTATAGTTTATAATCAGTAACATATCACATATTTTATGTCTTGGATAACATCATCAACAATTTTAAAACACCTATTTTTCATTCCCTTAGGAACTCTAGAAAGAGAAACAATGTTTGTCAAACCGAACAACTTTCATGGTTTATTTTACTAGGGTATTGTATTATATTCAAGTAGAACACTCTTACTTTTTTATTATTATGAACTAACAACCAATGTAGGCTAATGCTGGATGTAGGGTATCTGCTAGGCGATCAGTCCCGACTAGACCACTTTGTTATTCATTGTGATGGCATGTAGCACGCGAGGAGTTTGATCTGATAAATGCATCATACCTGTGACCTACAGTGCATAAAGAAAAGTAAGAGTGTCCTAGGCAAGACTGCTCGACGGGTAGATACTCTATACCTGCCCTAAAACTAATTAGTATCTAAGTATCCGTGCTGAACTGTGCCTATGATTCTTAAATATTATTACTATTATTAAATACAGTTATTGCAGCTATAATCTGAGCAATCTAGGTAAAATGGGGAAGGGGGTGCGGTCATACTGTTTTTTACGTATGATCGTCATAAAACGTTTCAGTGTGCTTAAATGCTAAAAATCATGGCCAAATTTCTCACAAGGATGGAGAGTAATAAAATATTGGGGTGCAATTAAATTCAGAATATATAAAAAATATTATTGTTAAAATCAAAAAGATAAAAGAAAAGAAATATTCGATAAGGCGAAGATTAAATACTCTTGCAGAAATAGGTTCAGCTGTCAGCAACTAATTTTAATTATTCATTATACATAAATATATAGTAAAGAGTTGACCAATATCGAACTATTATAACATAAAGTGAAGCTACATTGTTTAATTTTGGTTTTGTTTTACAATTTTGGGTTAATAATAATATTTATAAACAATTGACTCTTGTCTGCAAGGGTATTTAGGATTCGGCGTGACGAATTCGCTATTAATTGTTGCTTATAACGCTAAGCATGGAAATGTTAAACGCAAATATAGATGTGGTTTATGTGTCCCCAATTAATCCGACAATTGCGAATTAAAGTACGACATACTTGTATTTTTGTGCACCCCACTAATGCAGACCAAGGCAAAACTACTTATGGATATCAATTTACAACTGGCGGCCAACACATGCCTTGTGTTGACTGACGAATAAAGTTGTGGCAAACAAGCAATTAATAAACATTGCTGCCCTCTCCGAGAATAGCCGTAGCATGCAAATGAAACCTTCACTAGCCAAACCCGGTTATATTGTATGGCAACAAACCCCGGAAGCCCAAACACTTCACATACAACAACTGGTGAACAAGTTCTCTCTCTTATTAGTCGCAGGACTAAACTGAATGTGTGGAGATCCGGGCCATAATTTCTATTCGTCACCACAATATATATGCTCGGACCTTTGCTTAGAGCTCGGCCTCCGGGCTAAAGTTCATGCAATCCTCCGAATTAATGGAAAGTCCAGTCGTATGTTTTGACCACCACTGGTAACCATGGCTATAGACTTTACGGCGAGAGCCAGAGAGGTCATTACAAGAACTTGCATGCAAATCGAGTTAGGGTGTTTCGATAATATTTCCCAAAAACATAAATGTAAATATTACACTTGAATTTTCTTTAAAACTAACACATATTAAGTATTTTTGCAGTTCTGTGTAAAGTTCATTTGGGAAACCTCTTTTGCGAATCGCTAAATAAATTCTAGTTAATATTCGGTTATCACAATAAAATGTTATTATGCAAATTTCCTATAGCTTCTATTTTAACGGAACCATTAGTCAGCTCCCAAACTATTCTTGGGTAAGGAATTAATTTGAATTTCCACAAACTTTGAAAGCCACGGCCATTCCAAGTTCCAGTGTATTCGCTGACTAGGACACGCTACGTGCTTCTATTCCAGGACTAGAAATATAACACATTCCGGACTAGCTCTCTCGTTCAAACTGTCCAAACGCAAATCAAAACCGCAGTCCTTTCGACGTGGTCAAGACTCCGTTTTAATCGTAATTTGTGTTTTCAATTGTAAATTACTAACTCTGGCGCTTGTTAAAAAATATTAAAAATAAATATAAATTGATGTTTGCATTTTTACAACAAAAGTATTCAAGTTTAACAAAATAAAATTTAATTGTGACAATGCTGTTTGTACGTTTTAGATGATTCGCTTAAACTATTGCAAAGATCTAAGGAGTAAAACCCCCTTTTGTCACGTTCTGTGCTCAACAAAAATACAAATCATTCAATTAAATTCAAATAATTAAAGCCAAATCAAATAAAAAAACTGCGATGCTTTTACTCAATTAACTTTCGTCGGACTGTTTTAATTACAAAAAAAGTGCAACAATAAATCAACACAAAAAAAACACCAACAAAAAATGATCTAAATTTAGCTTTGGGTTGTAGTATTTTGTAAGTAAAAATACAATAAGCAGCTATTTTCGGGGTAGCGTTAAATAATGGATGCATTATTAGCTAAATTAAGTCAAATAATTCAACCCACTAATTACATTTATTCGGGTCAAGATTCTCTTAACACCATTATATTTGTGCTCTTTGAAAAATTGTATGTCTGCATGTCGTTCATGTAGGGGATGCCACGCCCACTGAGGGGCTGGCAAATCGATAGCAGCTCCAGCCACAAAATTTGAAAAGCAGATAACTATTTGCATGGTTAATTTATGTCTGTATTAATTAATGTCTTCAGCTGTTATCACAATGCAATCAGAGTATTACACAGTCGGTTACTTCCGACTGCAACGCTTAATCACTTGTTTAATTTTAAATCTTTTATACTAATAAATGTTGCATGTCGAAAGATGGGTTTTGTGTGACATATAATTCAAAGCCTACCTCGATTAAAAATGAGCGGTTATTTTGGACACACCGAAGATAATTGTTGACCGGAGGTAATCTGTTGAAATTTAATTTTTTGTCAGAGTTTGAAATATTATGTTTCTGTACGGCCTTGTGGTATCGAAAATGAACCAAAAAGGAAACAAACAAAGATTATTCACCTAATTACAGAGAAAATGTCTATTATGTTCGTCTTCGTAATTCCAAAACAACAATTGTTGAACAATTCACACAAGATAAGAGCTACACGCCAAACAGAAATGAAAGTAAACATATTTATTTCTTGTAAAACTTGGAAAGTAAGCGTCGTTTTGCTGAAGAAATATAAACATTTCACACCTGATACAGCGAGGCGTGAAACAGGAAACTTATAAATGACATTTGTTTAAAACCTATAAAAATATTTTAAATTCCGAACAAAAATTGACAGACAGCAGATTAAATACGGTCTGCAAGAGTATTTACTCTTCGGCTTGTCTAAGGTAATTGATCTTCCTTGTTAATTTGTAAATTTTTTTTATATATATTTATTTTCATATTTATTTTCATCGTGTTTCTGAAAATGTGCCAAAATCTGTGATATATTTAATTTTATTATGTGAATCTTGTCGTGAACATCCAAAATTTGAAACAGTCTTGAACTGCGCGCAATACATAAATCATAAGTATGTCCATCATCGTGGCAAATAGATGAAGAGACAAGAAACAAATTGATAGGTCAGTACTCACAATAGCTTAACTACATTTATAATTTGAGAGCTTATTTATACGCACTTATAAGAAACAGTTTTAGCAAGATGAATTTAATTGGTTTAACTTGTTAGCTTCTTAGCCGGTCAATTGTTTTAGTTTCTATTTCCCCTGTCTTTCGTTTTTTTTTTTTTTTATTTTTTTGGACACTTTCGAGTTTTATCGATTTAAGTTAAAATTGTTCGACTATGTACACACATACTGAGGTTATTGTACCCAAAATGTATCTTAGTGTGCTGACCTTTAATCTCTTCCCGTCAACGCGGATAAGTAATATATTGAAATGCATAAACTGGTTTCAGCCGAAAGTACTCACTACCGCACATGTGTGTACATATCTATGCATGCTTATATATATATATATATATTTATATATATATATATGTATGTATGTATGTATGTGCGACTTTCAGACAACACAGCAATGCAATTAACCTAAATCAAAATAGACCGTTTGGTTGCGTGTAATTCGGGTAGTTAAACCATGTGAAATCTGAGTCAAATTTTAGCTGACTGGAAACAGTTTATTTTGTCCTACACACTACATAGCCACTAAACTAATTTACTTTACGTCAATGCAGATGCTTATTTAATTCTATAATGTAAAAGAGAGACTGTAAAATACATTATTTTTTCTGCATTCAACAAAATTCAACAAGATTTAATCAACAATTGAGACTCCTTTGAGACAAATACTTAAGCCCTAAACTTTGCAGCGCATAATCAATAAGTGTGTCACTAAAGAGTAGGATTTATCGTCGATTAACGTCTAGTCCAACCAGTTGGGCCAGCCGTTTATGTCCTGCACCTATTAAAAATGGTAAAGAGAGTATTATGAAGATATGCAAAAGTATGTGACGAGCAGAAGGTTTAATCTTTGAACCAAACAGGTATTTTCCTAATCAGCATTGAGTCGACCTAGCCATGTTTGTCTGCTGAAGCAGAAGACATATAATTTTGGAATATAAGTTTTTGTACATCATACGCAGATTAATTTTGTTCATGGGCTTTCCTATTGCCTGAAGCAATATTTTAATATATTTGTTCTCTTATTGAAGAGTATTATTGACGGCTAATGCATAACCTAAGTGGTTACGGCTAAATTTTTATTTAAAAAATTGGTAAAAAGGATATTATGAAGACATGGAAAAATATGTAACTAGCTGAAGTTATCATCTCTAAGCATATGTTCGACTATAAAAACAGCAGACATAATATATTGCATTTAAGTTTGTGTATAAAATTTGCAGATTAATTTTGTTACAGGATTTTCCTAAGACCGATAAAAATCGCTTTCTAATGTTTTTGATTAGAATATTTTCAAGGTTATAGAGCCAGAGGCTCTATTTATATTTTTGTATTGAAAATGAGAATTTTGTCGAGTTATGGCATTAAACTTAGGTTAAGTTAGGTTATGGCACGGAAGAAGAAGCAAAACCATTGCCATAATTGCTTAATTGGAAGATTGTGTGTTGGCTTTTATATAAAGTACGAAAACATTTTAGGGCTATGTAGAAGGACATCTCTCAGTATTACTTGTATTTTTTATGACCTATTTTATGTTCTTTGGAAGTGTTGTCAAATAATAATGGTAAAGCTTGAAGGATAGATTTGAAAAGATAGAATGACGCAAATGGGGAAAACAATAAAAAAAAAATTGTATGGAATAAATAGGTCAGGGTTATTTACGTCTGATTCTAAGGCGTTCCAAAATAATTAAGGCATAACCAAACTAATAATAAAACGTAATAAAATTTAACATGCCTCATAACTAATAAAAAAATCTCTTCTTGACCTTAAAAGAAAGCTCACCAGGCAATAATTAACATATAGTGAACAAATCTAGGTTATTCCATGAGTTTACTTATCGTAAGTCAACTGCAGGCAGAGTTTAATATTTTTACAAAATAAACTAGAAATCAGAAAATAATTATTATTTTTTTACTTTTAAAATGTTTGTTTAACGCAAACAATAAAAATAAAGATATAATATGAGATAATGGGAATCATATGATAAATAATCAATAAACTGTGTATTTTATAATGTAACTGTAATAATAAATAATGAACCAAAGAAATCATTAGATGTTTACTTAACATTTTGCTTTGAAAGACAGTGATTGATGAAACGGGCGGAGAGGAAGAAATGTCAACAAGCTATCGTCTGCTACTTGTGGTTACCAATTGCTGCCTTTTGTATTTTTGGTCTTGCCTTAAGCGAAGTTTCTAGCTGCAATGGCTTTGGCCAATATACATTCAACATCACTTGAAAAAAAAGCTGTTTTACGAAGGCTAATATGAGAAATGAGTCCAACATCTGTGCATTGTACAGGCTTGGGCTTGGGCCTTTGCAGACCGGTTTATGTTGCCGCCCGCGACAAATTTAATAACACTATGCAACAAAAATTACAAACTTTCATATACGTTTTATTTGTATGTACGGGCCGTAATTTCACGCTTTTAATTAGAAATCTTTTTCAAATCCCATCCATCGATGTGGTAAAATTTATTTTGTTGTGCAATAGGAAACATTTCTGGTCTTATAAAAACTGATTACTTATTTTCCATCAGTTATCTTAACGTCTCTTTTAACAGTCGACGCAGTTCTCATAGTTTTATAGATTGTCCTTATGGGCTCTAGCTATACTTATACCCCAACTTTCATCAAGACAGCTTCCAATTTAAGAGAACAATTTCCATCGTAACTGACAGACGATCGTGGCTATCTTAACTAAAGCATTGCTGCCGATCAGTATTTATTATATAAAATATAGAACACAATTTATATCATGTTATTAATAATAAACGAGAGCAAATCAGATTATTTTATTGCTATTTGAAATATTTCTTCTGGCCAAGAAAGTAAGCACCTTAAGAAGTGCCTATCTAGCCGACGAATCTCTGTAACTAAATCTAGGATCAACCAAAATTCCGAAATTTATTAACGCATTTGTTTGAACCCCCTTTTGATATCTTTGTTTCCAGCCAGTGTTAGAATAACAGAAAAGCGTTTCCGAATACGGTTCCACATCGGGCCAAATTTGACTTAAGTGAGTTGGCTTTGTTGGCCAGCAACTGTCTAACTTTACCTTCCCTTGGTATTTGAAATATTATTATTATTATTATTATTGTTGTTGGGATATATATGCACTGCCATTAACCCAAGTTCTTGCTCAAATGCAAGAATCTTAGTCGGGTTAGAGCTCAGAAAATGCATCCCTAAGATACTACATCATCTCTTAGTTAAGGCGACACAATCTGCTGGGATGTGATTTGGCCTGTGCCCTGATTGGTGAGTGATCCATCTGTGTACCACTTATTGGTGTGCGATTTCATGGGGTGAACTGCATCCAGTGTCATCCCTTCCCTACTACTCACATGAACTGTGAAATTCTGCTGGAATATGGATTCAGCAAACATTTCATCCCTATCTAAAATATAAAACTAACTAAAATAAATTTGATGGAAAACGATTTTATAGTTTTCCAAATTTCGCTCCACCAAAAACGATAGGCCAATTTTCAAAACACTTTTGCCACTCCTCGCAAAATATAGCTGTGTGCAGAAACAAAACTATAAGTCGCATCAACAGTTAATTTGACGTTTTATTAGAGGATGATCCGACTTTGGCAAACAAATGGATGTCCAAATGTCCGGATTTTGAGAAAAAAAAAAACATTTGACCGTTCGTTGAGCTGAGTACGTCATCCGCAAACAAGTTTTTTTTTTGGATTTGGGATCTCAGATTGTCGCCAGTTACGAGTATTTCAAAATCTTTTGAAGTTCCGTTGCTGTGTATTGTATCTCGCAATAAGTCCCATGATGAGTTCCAATATCAGTGAGTGCACAAAAACATAGTTTTTTGGTAAAATAAAAGCCGTTTAAGTTCTGAAATTCTGATTATCCGTCAGAATTGTCCGCATCACCAATATATGAAATAGGAAAAGTCGTGTAACAAGTGATTTTGCCTTCGAAGGCATATCATATGATAAACATCTTATCACAGCTATGTGATAACTCCCTTAGGGAAGGGTTTTTAAGTTTTTTTCTTTTCGTTTTCGTGGATACGCTGAGAAAAAATCGCTCTAAATTCAAAACCGGACTGAAAATATAAAGTTTTTCTTATTTTCTTATTTTTAGAAATAATAAAGTATTATGAAAAAATATATAAAAATGATAAGGGTTTTATTGATAATATACGTAACTATGAATAGTTAAAATTTTTGTTTAAACATTTTTTTTGGAAAAATGTTGAATGGAAATTTACTTTCTGAATAATAAGGTGACCAACCATTTAGGGTCATTTCTTTTATGAGTGTATATACCCTTTCTTTCTTGATATACCTTTTCGAAGGTATAATAATTATGTCGTGAAGTTTTTTATATATCATTCATCATTTATACAAAGGAAAAATCCGTCGAAAGATGAGTTCGTGTAGGAAAAACTCGTTTCTTTAACAAGGTATCCAAACCAAGCTTACCAAGTACGCGTGCTTCTGCGCTCCTCAAACTTAGACAAATTTAGATTACTGAGAACGTTCTAACATATCCAATAGTTTATATTTTAACAATCAGTCGAAAGATGATTTATTTTCGCTTACAATTTTATCCTAATTAAACTCATCAGTAATGAGTGCTTTTATGCTCATAATATTAACATAAAAATAATGCACATCAAATGGCTTCTTTTGGATGAATCGGTACAGGAAATACTGTTGTATATTTATGTAGATTACCATACACATATACAAAGTGTTGACGCCTATATTCCTGCATATGATATTTTCCGCTTTATTTGCCCGCTTACGAAATTACAGCTTAAGGCGGATCGGTCAAACGAAGAGAACAGAATAGAACTGGTTCGCAAATGTGCCATCGGCAAAGAGAGCGGTCAACGACGCAAGCGCTTTAAAGAGCGCAACTCCATCAGTGCTATCTACTTAAACATACACATATACATATATGTATAAATATATATTTAAAACCGGCTTTCGGTGAGCGATCAATGAGCGTTTTCTTGACGATGGCGCTCAGCTCAGCTGCATCGGCCGTTTGGTCTTTATGCCCGATTGGCTTCTAGTACCATTTGAACAACGACGGGCAAAACAACAATCAGATCGCGGTCTGGCATCTAAAGCATAACAAAACAGGCTCGGGGCCAGCGGTTGTATTTAATCGGTGCCTGTATTCAATTTATCATTAAACTTGATATTTAAATTCATAAATATATATAAATCACAGTGGCGTGCAGTGTATGAAAGTGTATCGCTCTCTCTCTCGCTCTCTCTCACTCTCTCTCTTGTTATATAACATACCACATGTGACACAACATAAAAAAATATACAAATATTGAAAATATCTAAATGAAAAAGTGCAAAGGCCGTTTAAGCCAAGATAGTGGCAACATATTTCCTTCGACCTTAGAACCCCCACATGGAGTGGTCTAAAGTGATGTGACCGAACCTAATCCGATTTCATCGATTTGTTCCGGTAAATGTGATACTGCCATCTCAGCGGCTTGCAAGATACACATTATTATTGGTAAAGATTTTGTATACATTTTATCTGTAAAATAAGTGGATGGGGCTTCTAGTGTTTATTCGATAAGATTCTGCTTATCATACTATTTTCACTCTAATAAGACTCACCAAAATTAATGGTATTTCGTGATTTCTTTATTTTATTTGAATCATTTAGTAAATTAGGTTGCTGGTTGCCTCTGATTCTTGGCTTAAGTTACAAAGAAAACACGATGATCAGGCAGGTTCTCGGCTTCTCAGGTTCTCGGCTTCTCAGTTTCTTCGGCCCTGGTTTCGATTGCTTGCAATTGGAGCTGTTGTGGAAAATGCAGCATCATGCAGACCCATAAACATCTCGCGCTGTTCCTGCTGGGTTCATTATGAACAATTCCCTCAATTCTTAATTTTCTAAGGCTCTCAATGAGAATTAATCATCTGTTTTCATTTTGAATAGCATTTCTGAAATTACAATACATTTCTGAAATTAAATAAATAAAATGTACGCATAAGTCGCTAGTCCGATCACAAATGAAACAGATTAAATTGGTTGGCTTAAGACAGTCACGTACTTTCTAAAAAAAAAACGTATTCTTAGGAAACTATTTACCTACCAAATTTATTTGGAAATGCTCTTTGGAAAACAACTTAAAATAATGACTTGCTCTGTCGTTATGCAACCGACTATAAAAATTTAATGCGTTTCCAAAATGTTTAGTTGCGGCTTTTAAAGTTTAAAGAACTGGCCCTGTCAAAGCCGTGTGAAGTTTGGGGTTATGCCTGCAATGGGTGGGCGTGGCTTTGCCATTGCAACGGTAGTCTACTGAAAGAGGTAATTATTAATATACCTAATAGGTTTTAGCGGTTTGTGTAGGCAGAAGTGGGCGTGGCATGGAATTTTGTTTACCCATCTTCCAAGCTTGCTAATTGTTGCCCCAACATTGTGACTTTCATTGTTATTGTTGTTGGTAATAAATGCTATCTTTAAATTTTATAAAAAGTCTACATTTTAAAATTGTATTTTTTTCTTTAAATCATGAACATATATTAAATAATTTAACAATATTAAATATGAATGTGTAGACAACCTCCAAATTTAATGACTACAGCGCTAAAACTGTTTAGGTTGCAGACCTTTACTTTAGTGGCCTTGAATTTCATATGCAATCGATTTGCACTTATCGATGTTATAGATTTTCCAGCCCACTTATTTTTTTGTTTACTTTCCCAACCTTTGGAGTCACAGAATAATGAATATTTGATACAAACTAGAAAAACAATATAATTGGTTGTTGCGTCTTCGGAGACACAAAGTAATGATCTCTGGAATGAGGATAAAACGCTTGGAACCTCACTCCATCATAGATTAATTACAATATGTGTATATAATTACAGTGGATATTATACTTTTGTCGTAAAGTGTGCAACTCATTAAAGGCGACGCCTCATTATAAGCCAACTCGATATAGCCATATTCGTCTGTCTGTCGAATTAGTTCGTAAAGCTGAAAGCCACCCAGACACCCACAGAAATTTAATAGTAATCGGCTCGAAGTTCAGTGACCTACATACGTAAAAGAGAATTATATATATTGACAGATACGTATGTATATTTAAATACTGGATCGGATTTTAAACTCCAACCACAGACACCATTACTAAATGGGCGGATGAAGAACTTATCGAGCAAAGCAAATGGCATCAAATTCCAAATATAACTACCACAATTAGTTTCGCATACGTATTTACATACGTAATACGTATGGCAGTGAACGTAAGAGGTAATACGTGAATTCGTGCATTTGATGTATGTTTTATTTGCGTGCATCAAGTTAAGGTAAACAAAAAACCAGTCGAAATCGGCCTTGTCTGACCCACTTTTGGTTGCCGCAGTGGCAAAACTGACAATCTTCCGGCATTTTACAACTTTTTCGGAAAGCCAACAAACTTATTTATATTGCAAGCTTTCGTGTTTAAAAGTTTAAAAATATTTTACTGTGATAACGCATTCAGCGCTGACAGTCCAAAACTCGACCCTGTTTAACTTCTTACTCAACGCTTTCATACCAACCAGTGAGAATGACCGACTAGGAGATGCCCTGCATACTCACATATATAATATATGTTTACATACACAATCTACTTAACTATGAATTTAAATTAGTTAACAGCCAAGTAAACTTTGACGGCAACTTAGTCAATTCTAGTGTGAAATTTGTTGAACTATGGTCAACTGTTGCGTTGACTGACGTTAGTTGACACTCTACAATTTTATATACATATATATATATATATATCAGAAGTTGCAACATTAATTTTAAGCGTTTGCATTGACTGCTGATTTATGATGCGTTAAGCATTAATTGACATTCTAATTGATTGCCTTCTGTGAACAGTTCGCAGCAATTCTCACGCGTTGACAAACTAGACTGAGTTCGTTTTTTGTTCGTATATATATATATATATATATCAGTAGTGCATATATATCACTATTTGCAACATTGATTTTAAATCGAATTAATTTTGTGGTTTGCTTAACAATTTTCAGGTTTTTTCAGCTGGTTCATCTTATAAAAAAAAAAAATTGCTGATTAAATATTTAAATGCAAGCTATTTCCGAGCTGATAACATCAGAACTAATTAATTTAATCACAAATTCGTTGTCAGAGTTTTTGGTCCAACTGTTTTATTCATGTATGTTATCAAGTTAAGAACATTCCTTCTAGACAAATTTATTGAAGAGTCCAAGGTTAGTTTAACATTGTTTTTTAGTTTGGGATAACCCAAACATAAAACGTTGAAAAATAAAAGATAGTTTCCGCATTTTTGGATATCTTTTCCAAATTAGTTTATACGAGAAAATGGCTGTTATCCCCTAAACTATTTACCGGACACCGCAGCAGATAATAATAAATAATAAAAAATGGTATTGCCGCTGACTTAATTTTCGAGAGCGCCTCATTTATAAAATTGGAAACGCCCCAGATGAGCGCAGTCCGGCATTGAATAATGATTGATGCAAGCCTTTAATCAAATTAAATCTTTGTAACAAATTTGTTGTCAAACTCATGATAAGCACAAACTGAACAGGCACAGAGCCGATGGCTGAATTATTAATTAATGGATGCCAGCTATGATGACTTAGAGTCTAAAGCTATTACTGCTGTGTTGGAATGGATTAATAACACTTTATTTTGGTGGAGAAAAAGTATTTGGATTCACGCAATGCTGATAGGCTTTAGAACTTAATTAAAAAACGGTCCAACCACGTTTGTTGCTTAAATCTTCTGTTTTTTCGCGACGCTTCGACGATGCTTAGATACCGATGCATGCAAGTAATGAGAATGTGTTCTTTCATGTGCACCGCAGCATTGTGCAACACTGTTTCGGTTTGTATAAGAGTCGCTTAACTGAAGTTGATCATTACGAACTCGAGTCGCCAAATGAAGAACAATAACTGTGCGAAAGCTCACACAACAAAACACAATCATTTATGTCCAACGCCCACAATGTTGTCGTCGGAAACGCCATAATCATCATCATCATTGTCGCCACTTTGGAAAAATGTTGCGGGCTGGCTCAACATGGTTAACAGCTGTGGTTTTGAAAAGGAGGTAAATTATTACATTATTGAGGAGAGTAATTGCGACAGACAACTCATAAGTGTCGTCTCATTGGTTCCACAACCAAGCCCATGTTCCGCGCTCTCTGCTCCACCAGATCGTCTCGACTGCCGCCTATAATCTTGCTTATACTCATCATTCACACTCTGTTCTACAAGTCGCCTGCTTACCTGAAGTCTTTTGTATGTGTAGTTTTAGTAAGGCCCTTTCTTAATAGGTGTATTTATGTGTTGTCCTACTAATTATATTACAAAATTTTCTAAGGCTTTTATTTATTTCATTTTGAGAAATTTTACGTTACTTATTGATTTTTTATTCTTGTAGTATTTTTTTGCCGTTTGATGTGTTAACTCTTTGTTTTTTTGTGAACCATGTTAAATACATAATTATATAGTTTTTTGTAAGTCCCTTATCCTTGTATTTATACGTTGTCGTATAATATTTTTCCACATTTTCTATAATTTGATTTAATGGAAAACATGCGCTTTTTTTGTTGTTTTTTTTTTTTTTTTTGTTCTCGTTGATGTGGACATTGGATTCACTATCGACAATCTCTGTGTGAAATGCGACTACATTGAATATTTAAATTTACCACACAATATATAAGTAATTGTTGTTTGAACTTTTAAAAAGCCTATATTATTATATATTTAAAAATGGAGCATCAGTAAATACATCAGCTTCCCTGGGCTCAGAGAAAGGCTTAGTCGAGAAATATATTTACTTATGTATATAAAAATGAAAGCAGATGAGCAATTAAATTTCAGAGCTTAAGCTTTATATTGCTTCGTTGTCATTAGTTTATAGATCGATCACTTGGATCTGATATGCCATATTCCTCAGTTTCAATTTATAAGGCTTGGCTTGTCAGATTATGGAATTTTTTGTAATATAACTCATAAATAAGAACGAGGAACTCAAAAGATTCTCTAACACTAAGTAAATTTGCCTATGGATAAGAGCACACATAAATTAAGCCAATTATTTTCATGTTAGCAATAACTTTTATAAGGGGCTTGATACCAATAAAGTCAAGATTCAATTTGAGTGTTTTTTTGAGCGTCGACATCGTTAGTCGTAGACCCCTCCTAACCACCATCAACCATCAGCAGCACCACAGCACAGATCAGTATGGTCAATAACAAACTGCCTGTGAATTTTACAGAGGTTGTCCACAGTTGGCTCTTTGCTCCGGAGACGCGTCGTCATTGCCGCTGGCAGTCCCACGCACGTTTTTAAAACGCTCGTTGATGGTTGGCCCGTCGCTGTTATTGCATTCATTTGTGAGTCTTTTTATTTACATTTTTTTTCTGTGCTTTTCTTTTTTTTTTTTGCTTAATTTTAATGCAAGTCGACGGTGTGGAGCCCATTCCGCATGCCACCTCCGATGCAAAGGAACGAATCGTAGAACCGAAACAAAGCAGCAACATCATGACAGACCAAAATGACAGCACGACGAGCGGATAACACACACAACCTTAAGCTGACAGAGACGGAGGAGGAGGCGATTTGGGGGCACTTGGCTACTCCGAAGGGGGCTGGCCAAGAGGAGTCAGGCGATGACGGCGTAGATCTTGAAGTCTGTTAATGCTTATCATGACGATGATGACGAAGCCAACGTCATCGTTGGCAGCGAAACTAATCGAGTGACTTTCTGGACCCGGGTCCAGGTCCAACCCCCGTGGTTTAGCCTCAAGCTCAGCGTGCATATCTTGTGCATTGTTTGTGCTTTTCATTTACAATTGACTGTAAATTGCAGGCCCAGCCAGCAGCTAGCGGCTTGCTGCTTGCTGCTTGTCTCAGGCGTACGCTGTTAATTATAAAAACCGTGTGGAACCGCGCACAATTCTTGTAAGGAGAACAATATTTTATCTCGACCAGTTCGATTATGATTAGAAATCTGTGGGAGCCCAAGTTTGGTGACCCGTCCAAGGCATATTTATAGATAAATAAGCCCTTTCAGGCACTAAACTATAAAGGTTAATATATCTCTACATTTTTGGTCAGCATCGATAAGTCATTTCACGTCGCTAAACTTAAAACTTTAACTTTATTCCTATATTTCAAGATTCGGGCGGTAAATCTGGTAAATAATTTTTATTTTAAATTTTATTTCAAATTGGATTTAATTTATTTTCTACTCTTTGTATATTTTGGTGCCGACTGATATTAAAATATAATGAATATGTCGGTTTCATACGGATCAGACCCCTTAATTATATATATATATATATATATATATATATATATATATATATATATATGTGTATAGTATATATATAGCTGCCACAGAAACAGTGGGTCGAATTTTAAATTCTGGTATAAGACTCATTCTTTGTTTTGACAGATATCTTAGATATAAGGGTAATAAATGATTTTGTGCTAAAATCTATAATAGGTATAAGGAAGCATCTGCGACCCCATAATTTATATATATAATCTTGATTATTATAAAAATTAGCATTCTGTATAATCGAGACCAGCTCAGAGAAAAAATATAATTATAGCTCCTCGTATGCAATATAAATATCAGACTGAAATAAAATTTTGTATATGCTTAAGCAGACTCAGTTAAATTTAAATTTTGCCGCACCCATTTACAAATCCATTTTTCATGAACCAGCTGAATTGCCAAAGACTTTTCAATGTACTTTTCTAATTAAGACTATACATTTCAACACAACTCGGTCAAAAGTATAGGTTTGGGATATCTTAGAAAACAAATATAATAACTCTACTTTCGGTTGATCGATCCTGACGACGATACAAAAGCCAAAGTTTAATTTAGATAGCTTAAAGGCTGAGAAGCGACATATCTCTTGATGCTCATTGAATGAAGCTTAAGGTGTGTCCTGTGTGCTTTACATATTTTATTTAAAAATACATTTTGCATGGATATAATAATTATATAAACTGTATGCGAATTCACTTTCAAGATCGGAGAAGAGGATATTTCATAGTCTGGCACTCCCAAGTAAGGCCTCCCTGTGGCACACCCAAAGCACACCCGCAGCTGCAGCAGTAAAAAGTTCGTCGAACACATATGTACACACAAATATGCACATAAATATACACTCACACACACATACAGAAGTAGACTGGCATAAACCCACTGCTGGCTGACGAGGAAGGGGCCAGACGCACTGAAAGTCGGATAGACAAAATCCAACAATCCCCTGTAATAGTGAAGGCAGGAAAACATGGACAGCCATGCTGAAGGACGGTCATATCACGGACGGGTGCCGGTTGAGGGGAGTGTGGTTTAATAAAAGTGTATAAGCAGTCTGCATCGTTGGCTGGCTTACCTGGCTGGCTGGCTGGCTGGCTTACCTGTCTGACTTACCTGGCTGACTTACCTGGCCGTCAGGCATAGCTGGCTGGGTATATGACTTGCTGCTGCTGGTCCATTGTCGTGAAGCAGATTAGTTTGCCATCGGGTTCAACTTTATTTGCAACACATTTTTTCATTCTAGTTGAATGCAACCATGGCTAGTTGCAGCAGCAGCAGCCGCAGTTGCAGCAACAGCCGTGCAAAGCTGCAAACAAAAGTTGTTGCTCAGCTATCAAAAAGCGGCTGCTGCATTTTTCGCATGCGAAGTCAGCCTAAAAATTGAACAACGCCCAAAATCTTGTTAAACAGCAGAGCGAACTCACGATTTTTGGGGCGATCACAACGCAGACCCGACCAGACCAGACCAGACCAGAAATAAACTACGTACCGTACCACAAGGAAGGACATTCATCGTTCAGGGCAACAACAACCAGCGATGAAGTCGAAGTTTATACACCCTTCACTAAATGCATGATTGCTGCTAGCAACTTAATTTAATGTTATTATGCTGCATCTAGCAAATAACATTATCCCTTCTACTAAACACCCAAGCTGTGTAACAATAATCGCCTTATATGAATTGCGTAAACTTCTAACTTGTGCATGCTCCTTATGCCTAAAGATGTTAAAATCGGAGGGCAAGGAAAACTTCCTTCAATTACGAACGAAAGATGAAAGAGTATTTTCACGCATATGAGGCAAGCATAATGAGGCACGAATAAGCAATTTGAGCAGTGTAGTTTCATAGAATTTTTCAACATTTTGCAACAATTGTTTTGAAAAACGTTCTTTCAATTATTCCAGTTTCATTAGAATCTAATCAATATTTTGTGTATTCCATAATTCTTTGGTGCTTTCTCATATTGCTACAAATAAGATAATGGCTTACTACATATTGATCTAAATTTAATTATGTTATATTACAATTAAGTTTTGAATCTTGAAACAAATTAAGTTAGTAAGTTTTTTACACAGGAATTACATAGGAGCGTAATAAAATTCTGCAATCTCTTCATGTTCAAAGATGTGAAAAGGGGCAAGGGAAAATCCTTGAAATAAGAGGAAGATATCAAAGAGTATTTTCATGAACATGTCATTTCAGCACTATACTCCATTTCACGGATTTTTTTTAACATTTTGTAATAGTTGGTGTTTTGAAAATCGCTCTTTAAATTATTCCAGCTGCATCAGAAACTAATCAATATATTTATTTTTCTAGTTAAGGAACATTTTATCATATTGGAACATTAAAGACAACGGTTTTCATTACAGTGTTGGGTATGCCATTATTTTCCCGTTGTTAAGCATAAAACTTTTCATGCGATCGAGAAAAGTAAACCACTTAAATACCAAGGAAAATCATTTTGCCCCTCAAAAACCGAGTTACTGAAATTACCCTAGTGATAAAGTGAGAACAGTGTCTTATTGTATATTACAAAATAAAAGTGGTCGACACCCTTACGAGTCTTTCGTGATTAAGGAACAATATGCGGGAGAGATAATTCGGTTAATCTGCTTATGTCAAAGAACTGAAGAAAATGTTATCTCCCCTAGGACATTTTGTATATTTAAAAACTATATGAAGGCCCATCCGTGATACATATATGTATATTTATATATTTATAAAACTAAATATTACATTTTGCAATATATTTTAATATGTCTAGCCAGGCCCCGACTTTAAACAAACTGGATTTTAAAATTCAAACCCGTTACCGTTATTAGGATGCAGCTGCATCTCATTTTATTATTTATTATATTATGATATAATCAAAAAATAAAATAAACGATTTAAATATCATAAATATCATGTTAGCAGTTTCCTCGCCGGATGTATACTGAAGTATAAATTTTATAATGATTGCAGCTGTTGCATACGCAAACCGAATCTTGAGAGATTACTCAGAACACCTTGTACTGAGCAGAGAGCATGAACTTTGCCATATGTTCAGAGGAAAGTACATCAACAATCTGTTGGCACAGAAGGCTAATGCCAAACGAGAAAAGACAACAATCCAACAAATTTCGAAAAATTAATTTCTTGCAACCATAGGTTAGAATCTAGGAAAAATTATAAAAATCTTTATTAATTCCTTTTTTAATTTTAATTCACTCGAATTTTTTCTATGTCCTGTATCCATTTAAAATGTTTACCTTAAAATTGTACAAATGTAACATTTTTTTCAAAATTTAATCTGTACAAATGATACAGAGATTCCATCGACCCATCTCAGTTTCAATAGTTTGCAAGAAGTATACTTTGTTTTTTCACTCCAATGCAGTTCGTACCCAAGTATATTTGTTGCGATCTATACATTTGCATAACTCTTATTTCCTTATAATAATCACTGATTCTTTCTGAACACTAGAATTAATCGAGCAAAACCCGCTTGCCGATCCAGGTAAATAAACTTTCCATTGATTATGGACTGCTGACGGGTTCTGCAAGTAAGCAAGTATGCAAAAGTTTATAAAGACATTTAAAGAGGCGAGGCTGAGAGCGTATTTTATTTTTATAATTTTACACTCTCAAAGTTATGCAAAAATGTATCGCACATATTATTGAAGGAATTTCAATATAGTTTGTTAGTATCGAAACTATGCATGGTATTCGAACTTATATATTCAATAGCTTATATATTTTATTTTTGCTTAGATTAATGCAAAGTATTATAATAGCTTAGATCGTTGCTCTGATGGATTCTGAAATTTCTGCATCGGCATGTGTCATGTGTTTTAAATATTTTTTTTTACTACTTTTTTACGATTTCATTTGATTTGATACATTTTATAAGCCTGATATTGCGATACGAAAGATATAATTTTTTATTTTTGGTATACATTTTGAGATACCTATTTACAAACTATGGTAAATATGAAATATGCACGGTTTATATTTGCCTATTTTCAGAACTATGCTTAAGAACACAAACTACGCAGGAAAAGAAAATAAAGAGAATATATCAATAAAATACATATCAGTATAGAATTTCTCGTCAGATAGCATACAGAATAAAAAAATAGGATATTTTCCCAAACATTAATATCATTAAACTAAGCTTATTTATTGGCTTCGATGCTTCGACTGCTAATGGGTTCATGTCGACAATCAAAGTTTTGTGAAAATACAATTTGAACTGAGATCTTGGAGAGGCTAGGCTGCCTGGCGTCAGCACAACTACAACTACAATCACAACAGCAGTTTGTAGTCCGGCTGGCGTTTTTTTTATTTTCGTATGTGTGTTAAGAGAAATTTAACCAAATGGCACAAATATTGTGTGATACAATTGTTGCGCAATAGTGCCGCAGTCTAAAAACCAGTGAACGCGGAAAAGTTGCTGACAGGGACTGGGGACTTGGAACTGGGAACGAGACTGAGTCTGAGACTGAGACTGGGACTGAGACTGAATCGGAGACTGCGACTGAGACTGGGACTGGGACTGCGACTGCGAGTCGTACTGAGACTCGAGACTTACTTGCGAATGCTCACTCGTTAGTATGTAATACTGGAGCCAGTCTAAGCCAAATGCGGGCCAAACATAATATTGCAACATACTTGGCCGTAAATTTAAACGACGTAGCGCCAAATACGAGGGTGCGAGGGTGGCCAAAGCTGGCTCGCCCCGCCTCAAGTCGACTCTATCCAAATCGACTGACATAACTGGTCATTCGCTTGTTGTTGCTTGTTGCATGCTGCAGTTAAGGACACGACGCTGCAGCTGCATAAACTGGAAATTCGCGAATGCAACTAGCAACTGGCAGGCCAGACACTCCGACAGTGCGGCGGACAAAACCGGATTCGCAATAAGTTCGAGTTTGAAGTTTGAGCAGCATCAAACGAGCCACAAATGCAGATGCAGCGACTGCAGCATCGGCTGCAGATACAGTTGCTATTTTCATCCATTTGCTGACTGGATGGATGGATGAAGGCAGCGTGGCGCGTTCGAGTTGAGGGCCAATACACCAAATATATTCACCATATGGTACATTATCCATTGTACATGACTTTGAGTACATCTATATGTTTTATAGAACAGCTAAATATAATTTCCTTATACGAGAAGTTTTTTATTTTCCCAATTTTAACTTGACAGAACAGAATTTAATTTTTTAGAATTTTATATAAGAATTGTACGTATATTAATTCATGTGTTAAATTGTCTTCATCAAAATATCAGTGCCAATTAGAAGAAAATAAAATCGTCCTAAAAAGCTTTTGCAAATAAATTAATAAAAATAAGAGATTCTTTTTTCTATTTTTCATAAATATTTTGTATTAATTAGAAATATATTTCTAATAAGCGTATAAAAAGTAGAAATGCAAATCGCCGATTGTTAGAAAATACACTTTCTAAAGTTTTGAAAAAATAAATGATAATATATCCAAGATATTTTTATTTGTGAAATTATAAACTATTTATGTTTAATAATAATGATATAAGTATTATTATTAGGGGGGATATAAGTAACAAAAAAGCTTTTCGAGAGTTCTTCGAATTTTGAAATCCTTTTAATAAATTTAGATAAATCGTCCAGTGAATTAAGAAATGAAAGAAATGAAATATCTTAACTATAAGATACCCATGCCTCCAAAAAGAATGGCCTATTTCTAATTTCCACGATTTTTTCCAGGGATACTTATTGAAAATTAGTTTCAGCCTTTCACATTATAAAATCTTGGACAATATATTAATATTTTTACTCTGTTAGACACAGAGAACACAGGAAAAATAAGGAAAATGACTAAATCAGATGGACAACTTGACGATACTTTTTGTCTAATGCCACAAACAGATGATAATAAGTTTTCTTCTTATTCGAGCTAATGATGCAGAATATCTACGTGAATTGGTGTTAGCCATGAAGTCTCAAACGTGGAAACGCCCTAAAACTAAAATCGTCCTAAAGTAATTCCTAAATAAAAAAATTTTTATTATAAATGCTTTTCTTAATTGCCAAAAATAGAGTGATTTTTTTTATATTCTGAATAATAAGGTGATTTGGCCTTGACGCCAAAAGAATGGCGAATTTCTAAAATTCAGTGCGAGTGTAATCACTTTAATACGTGATTAAATAGTTAAGCAAGAAACTTAGCAATGTTGCTTTAGTTTCGATGGTATAATATATTTAAATATATATATAAGCAATGCGTTTAACTAAACCACACATAATACATACCGTTTCTAACAACAGCATTTTGTATCTTTGATTACAGCAATGGCTTCCAGCAGTAGCAACAGTTTTCACAGAAAAAGTCACCGCTTAACACATGTGCCGCAATGCGGTCTCAGAACTGCCGCAAGCAACACGAATGTAGCAAGAAGGCAAGAAGTAGAAGAAGAAGAAGAAGAATGCTACTATTATCAACCACCTACCTCCCAGCTGCAGCAACAAAAACAACAACCACAGCAACAACAACAACAGCAATGCCGGCAACTATTGCAGTTTGTCCCATGGCTGAGCGCAATGACCGCATATCGATTGCTGACAATCAGCCTCCTAATTGGAATTCTGTGTCTACATCACGTTCACGGAGCAGATCCCAAATTCGACCCCTCCACGCGCATGAGGCTGGTGCTGGTGCCGGCCGACGCACAGGTCGGCTCTGTAATCTACAGATTGCGTGCCACTGACGAGGAGTTCGACTATCCACTGACCTTTGAGTTTATGGGCGATGCATCGTCGTCCACCGTCAAGGTGGAATCGCTTCCATGCACCAAGTACAATTCGGTCTGTCAGGCAAATGTTGTCTTACAGCGACGTCTTGAGCCGGGCCGCTACTATGACTTCCAAGTCTCTGTGAAGGACACAAATGGTGGCATGACCACGCAATTGTGTTCAATTACAGCGACCAATTTCAGCACACCTCATGACCTTATATTCCCACATAAGCCGGGCATTATCATGATACCTGAGGTGAGCTCCCAAATCAAAAGAATTTTAACTACCGTAAATTATTACTTATTTCAAATGTAAGAACCTGTATGATGAAATCACTGACACTAAAACTCAACACTCAGGAAAAAATCTCCCCAAAATCAAAATCAACCTCTAATCTATAAACTTTTCTTAGTTTTAGAAATAATTAATAATACCATCCTAAAATAAGAAATCCGTAATATATATTCTTTTTATCTTACCTTCGAAATTATACAAATTTTTTCTACATTTTTTAAAAATGTATTATGAAATTAAGAAATGCAAAACCCATAATTTTTAATTTAATAAAATCTTTTCTGAGTGTACTGACGACAGCATATGCAGGCCACATAATTTCCAATATCATATTTTGTGTCAAATGATATTCAATTTAAAACTATTTCAACTATTTAAGATTATACAATTAACTCGATTAAAATAAGTGTTTTTCTTTTGCACACATTTTTAAAAATTAGTTTTGTAGGATTCACAATTTTTAAGGTTGACGCAGAAAATAAATCGAATGATTCTAAAACGCGAAATTAAGATCAAGCTTTGTTCATTATGAAAATATTTATATTTTATCTTATATCTATATCCGATTTTAATGAGAGTTCATCAATAAATGTGAACTCAATTAGAAGGATATAACTTTCAAATTGAGCTATCAGCAATCGATATTTATCGATATTCTCGAAATGGGAAGATATCCAAAGGCGAAAGAAATAAACTTGATCAATATGTTACGGTATACGAAAGCCTACATTGTCTCTATTCTCTGAGATCGTGTTTATACAGACGGACAGACTAGATTAACTCTGAAGCCAACCTTGAATGCTCTATGCAAGGGTAATTGCAATAAAAGTATAAAAACACAAAAGCTAAAAGTTAAAGAAATAAATACAGACAATATTATACAACTCCTTCAACAATAGCGATAGTGTAGATATATTTCAATTCTTTTGTGTTGGCAAATTTCATGCTGCATTAATGAAACAATCATTTGTAGAAAGTTGGCGTGATACTGTGACAAAATTACTTTGTTTATTTGGCCACGTCTTCGCATTGGTTTTGTTTTGTGTGGAGTATTCAAACAAAAAGCAATTTACTTATAAATCGCTGAAGCTCTTGGTTTACAAATAATGTTAACGCTTCTGAAATGCTTACTTTAAAAATTGAAAAAAATGTTGATGAAATACTCAGCAGCATTTGTCAAATTAACCAAAATCTGCACTCGCCATAAAGTATTTTTTTTTTACAAAATGATTACTTTTTCTTACAGTACAACGTATTTTTAAAAATCTAATAATTTCCTTTATTAAATACGATGGTTTTTTACTCTTTTTAAAGGATGCAAAGCGAGGCTCAGAACTCGATTATGTTATTGCCCGGAAAAACCCACTGTTTCAAAAACCAGTCTACCTCGAGTTATGGGTGAGTTATATACGAAACACATTTAAGCAAACTACTATGTGGATTTCAACTTTAGGGTTCGCCATTATTTGCTATAAGACAAAAGATAATATCTGCTGAGACAACGGAAGGCACCGTTTTCCTTTTGGGGCCATTGGATTTTGAGAAGCAAGCAATGTACCACTTGACCATTCTGGCCAATGTACGTCTGGATGAGTAATTTGAATGATTATTATATGTACCCCCTAATGCATATTCGATTTTAGGATGCATATGCTGAGCCTGGACAAGATGGACGCAATATCGCAGGCATGGAGATTGTTGTCATTGTGCAAGATGTGCAAGATCAGCCACCCGTTTTTACTTTGGCACCACCGGTTACAAAATTACCACCCGGTATACTATCAGGCGACAAGGTGTTTGAATTCTTTAAGTCAATTATAAAACATAACCTTATAACTATCATTGACATTCAAAGATATTGCAAGTACATGCAGAGGACGGGGATAAAGGAAGCCCGCGGGAAGTGCGATATGGCTTAGTTTCTGAAAACAACCCATTTACCTCATTTTTTGACATCAACGATACCAGCGGTAAGTGCAATCTATTAATCACACTATGCAACAAATAAAAATAACGAATAGAAATAGACACCAATAATAAAGCTATTTTAGCTACATCGCAGATTACAAACTAGTTAAAAACACAGTTTCAATGAAGCTCTCGAAAATTTAAAATTTTTTCATATTTAGACTAAAACATTTTGGCTTATACCTAAATATATATCTTGGGAGACACATGTTTCATATGTGTCGAACTTGTAGCTAAATATACAAATAATTAAATTTATAAATATGTAATTCTATAATAGATGAAGACTTTAATTTAGATTTTCTTTTTATATGTAAAAATGTTATGAACTTTCTTAAGGAAAAAAATAAGTTGTGTATTTAGGAATGCAAACATTTTTTAAATTATAAAACTAGATAGAATACATTTTGTAGGCAAAGGCAGAAGCCTTTTTCTAGAGTAAAAATGTAGTTTAGCTTAAAATTAACCTGGAGAAAATGTTTTTTATGGATCAACTTCTAGTGAACACGTATTATAATTTTATTAATTCTCATTCTTTCATTCGAATCAATAACTTTAAACAAAGATGGGTTGTGTACGAAATATGAAGTATTTTGGTAAATGCAATACTTTAAAATACGCCAAAGTGAATATATATAGAACAAATTTTTATTTATTTAGTATCTAGATACATTTTCAGCCGAAGACTATTACTAAAAAGCATAACGAGCCAAACTATAACAAAAAAATGTACCACTTTTTGTGTTCCTATTCTGAGAATGAACACAAAAGAACCGGAATTAAGCCTGAGGGACAGACAAATATAATAGACATTTACATACCATACGAATGTATAATATGTTATGTTCTATATATGGATATGCCATATTCTGCATTTTACATACAAATGTATTGTAAACACTTTTTTCATGCACTTTTTTTTTTATCGATTTTATGTGTAGACTGACTGCAGCACAGAGTATAAAAAACAACAATGCAACATCAAAAAGATTTTAACATAGTTACTACTCGCAATCAGAGAGACCAGCCACAATCCGGTCCATCGTTAGACTCGTTAGATGCCCGAGCTCATCTTATATGTATGTGCGAGTATGTATATATATGTACGAGTATGTATATATGTTGCGAATAAGTTCTGGAAGTGCAATGTAGCTCTTGGCTCCGCAAGGTTTTTGCTCTTCGCTCTTCGTAGTCACAATCAAGTCACAATAATTGCGTTTGAGCTTCCTTGTTTCGTGTTTCTCTGGTTCATTGCCAGTTTTTGATGGCAATGACTCTGTCCCAGGCAGAAATTGTACTTGCTGTAGACGAGAGCTCGAAAAACTTCGTGACTTTGCCCAACTGGATCTTTGGCATGTGTTAAGGGGCATTGTGGTAGGCTAACTTTTGAGTTCGTCTTCTTTCACAAAAATCGGCAGCATTCTTGATGCATCGCCATGGAGTTAAGCCCCAAAACAAACAAATACAAACAACATCCATCTTTTATGTCGCTAATAATATACATAAATGGACATACACATATAAAGAAGTTCACGCAAGTCAGACGATATATGTACGCAATACATGCTTTAATACCCAAAAATCTGTACATTTAACTAAAAACTAATTGCTACTTGAATAATCGAAGAGCATACATAAAAGTTTACATTATTTATTATATTTAAATTTCAATTATTATTATTTTTATAGTTATTTTTAAATTGTTCTTCAATTCATAACTAAATTAGTGTAATTTATAGCTTCTTCTTTATTGTTATTTTTAATATTATTATATTAAGTTTTACGTGGATCTGTTTTGCCAGTGTAGAAAGCTTCGGCTTGCCGAGAACCGATTTATTTCTTGTTTAATATGCATTACTTAGTTTAATGTGTTCATAAGATGCATACAGGTGCAAAATAAAGTAAATAAAAAAAAGAAGTTTCCCAAGCCTTCTCATAATTACTTTTTGTTTTCGTTGTCTCTTGACGAGGCAGCCAGCCTTAAGCAAAAACTAAAATGAGAACATTAACGGCATACCTCTATTAGCATGTGAGGCGTCTCTCATTATTCCCTTGCAGAGTATTATAATATTGTCGTCAAGTACCTAAGGAGACATCCGCCACCCCATAAAGTATTCTTTTTTTTAGCTTATTCCTTTACTTGTGAATAACTTTTCCCATGGCTGTCCATTTGAATCTTATATGCCTTTCTGGATAGGGTGTTTTTTTAAGAAACATTAAAAAAATGGTCAGAGTGTACAAGAAAAACATTCTTAATGTGATCTCATGCCACACAAAATACTCAATGCATATATCTGAAGGCAACAGGTTTACAGTAAAAATAATCACAAGTAGACCATAATCTTGTAAATTTGATTTTAATTTTAATTATGATTGCATCGCATTGCAGGTGAAATCTTCTTAAAGAGACCGATCGAAGACATTGCGGCCATCACGCACGTGGGCGATCCCGTCTTGCTCACCGTAATTGCGGAAGAAGTTAAGATTGGTCGTGACGAACCTCCAGCCATGGCTTCCACGGTCCAATTGGCGTTCTTTTTGCCGGATCGTACCAATTCACCGCCCTATTTCGAGAATGATCAGTAAGTATATACACTCAGCAAAGGATGAGCGAGTAAGCCACAAATGAAAATGATACCCTTTCCGAACTATCCTTAGTAATTTAAAATACATTTTGCACTATTCTTGTGTTGGATCTTTTTCAAGTTTTAGTTTAAGTTTATTCGTAAGTTTATTCTTCTTACCATTTACACAAAAGCGCCAGGCAATGAATGTTGTTTTCGCTTAGGTTTTTAGCCACGAATGATTTAACTGGCAGAAGACGATTAAATAAGACTTAACAGAAGTTAATTTTCTCAATATGGCGAAAACTAAGATTTTCTAGAGTGTTAAAAAAAAATGGGATGTAAATACGAAAAATTAAATCAGTATATTTGCTTAAGCTTTCAACTGATTTAAATTGTTTTACAAAATCATCTAAAATAAAAATCCTTCTGAAAAAGTTGTTACTTGTTTTAAGATATAATTTCTAAAAGAGCAAAGAAAATTGTTCTTAAAATTAGAAAGACTTTCTCTTAATTTAAAGTAATATTGACTTTTATTCCAAAAGATATTTCGAATAAACATATAAAAAGTGGAAATAAAAACATTTATTTCAAGAAAACAACAAGATGTTCTAAAATGCATAAGCAACTAATAAAATTAGCAGTCTCGGTTTCTAAGTTAGGGCCTTGATTTAGTTTTCCCTTCAAGTTTTCCCTGGTAAATTATATGAGTTTATAAACTATCTAAAATATTGTGTATATGAAATCTTGAATACTATGTTTAATAATATATATAACAAAAAAGCTAATGTAAGAATTCTGTGAACAAATATAAAAAAAAAACCATGCAATTATAAACCTTTTTCTAAATTTTTAGAAAAATCACTAAAATGGTGATTTTCCAAATCTCAGGACATTCTATTTATTTTTTTTTTTCGACTCAAATATGCAAATAAATTGTGTGCTTTTAAAACTGTTAATAATATGGTATGGAACACGAAAGCAGGTCATTGTTAATCGGCATTAATTTAAATTTTGCGAAGTGTGTCAGAGCTAAGAACAGGGTATCTAATAGAGGTATACATGACTATATTTATTTCTAATTAGTGTACACTTTTCTTGCTGCACAGTGGCCCCATAGAATCCAAAGGGAGAGAGTGAAAAATGAAATGACAGAATGGGTACAGTAGTGTCCAATACGAGGAGAGAGCTGCTGTCAAAATAAAGAAAACAAGATTGTCGCAATGATTTTGACTGAAGAATTAACATAAATTTTATATGTTTTTTTCTTTACTTCTTTCTTATTCATTGTTCTCACGCTCTCCAAAGTTATTTCTCATTACTCGCTGCATCAAAAAAATGTATAGACTCACTCAAAGTTTTAAATGCATTCATGCACATTGTTTTCAGAAACTAATTTCCAAATATAAGAAAAAGATTTTCCTCAAATTAGAGAGCCAAGCCCTAAATCGACAATCCAAAAACGTTGGTGTTTTTTATTAATTTTTATTTATTAAAAAAATCATTTCTGAAATTGTGAAAATAGTAGTGAAATCTGCTCTCAATATATAGAACAACAACACTTTGGAAATTTGTCAAATTTTTTCTAAATTTTAGAAAAGCCACACTGCAATTTGGTAATGCAAAGCACGACTTTAAGAAAACCACAACCGGAAGGTTAGAAATTTAGTTTCAAAATAATAAGTTGAGGAACCATTGTAGCCAAGAGTATGGCGAATTTTTAAAACTCAAAACGATTTTTAATCTGTGTCTTGTGTCCAGTAAAACAGTCGATTTGGAGCACTCTTATTTATTTATAATCACACCCTAAAGACCACTTCAGTTGGCAAGCCCAACTCGAACTGAGGCTCGCGTTATGCTTAAGATTTTTATCTACTTAATGCTAATATCTTGTTGACAATCTCTTTCTTCCCGTTTGTTCGAGTAGCTATGTCTCACGAGTGGATGAGAATGCCTCACAGGGTTCAGCACTGACGTTCATCGATCCGTATGTGCCACGGGTCTACGACGACGATACTGGAAAGAACGGAGTCTTTTCACTGACATTGCTTAACAACAATGGCACCTTTGAGATTAGCCCAAATGTGGCCGAACGCAGTGCATCCTTCCTAATCCGAGTGCGTGACAACTCCTGGTTGGACTACGAGCAACGGCACTCGGTGCAGTTCAATATACTTGCCCAGGAACTGGGTCCTGCCACAAATCTTTCGGCAATGGTCAATGTGACCGTTTATATCAATGACGTCAATGACAACTCACCGGTATTCGATCAGCCGGAATATACCGTGGAACTGCCAGAGAACATGACAGTCGGCACAAAGGTTGTCCAGGTCCATGCAAGTGACTTGGATTCGGGTCTGGGTGGCAAGGTGCGATACACTGCTATCTTGGGTTACCTGAACACGTCGCTCAATCTGAATGCGGAGAACGGCTCGATAACGGTGTCAACCGATAGTCATGGCTTTGATCGGGAAGTAATGCCCGAGTACCACTTATATGTGGAGGCACGGGACATGGACGGCAATGGCAATCGTGCCCAGGTCCCTCTAATTATTAGGCTAATCGATGTGAACGATGAGACGCCCATCTTTGAAAAGGATTTGTACGAATTTATACTGGCAGCCGATTTGACCAGTTTCACAACCAGTGCAATTATACATGCCACAGACAAGGATGCCACGGCCCCGAACAATGTTGTGCGCTACGAGCTCATTCACGGTAATTACGAGAATAATTTTGTGCTCGACAAGGTAACGGGCGAGTTGACGGTGCGGCAAAAGATCAATCTTCGCTCCAAGAAGAGCGCCGGCATGCGAAGGCGCCGCGATGCACAGGACATGACCATTTCGGATGCTGAAAGCGATCTATTCATACTAACCGCTCGGGCCTATGACTTGGGAGTGCCAGTCCGGTTTTCGACGACGAGTATACGCATATATCCGCCGGAGAGCCGAAAGCGCATCGTCACATTTGTGGTGCCAGGAAGCAGCTTGGATAAGCGAAAGACAGAGGAGACTCTCTCAGCCATAACGGGTGGCAAGGTCTTCATTCACGAAATACGACCACTCAGACCGGAAGAGCCGGGTGCCAAGGACCTCCTCGATGGTAATCCCAACATTAAGGAACGCAGTGTGGTCACTGCAACGGTTCTTTATGACAGCTCATCTGTCGTGGACATCTCGCAGATACAACAGCGACTCTCACAGCATAATAACTCCTATGCAATCATGCCACAAAACACGGCGGCCTCAGACGTAAGCTATCTTATATATCAGCCTGATTCCACCATTACCAATACTCTCAACCATCACTATTTGGTTTAAATAAAACAGCTGATTGCATAAATATACCCTGAACCCATTAGAGATTGGTTAAAAAGGGTATATCACTTTGTGCAAGCGTAAGTAACAAGCAAAAGAACGGATCTTCGATCCCATAAAGTATATCAACAGCAGAGTCTATATAGCAATTGTTATGATCGACTAATATACCAATAGGAAATTCCTATAGTTTAGTGCCATTAACAACATATAACATATATATTTGCCTCCGTTTTTTTACTTTTCACTGTCTTCACAGGCCATTAGAATTGAGACCACTTCCTCAACTTTGAGTGCGCAACATTTTAAAAGAAAATTTAGCAATAAAACTAGAATATATATTACGTATATCGTAGTCGACCTCTTGTCTTACTTACCTTACCTTACTTGTCTGCAATGCCTATTTCCAAAATTTAATATCTTGTTTCTTCTTTTTTATATGAACCGTTTAAAATGGGTAAATGGTTTTGTGCAAATTAATGTAACAGGCAGACCGAAGCATTTCCGATATAGAGCAATGAAACAAATTTAATAAATAAAAAGGATTTAATTTCAATTTTGCTTTTGTTTTTAAATTTTCATAAATCATTAAAAAAAAATAATTTAATCAAATTATTTTAGTATTTTAAGTAAAACGTTTAACATACTTGATCGATACGAAAATCGATAAGCCATCGCAAATAATAATCGAATTTCTAAAATTCGCAGTATACTTTACGAATGTTAAATGTACAGAATGTTATCCAATATGGGAAAATACTTTACATACTGCAGATGCTCGAGAAAAAATAAGAAATGTTGATAGTGGAATCAGGCTATTAATGAATTGTTTAGCTAGCGACTAATGACGAGATTATCTTAATAGAATCTTACTCCCACGCAGACACAGTACAAAGCTGAAAATAAGGTTTTGTTTTGGCTGCTCATCCTGCTGGCCACTCTGGTTGCTCTGACGATCCTGATTCTGCTAATGTGCTGCATATGCTCGTGGTGTCCTCTGTATGGTGCAGCTACGTAAGTAACACGAGTGAGAATAACAATAATAGTTATTGTATCCTATGTATCCATCCCTTGCTTCTTGACTCGGTAACTTAGTCTCGGTATGTAACCCAATACAAGCCACATTAAAACTTGTCTGATATAAATAATATTTACACGTGTTTAGATAACAAAAATACAAAAACAGATACTAATCAATAGTAACGAATTGAGATAATAGATGGGAAACACAACAACTACGTCTATATCGATGACTTAACATTTTCATTCTTATATTTTATTCAATGTGGGTGGTAATTTCAAATTAAACTAAACTAAACTGAGCCCGAGTCCATCACAAAGGGACGATATCATTATATTTCCCAAGATATGATTGCTCTAGAGTATCGTATACCAAAGACTAAGTAAAGAGTTCAATGTAGTGAGGAATCGAAATACCTCTTTAAAGCTCATATCATTTATCATTGAAACATTGAAACACCATTCATTTGATCTTTAATTCTTTATTCTTCTCTTGTAGCAAAAGAATAGTTAATATCAGTAGAACTGAAGACGATGTACATCTAGTGCATAGAGAAATGGCAAATGGAAAACAAACAAAATCTGTTCAGGTAGATTTTGATCTATTTCAAATAATACACAGTACCTAGAATTATGCATAGTAGAGAGCTGCGAGCACACTTAGAAAAATGCAAATTCGCACTTTTTGTATAAAATTTGTTCTTCTTTTTTTATTTGTCATTTATGTTACTTTCAAACATAACACTTACCCACAATTCACATTGGTTCTGAGCGCACATCCCATTTCCGAGTTTCTTTTAAGTATTATCCACCTTAGAAAACATTTTTGAAGGACAAAAAGTTAACATTTTGAAAAGTATACGCTTAATTTATAAATATAAAATACCGCAACTTTCAGGTCGCCGAATGGATGGGAAGACGAGAGGCCTGGTCAGCGGAGAAGCCATCAAATACGCGAACAAAGCCAACCCGCTGGGAGTTCCGGAATGGACATAAACAGCCAAACGAAAACTTAGAAATGGAGCACGCTGCTATTAATACCGATGGCGATGTTGTACGCCGTCCAGAATCCGCTGAATATCAGCAAAGACGCGTCCGCATTAAGTACGAATCTACATATACACTCAGAAAAAAATCCACCTGCGTTTTTGGAATTTTAGAAATAATTTCTTAACACCAGAAGGCACTTTTCCTAAAAGTAGACTAGCTCCAAATCGACAATTCCTAAATCATGGTGTTTTTTTTTTGGAATATTTTTCTTAAAAATAGAAAATGTTTCTAAAAAGTTGAACTGCAAACACTCAGTTATAGAAAAAATCCAAGCATTTATATCTCTGCCCTGCCCAGAGAAATGTACTTAAACAAAATGACTGTGACTGGCTATCTTAAGATGGAGACTTCTGATTTTCATTAAGAAACAATGTTTCCATATTTACTCATTAATATATTGCATTTGGGACATGATATTAAAGTTTTATTTTAAATATTTACAATTCATCGTCTTTACACCTATTTTATTGTCCAAGATTTTTTACTGTCTAAATTGTTTCTAAATTTTAGAAAAATCCACCATGAAATTAAGAAAAGTTAAACCTGGTTTTTAGAAAGTCACATGTGAGAACACATTGACTCCAAAAGTTAGACAAATTCTTAAAATTGAGGGCAACTTTTTTTCTGAGTGTATCGTTATGATATTGGACTTGATAATATGATCCATATTTTTTAATAGAAACAGCCACACAGCCAAAGAAGACCCACATCATAGTTTCCATAATTCTAGAACTAATTTAATCAACGACCGTGACGTTTACATTGAGGACGTAATGGACGATCGGCGTCTGGTGGAAATGAAGGAAAAACTGACGCGTACAACGGAGAATAGACAATTGGAGAATGCACGTTTCAAGAACTACGACAAGGATGCTCGACAGATTGACGACGACTCGATGAGAAGGCACGAAATAGATCGTGGCAGCGATGTTGGCTTTGGCACTGCACACAACAGTCTCAAGAATAAACGAGAACTCTTCATAAAAGACGGCAATGTCGAGATTCTACAGCTGATGACCAGGGACAAGACTCGCGACGGTGCTGCCTTGGACGATGATAATATTTACGTGAATGTGCCAATAAAGTCATCGACTAATCTTTCGCAGCCACAGCTGCTGATGGTGGACAATACGGGCAAGGAGATACTGATGCGGCGATTCATAGAAGAGCAGCCAGACGGAAAGCAGATTATTCGGGAGCATTATCATATTGTGCCAGGTGCCACATACATTCAGTCAATGCCCAACGAAATACTTCAGGAATCAACGCTAAAGGGCGATACGTTTCCCTTGGGTAAATCGGGACCAAATAGCATTGTCTACTCCCAAACGGAGCCGGAGGTGAAAGTCATTCACACCCAGTCCGTTCAGGGCGAAGAGGAACTAACTCAACTGCAGCCAGTTGTGGGAGATCATACGCTTAGCAACGAACTGGAGCACTCGCTGAAGCAACAGAATGCGCTCCTGCGACAGATCCTGCTCGAAAAGGAAAAACTCGAGACGAGATACACCCAGCACGAAATTGTCCTGGAGACCCAAAGTCTGCCGGGCCAATCGATGGCGATTGGAACACAAACCGATTGCGATGCTGGCACCCAAACCGAACCGACTGACGGCTATCTGGGCAGTTTGAAGGCCCGGAGAGCCCGGAGCGAAAATGATGATTCAATGTCCGAGGATGAGTACAAATATGTACGCTTCAGTCCACCAAATAGTCCCAATGGCATGTACTGGATAAAGCGTCGTCGTCCCAAAAGGCAACCAAAACTCCGGGGCAGCTCACAGCCACGGAAAAGAATAGTTATGGTCGAGGAGGTGAAGCGCAAGATAAGGACACCCATACGGGAGGAGGAGGAGGTCAACGAGGTAAGGAAACGTGTGCCGCCCAGAAAACCACTACGGGAAACCAAAACGAGTATTCTACGGAAGCAGCTAAGCGATGAAAGCCGTAGAATCGACGGTGCTGCTCAACACAAGGAAACCAATGGAAAACACAACAAATCCGAAGCCATTAGCCGAGAGGTATTAATCGAAATATCCGATTCTCTCGACGAATTCAGTAGTCCGAGAAGACAACATCGAACGCATCAGTACTACGAGAACATTGATGTTGAAGTCGATGAGAACAGCACCGAGTACTCAATTGACTCGGACGAGGGTGAAATTGTAATTAGGACAAATGTGAATCCATCTGGAAGAAATAGCTATGCTAAAAGGTCAAGCGAAACGGAGCAACCCCATGAAGTGCAGATGAAAACTGTATCCCACCAAAATAGAGGCATGAGCACCACTTCACCAACGGATATGCAACCTGATATACAACCCGAGGCTAGACCGAGATTATCACGTCGAGACAGTTCGAGACGTAGCCAAACCTCAACACGAATGCAAACGTCTTCGGAACCGCCAAACAGTCGTTATTCAAATTCCAAATACGAAATGACTCCAAGTGAAATTGGCCGAAATCACGATAATATTTCCAGTGAAATGAGAGGTTCGAAAAGATCCCTAAATCGCTATTATCAAAGTGAAACGGAACTGGGCGCTCACGATGAGCAAGCAAACGAACAGAAAACTGTGCCCAAGTACATGGAATGGTATTACAGTAAGAAGAAGACCCCCTCCTCGACGGAGTCATCCAAGTCGCACTTGTCACTAAAGAAGAAGAGTGCACCCGAGAAGCGTGTGTCGAAAACCCGTACAAAGTCAAAGCCGGAAGATATAGCAACGCATGACGATGCGGGAAAATTCAAGCCGGAACCGGCTCCGCGAAAATCTCCGCCAAAAGGCAGTCGACTGCTGAAAGAGGATCGAGCCCTGAATAAGCAGCACAAGCCCAAAGTCGAGACTGACATCAATCATCCGCTCGTGCAGCATTCCGAGCACCGTTTCGAGCGTGAGAATGCACCGGAAGTGCCACCAGCTCCCACCAAATTGCCACACTACATGTATCCAGAGACACCGCCATATGCGACAGCAACAGAAAAGGATAAGGATCAGCAGAGGCACAAACCGAAGCCGTCGCCTATCAAAGAGAACGAAGTCAAGTTAACAAAATCGAAAATAAATCTTTATATAGAAGATCCAAATGCTGCCATCCCCCATCCACATCCACATCCCCAGCCCCATCCGCAGCCCCCATCGCAAGCCCAAAAGCAGTTGAATGCCTCAACCTTAGAGGATGACCACGACTCAGGTATTGCCATGAACTCACTGATGAACAGCATGGGCCGTCGGAATCCCCTAGCTGAGAAGAAGAGCGTTTTTTCAATTGCTTACGATGATGTTAGCCGCGTCAAGAAAATACCATCGGGAGGAGAGTCTCCGCAATATTCATAAATGCCGGCAACTCACAAACGTTTAATTCGAATAACCAATATATGTGATAGCCTCTAAGGTTCGTTATATTTGAAGCAACTTGTATACAACGCCCCTAAAATACTACGCTAAATTAAGTCCATTAAGTCTTTCCTACGCATAAGGTATAAGGCATAAGTATGTGGATAAGGAAATTGCAACTAGTTTTAGTGCACAGAATACATAAAATAAGTGTATAATTCAGTTACAATAAGTGTATTATTATTATTAGTTGTATTATGCTTTAAAACCATCCACAATCATTTTGTACTCATTAAAAGTTATATAATATACAAAAAAAGAAAAACATAACAAATATTTATAGATATATCTCATCTTGTAAATTGATTTCCTTAATTTGCATTCAATTTAAATACACATAGTATTATGTACTTATTCACTTATTAGACATATTTTTCATTACTAAACTGTGAAATTTGATTTAAATCTTTTGTTCCTATTTGTATACTCCCAACATAAAGTGATTGTATAGTTTATTTAAACATCTTAACACACTGCCATGCACTTAAGTAGGAACACCTTCGTTCCCACTCAAAAGATACAAACTATTTTTACATCTATTGCAGAGATTATTGTATTCATGCCTCGAGGTATGGAACAGAGATTTCCAACCCCATTAAGTATAATTATATGTACATATATATTATATATATTCTTTATCAGCCATGTCTGCCCGTCTACATGTGAGCATACACATACCACTGAGGATATTGCTCAAATATTAAGTTGTTAATACACAAATATCTTGAAAAAAATATGACAAACAAGACTTTCATTACTATGTATGCAACTATCCAGTTCTTGAATTTACTACTTCGTAGCAGCAAAAGCAATATAATTATTGCTCTGTTATTGTTACTGCTGCGAATTTTGGCGTGGCAATTGTGAAAGGCTGAAATGGATGCTCTTTCTCTAAAATCTGCTCTGTCGATTTAACGAGCAATAGCAGTAGCAAGCAGGTCATAAAACTTACATAACGATTTAACGAATAGAAATAACAGCTTGGATAATAGCTGCAATAACAGCTTAGATAACAGCTCCGATAACAGTTAGGCGAATGAACGAGCAAATCAGCAATGCGATTGCTATAGCATTAGCAGAAGATGTAAGTTCGGCTCTTTTTCTTTATGGTGTTGGTCCAGCTAAATAGAGCAATGTAAATTTTTGTATTCCTCTTGCAAATGACAGAGCAGAACAGAGCGAAAGCTATTGGCTCTGCTAATGCTCCTTTAGAGCTGTTATGGTTATCACAGAAAATCGAAAAAATATGAGGTAATTTAGCATTTCCAAGCACAACTATCCTCAATTAAAAGGATCTGTTCAAATTCATTTATTAATAAACACCAGATTTTTACAAATATCTTGGGTTAATTCAAAAAAAATTAATAGCACAACTTAATACAGAATTTTCAATGCGCCGATTTGTGTCAGAAAACTCGGAACTAAGACAATTATTATTATGTATATGTCAAATAAATTATATTTGGGACTACATCTGAAAGATACACGCTATAAGGATTTCATCGAATATGCTCCGCTGGCCGCTATTTACACAAGTAAGAGTGCTGTAGTCGAGTGAGCTCGATTTACCCTGAATTCAGCTGTTAAATATATTCTAAGACTATTGGCAAATTTCCCTATAATACATTTTGCGACCAAATGTGAGCTGGTCTGCAATTGCACTCATTTTTTATAGCAAGCACAGGCACTGATGAGTAAAAACAATCGAGCAGCGCATGTTTTTATTCACAAGCCCGAACTGATCCTAGCTGACTGGCAACAAACACGTACATATACATAAATACAAACATACATATATACGTACACGCAATTGTAACGGGGTAACGGGGGTCTGCAGAATACACACACAGACATATTGACGCTCGCGTCTATTATACTGATGCATACAGAAAATGCTTGCATCTGCTGATAGAAATGCGATCAGTATGAGGATATATTTTCGACTATAACTTGGGTTTTTATTAACCGATCTTGACGATATTTAAAAAGTTTATCAATAATATGTATATGTAAATTCTTTATAAATTAGAAGATTCTGCCTTTAAATTTATCGGAAATTTAAACGTATCGATAATCGAGAAACGGAGGCAGTTATCGATAAAATAAAGCAAACTTGATCGGCGCCTGGTATACAAGAACCTATATTCCAAATTTGAAGTCTCTAGCTCATAGTCTTTGAGATCTGTGTGTTCATAGACAGACGGACATGGCCATATCGACTCGGCTGTTGACCCTGATCAAGAATATATATACTTTATGGGGTCGGGGATGCTTCCTTCTGTCTGTTACAGACATTTGCACAAAACCAATAAAACCTTTTTACCGATTTTTAATATGTTCAGGGTATAAAAGTGCTGAATTGTTGCCCAGTATCGAAAAAAGCAGCGTTTTTAAGTCCGAATTTTTAAGTTTGTAAATCAATCAAAACTAATATTGCTTATGGAATAGTTTCTGTAACATAGAATATGAGTCTAATTCGACATTAAGAAACCGCTTTTTAATTCGATCAAAATCTCACTTCTTTATCAAGTATATCACTTTAGCAATGCAATTGGAATTATTCGCATTCATCTTTTTGATATAATTAAAATGACTCAGTAACATTATTGTTCGAAGCAAATAATTTAATAGCCACTTAGATTTGTTGGTTTGATTAGCTACTGTATATTTACATTTTAATTATTTATCTTCAAACAAGATCAAGATATATTTCTGATGTCAAACAATGTGGTAAATCATTATCCGAAATGTTTATGCAGCCCAAGTTTATGTTATTAAGCAGCACAACAAATTAAGGGGAGGTAAGTAAGGTAAGGTTATTAATCTCTAACTCGGTAGATCTTAAAAGTTTCTAAGAAGGCTTTGACCCAGATGCCGAAGTCTTTTCTGACAGAATACCCAGGAGTGACAAAGGAAGAACAATTTCTTCTTTACTCCTCTTGGTAAAAACAATTAATAACACATTTAGCTACTGAATTTCACTTGAATGGCTCAATTAGCCAAAGTAGCGTGTCCATCTCTACACGCTATTGCGTGACTGACCTTCCATAAATATTTTGCATTTACCCACTGTTCTATTTTTTAGAAGTATCTATTTAAAAATCTAAGAGGTCTGAGCTTTTCGAACAAAAATTATGAGCATGAATTTTGGGTTAAATTGATCAAAGAGAGACACATTTCATTTTTAAATTAAATAATTAAATAAACATAATAAAATATATAATACTTATATTTGGTATAATGATGTCCCATACACAAAATGTTCATGTTTTTAACCAATAAGGCTTACTGTTTACCCCCACAAGAGTTTTTCAAGATTTTCAACATTTTTTCATTTGAAATCTTAATTTTAATTTCAGTGTTACTATTTGATACGTTTCACATTTCCTACTTGGGGTATTAAAATTTCTCAGTTCTTAAATGAAATTTAAACAAAAGAGAAGACCAATTGAACAGCCACGGAAATATTACAAAAATCAACAAAGAAGAGATATTTTATCCGCCTAAGATGGCATATTCTTGCCAGAGTAAACTACTCACATCAAAATTTCATAATAAACTTAAACAAAATTATAGGGGGCATTATAACAGTTGAAAGTGAGTGTCAGCGGGCGAAAACTGTAAAAAAAACTTCTCGTTTTACAAGAAATTGCTAAATTTCTAAAACAAATTTCGGGATCGAATCCATGTAAAATCACGAGATTTTTTAAATCAAATTAAGTGAATTTATAAAACTATTTTAAATGTTTCTATAATGGCAAAGTAATGTTACTAAATAAATACATATAAGTAATAAAAAAAGCTATTACTGATGAAACAATTACAATTACACATATAAATACACATATAAAACAATAACAAAGTCAATCAAAAGGAACATTTTATTTAAATTTTAGAAAAACCTATGAATTGAGAAAAAAAAATACACTGATTTTTATTAAGGCACAATCTACCATTTTAGAAATATACTTTCTAAATAATACGGTGAGAATGGTGATTTCTTAAATTCAGGGAGACTTTTTTTCTGAGTGTATTCACTGGATGTTTATGCTTACAAACATTGAATAGGCGCCCAGCTGTCGGCAATCTGAAGAATTTTTTTGGTGAATTGTTTGACGAGGGTGGAGAAAAATAGCATAGTTATGTATTCTATATATTGCCTCGTCCTACTGGAGCCGAGACTTGCTGGAGCCAGATAAATACGTATTTTAGTCCTCATCCTAACAAACATCATACATATCTTGGAGTATATATATATATGTATTTAAGTAGAAAATAGGGTGACAGTTCACACTGGGTCAATGGCAATTTTGTGAACGATTGTTTGTAATCTTTTTATCTATATGGAATAATTATTATTTTAATTGGGGTACGTGCACTGCGACCTACAAGATCTATTGTGCCCCCTTCTGAGCCTATAGCTCCTCAATTAACCCAGGTCCTGCACAAATTTTAGGCTCTTTGTTTGGTTGAGGGCTTACAAAATGGTCAAAACATGCATCCCCAGTATGCTGCAATTTTTCCTAGTTAAGGCAACACACTCCGATAAAATGTGCATTGAGGATTTTTCCTCGGTTACTCAAAACCTGCACAGTTGCTACAAATACCTAGTTTAGTTAGGTGACTTCTTAGTCTTCACTGTCCTTTCAATAGACCGATTAGTACCCATGCTATCATTCCGTAGTCAGTATGGCCCTTGCTACCATTAGGTATAGCCATCTCATCATACTTGGTGATGTACCCCATGACTTCCCGGCTATGCTACGACAGTAGCAAAAATTCACCTCGTGTTATGATAACAAAGTCATCGGCAAATCCCTGACGTTGAATACCTCTGTTGGCAAGTCCGTCCAGAGACAAATATGGGGAACATATGAGCAAAAACAACAATCTCAAAATGAATTTCATGAATTATATATTTAATGAAATAAATTTGAAAAATAAGCCAATCTAACTATAGTATAGTCGTTTAATATCGGATGCAAGAGAAAGTTTTTGACAGTTATTTTTTCAATCAAAGGTCAATTGATAACTATGCTTAGTTGGAGCACTTTAGTACTCAAGCAGAAAGTGTTAAAAGATTTGAATAGATTTGATTGTTCATCATAGTTTTTATGTGAATAGGCTACTAGAGGCAACAGTAAGAAATCAGACATACAAATGTACATACTTGAAGTTTTTGTTACATAAAAACAAATCACATAAATTCCACATTATCCAGCCAGACATAAAAATAAAAAAAAAAATGTATAAGCTGATATAACTATACAGCACATCCTGTACAAATACTTACTATACGCATCACACCATTAATTATATATCAATACATCATGATCATACAAATATTATAAGAAAGTATACTTTATTTTTTAGCTATGCTTTAATTAACACGTTATTTTTTATTGTATATGAATTCAAACAATTTCATTTTTTGAGATTCAAAAGAAAATTTCATGTACTTCAAAATATTTATAAAGAATAATAGAAATGCAACAACTTTCCATTATTCGTTTACTTTTGTACAGCAGCTCTTGTGTTTTAAAAATCTTTACATATATATATACATAAATTATGGTTAATTTAAAAAATGACATACACCCATTTCTCGCTTTACGGCCTAGATACGTTCCACGAAACTTGGCCGCAAAGCGAAAGGCCATATAAGGAATCATTTATTCTAAAACAATAAATAACTCATACAAATTCCATGGAATCGGTTCGAATTTGTTAAAAAATACATACATGGCAAATACATACATTTGTACATCAAATAATGACAGACTCCAAGAAACAACAATAATCTATAAACAAAAATTAAACTACTTTTTTGTTATTAAATGGCTTTAATCCGAACAAAATGAAGAAATGATAACCTGCAGATCATTGTCATCATTTTTCGCCGGTAAGGATGGGCTTAAAAAATTGTGCAACGTAAAGCTTGTCTTGTTTTCTTGTCTATTTCTATTTATAACAACTAATACCTGAGTTAATTGCTCGATAAACTTTAGCGCTCCGTTTATTCCTTGTTCGAAATAGGAAAAACTTTCGAAAAAGTTTTTGATGTTAGCTGTTTGGATACAACAGACTCTGACTCTTCATCATAGATATATCAACATCGAAAAAAAGTTTTTTTTTCTGTTATCGGGAAACATTTTAGGCCGTAAATCGAAAACGTGCCTTAATTAAAAATGGACATTATAACAAAATGTCATACAAATAGCAGTAGCATAGCGTGGTATGAATGTACCAGGAACAAGCAAGCTTAAACAAGACTGCTATTGAAAGATGGTACTGGAAAAAAATAAAGTATTGAATTATATGTTTGATTAAATGAAATAAATCATTATTATGTAACATACCTTATAGATTATGGTCTTAATTTATTTTTAAAATTTTCTAATGTGTTTTTCATTCCATCTTGAACATCATTATGGAGCATGGTGGCATCGTCCTCCCTTTCGTAGTCGTAGTCGTAAACCAAGAAGAGTATTAATCCAGCAACGACAAGGACCAAAAAGCACCCAGTAAACATCGAAATGAGAATTTTGATTGCGCACTTGAAGCAGCTGAAATGAATGTATGAGAATTTTATTGTAAGAGAATCAGTCTAACTTATGAATTCAAAATAAGTAAATATTTAAACGTAAAAACGGACGTTGTCCAAACACTTTATTGACAGTCCAAGGAATGTATAATTCTGGTTTTTAAAACTTCACAACTATTTATTAATTAATGAATCTTGTTAATTTTTTTGTTAGAGAGTCTCAAGAAGTTCACTTAATAGTAGAAAAATAAGAAAATCAATAAAAGTCAACATTAAAATCCCATTTTTCGCAAAGAAGTTAGAAAATATGAATTATTTCCTGTATCCAAACACTTTATTGACATACAGTATATATTTATATGCACTTGGATATCCACACACACACACGCAAAGGTCACCCAAGTGGTTTATGAGTAAATTAAACTTACCAGCACATTACGTGAGTTTTCTTAGTTCTACACATTTTCCTTTGGTTTTTAGGTTTACTGAAATAAATATTAAATTAATAAACAACTTGTATTTTATGAAATGTTTTGTTTATTGCGAGCTAACGCAGCCGCACACGACCCACCGCTTCCGAAGTTGGACAGATACTGATAACAAATATTGTCTGACAGCTCTCCAACTCCGGCGGCAATTTGCGTTCTGTGAGACGAGCGAAATGTGTGTAACACTTATACATACGAGCATACACACACGTACACCAGTATAAGCACAGCTACTGCTGCTGCTAGAGAGAGGGAAAATAATCTCAGTCGTTAAGTTGCCTTCTACTTAACAGATTCTTAACGCAGTATTCTCAAAGTACATTGAGAAAAAAATTGTGTGTACATTTGATTATACGAGTAAGGTTGTCATAGATCTCGTTAACTGCTTAGTAACATTAAAAAAATATATATAAAAAACTTAATTATATTTTTGTAAAGCACGTAAACTTAAAAATTACAATTGTTAATATATCTCATATTTATATTGTGTGGTTAGAAGCAGAGTTGCTAGATGTAGTACAATTGTACCAAAAATTGTTTACCAAAATTATAAAGTTTTTGTGAGTTTTGTATTTATTAAACAATTATTTAATTGTTATTAAAATTAAATAGTGAAATAAATTTGAATTTAATATTCTGATAATAGAGAATACCCCTCATTTGGTTTGGACAGCGAATGAAAAAAAAATATTTTAAAATTAATCAATTTTAAAAAAAATTGGTATTTGATTTAACTATGATAATGTCTTGCCGGCACACGGAGGAATGCAGAAGACAATTGAACGGTTGCATAGAAATTTCTTTAGGCCAGTAGAGGTGTTCGAAATTTTATCAGAGAATGTGACAAGTGTAAGGAGTCTAAGACTCCTAATTCGATTCTTCGTTCTCCAAGAGGAGAGCAAAGAGTGTCATGTCGGCTTTTTCAGAAGCTGTACATAGACATACTTGGTCCCTACCCTAGGAGTAAGAAGGGTCATATTGCCTGGCCTGTTTATAGTCCTTGATCATTTTAGTCGGTATCATTGGTTATGTCCACTTAAAAAATTTAATACTACGCCGATCACAGATTTTTTACTAAAGTTCCGTTCTTCATTGCACCAATCGTTAGGATGCTCTCCGTATAAGGCTCTATTCGGTGTGGGCATGATTACTCATGGAGAGGATTATAAATTCCTAAAGAGGTTGTCCATATTAGAAGAGCCAGTAAATTTAATCAGAGAAGATTTATGATATTAAGGGATCAAGTCAAGCCAAACTGTAAATAATTCCAGCTTATCTGACTCTTGATAGTCGCCAGAATTATCTGGTGGTATAATGGCCCCATAGTCTATTTAATTCAATTTGCTTGAATAGAGCCGTACAAATTTACAATAAAATAATACATATACTTTGCCTCGGTACAAAAATAAAATCCGGTAAGAGAAGCTTATCGATCTTTGAATTTGAATTTTGGAACTCGCGCCCAAAGTTTAGCCGATACCGCCACCGTGCGATATATCGTAAGGAATTCAGTAGGGTCTGTTATCGGCAGCACCATTGTTAACAGCTCTGCTGAAGAGCAGCTGCTGCTTCTTAGTTCCTCCTTTTTTTTATTCGAGGTCGTGGAGCAAGAAGGCATGTCCCGCCACTTTATAATTACAAAATTATAAATTGAGAACTGGCAAGAAAGAAAACCAAATTTAACATTTTTTTAAGCCATCCACGGCGGTGATCTTCATTGCTGATCGAAGCGGCAAAAACGTTCACTTCCCGGCACATGATTTCATTGGTAGGGGAGTATATTGTTGAAGACCTGGTCTGAGAACTTGTGGGATGGTTCGGATGGGGCTGAGCTGAGGCCACCAGGCGGGTCGCGGGTTGCGGATAGCGAACGGCCTCCCCTCGGGGAGGTTAGCTGCGAATAATACGATACTTTTCGTAAATAAGCAGTCCCGGACAAACAGCGGGTGCGATTATGCCGATCGCACCGACAAGGCGCTTGTGTCGCCGCCTTCTAAAGTATAGCCTCACACATCCCCCTATCTCCCCACAAAACTACCTACCACATCCTACCCCCTCATCTCACTCCGGGCCGGACTAAGGCGTTATTCGAACCGTGCCGAGAGTCAGCCTGGCTGGGGGCCCGGATCAAAACTAGCCCAGTCTTTAACGGTGAGCTCAGGCAAATGGCGACCGTCTGTTCTAATTCAGCCTTACCCGGGTATTGCGGATCTCTGCCCGGGCGGACACTTACTTCTCCGCAGCTCGTGGGATTCCATGAAAAAGTTACAACACATAAAGATATCGCAGGATCTCCCTGCGGAACTTGTCGCAAGACAATTAGAGGGTCATATCCCTGACGGAGAACGACCCTTGCGTGTGGTAGACAATCCTCCACACCGTGCTGCTCCAGCAACAAGTAGGAGAGTGCCACGGGCACGAGAAACTTCGGCTGTGAGGCATGGGAGACCGATGGCTGGTACACTCAGACCACCGCACCCAACACCGAACAGCGCGAGGCAAGGCGCTCAGCGCCCAAAGAGGAAGGGAGAGCTCCTGCCACCAAGGGGTCAACCCGGTGGGCTGGATGACCCGAACCGGAGAAATCTCTGCGGTTCAAGGGTCAAGTGGTACCTCCGGTACCTCCAGCAGGGACTCAACCCCGATGAAGCCCTGAAAAAGGCCAAAGAGCCCAGGGAGGAGGTTGCAGCACCCGCGCCAGCCTCGAAAAGGCGGAGCAGCAGTCTCACACCTCCGGTGGCCACCCCCAAGAGGATGTGCCAGGGGGTTGTGGGCGCTGCCCGCGGCTCGGCAGCGGCAAAGGTGCTGAAGAACAATGGGGCAGGTAATCTGGACCTGCGCCCAAGCACATCGCGTGCAGCGGCCACGAAGCCCAGCTCGCCGACACCCACCGAGCCTCGCCTGTCCTATGCAGACATGGCAAAAAAGGTAAAGGTGGCTGTGTTGCCCGTGGGCTTCCCAAGGGTCGTGCTCAGTCACGGAGAATTATCTGTATTGGAAGAGGCCATCATTGACGAAGTCATTGCGTCTGATGGAGATGTCGCGGTCTCATTCGTGGGCATTCACTTCCGGGTTGGATTCCTGGTAATTGAATGCTCCGATGAGACCTCAGCCGATTGGCTAAGGATTGCAACTTCGAGGCTACAGTCGTGGAAGGGCGTGCCCCTTGAGTGCAAGGTGGGGGACGACATTCCGTCGCCCCACTGCATCACGCTGTTCTGCCCCAGGAGTGCAGCTCGGTCTACCGAATCCCTGTTGGCTCTGCTGAGGAACCAGAACAGGATCGAGACCGACACCTGGAAGGTGATCTCCAGGAGGAACGAGGGTGGAGGAGCCCTCCTGGTGATCGGGATAGATGAACTATCCAAGAATGTTATTGTGGAGAAGGGGCACCAGGTCTTCTTCCGTTATGGGACCATCCCCGTAAGCGGACTGAAGAAAAAGAAGACTGCAGAAAGGCCCCAACTTGCTCCAACGGGCAGAGAGGATGTCTCGGTGGGCAACACCACCACATCGGACACTCCTGCCCCGGAGCAGGGCAGTCCGACTGCGCAGCCCACCGACCCGTCGGAGGACCTCGCAGATGACGAAGAACTGGCAGATGCGACGCTCTGCCAGGCGGAGATGCTGGATGACGACGATATCCCCATGTCCTCGCAGGAGCTGGAGGAGGAGCTGCAGGATGCAGCTGAAGCTGACGTCACTATGACGAGCAGCGGTGACGGGGACTGCTCCAGGCCCCATTCACCGTGTCAGCTGGAGCCTTCCCAAAAGTAGATGTCAAATGTCATCAACACAGGGCTAGCCCAGGTAAACATCCACCGAGCTAAGGCAGCCTCGGCGGTCTTAGCAAGGATGTTTACCAACAAACACCTTGGGCTGGCCCTGGTACAGGAGCCGTGGGTGAACGATGGCATCAAGGGCCTGTTCACAGTCGACTCAAAGGTAATCTGGGATCGGAGAGATCCAGCACCCAGAGCTTGTATCATGGTAAGGAAAAGTATTAACTTTACTATCCTTTCAGAATTCCTGACTAGAGACTGCGTTCCCTTACTGGTTTACACCAAGGGCAGCGCGGTCTCTATGGTTATCGTATCCGCATACTTCGCAGGGGATGCACCCTGCCCGCCACCAGAGATCGAGAAGCTGGTGGAGTACTGCAGAAAAGAGAAGATGCCGGTGCTCATCGGATGCGATGCCAATGCGCACCATACTATATGGGTGATTTTATTTTTAAACATAATCTAGAACTAGGTAATGTCGGATCTGCACCGACATTTGTCACTAGGATCAGGGAAGAGGTGCTAGACATCACCCTGATCAGTCGATCCCTAAAGCCTCACCTTAGGGACTGGCATGTTTCCCAAGAGGAATCCATGTCTGATCATAGGACTATCCTATTTAACTTAAAATTAAATACGGATAGTAGCACACAAAGTCGCAACCCTAGAAAAACCAACTGGGAAGGGTACAAGTCGACCCTAGGACTTTCCCTAGCCAACGGGCTGTCTGGTATACCCAGAAGGCCGCTAGAGCTTGACAGGGCTATTGGTGACCTCAATAAATGCATATCCAAGGCATTTGAGGATAACTGCCCGGTAGGGAAAAAGTACATGGAGAAAGATGGCCCATGGTGGAACGACAGCCTAGAAAGTCTGCGCGTGACCACACGTCGCCTCTTCAATAAGGCAAAGAGAGACGGAATATGGGAGCAGTACCGTGAGAGCCTGACCTCCTATAATAAGGAGATAAGGAAGGCCAAACGGAAGAATTACAGAAACTTCTGCGAAGGCATAGTTAGCACAAGCGAGGGCGCCAGGCTCCATAGTGTACTGGCGAAACGAGCGCCTGATGCGAACTTAGCACTGAAGCGTGGGGATAACTCCTTTACGAGCACTGATCTGCAGAAACTAGCATTAGTCTCCGAGACACACTTCCCAGGAAGTACACCCCTGCAGGAAGCGGCTAGCGAAAGGGAAAGTAGATACAGGCCGTCAACTGACGACTGGGCATGCGCCAAGTCGACAGTCTCAAGGGAGAGACTTAATTGGGCAATTGGAACATTCCAACCCTATAAGTCCCCTGGAATGGACGGCATATCGCCAGCCTTCCTTCAAACGGGACAGGAAATACTTCTCTCCCGTATTAGGAAAGCATTAGTAAGTAGCCTAGCCCTCGGATACATACCGGGCGCATGGAGAAGAGCTAGGGTAGTCTTCATCCCCAAGGCAGGGAAGAAAGACATTACCGACCCAAAGTCCTTCAGACCCATCAGCTTAACATCGTTTTAACTGAAAACGTTGGAAAAGCTTGTGGACTATAGATTAGAAGTACTTTGCTTAAACAAAGGCCACTGCACCCAACGCAGCATGCATATGGCAGGTCCACGGACACAGCACTTTATCAGCTGCGACGTACTTTGAGTGCGGCAATTGATAATAAGGAAGTAGCACTGTGCGCCTTCTTAGATATAGAAGGTGCCTTTGATAACACATCGCACGATGCAATCAATGCTACTCTTGAAAGAAGAGGCCTGGACCATACCACCAGCAGATGGATAATGGCACTGCTACGGTCCAGACAAGCCACGGCATCATTACATGATAGCACTGTAACGGTCCTAACCATCAAGGACTGTCCCCAAGGGGGGTTTTGTCACCGCTACTCTGGAGTCTGTTGATAGACGAAGTACTAAACAGATTCACTAACAGTGGTATTTAATGTTAAGGTTATGCCGATGACATTGTTATCATAGTGCGAGGCAAATTTGAAGAATCACTCTGTGACATAGTTCAGCCAGGGCTAAGGATAACGTATGACTGGTGTAGGGAGGTCGGACTCAACTTAAACCCTACGAAAACAGTCATCGTCCCCTTTACCAGACGACATAAGTTACAGAGGATGAGACAAATATGGCTCTCAGGGACCCTACTAGAAACAAGTAGGGAGGTCAAATACCTGGGAGTCACTTTTGACAGCAGACTTAACTTTGGCACCCATGTGCAAAACACGATATTAAAGTGCTCCAGGGCGCTTTATGCATGTCGTAGTATTGCCGGCAAATCATGGGGAACATCACCAAAAATATTAAGATGGCTGTACCTGATGGTAGTAAGACCCATGTTAACCTATGGGGTGGTTGCATGGGGTGACAGGGCGCGGATGATCACCGTGAAGAAACAACTACAAAAGTTGCAAAGAATGGCCTGCGTATGTATGACAGGAGCTATGCGCACCTGCCCTACAATGGCCCTTGAAGCCTTAATGGAGCTCACACCACTCCACCATATCATAAGGCTCAAGCAGAAAGCTACGCTTATCAGCAGAAGGAGTTGGGGGCAATCATATCCCAAGCCACAAGGATGCCCAACTCCTTTCAAACGAACTACCCCTACTGACGCAACCTAGGGACGAAATGGCAGCCGAATACATATTCGAGCGAAATTTCACAGTTCGTATGAATGGGAATGGACAACTCTGGATGAAGTCCATCCCATGAAACCGCACACCATAAAATGGTACACCGATGGATCACTCACGAATCAGGGCACCGGCCTTGGAGTGGTGGGTCCTCGGGTATTTTACCATGAATCCCTGGGAACGCACACCAGCATATTTCAGGCTGAGGTGTGTGCGATAGGGAGATGTGCGGACTTCAACATAGAACGTAACTATCGTAATACGGATATATCCATCCTATCCGATAGTCAAGCAGCATTGAAAGCTATTAAGGGGACTAAGATAACATCGAAGGTAATCCATGAAGTTCGTTCAAAGCTAGACCTGCTCGGGACTCACAACAGGCTCATCCTACGATGGGTCCCGGGTCGCAGGGACATATCGGGAAACGAGGCGGCTGACAAGCAAGCAAGAATGGGGGCAGAAAGGCCCCTAACAGGACCAGAACCGTATTGTGGCATAGGGAGACACACTATACGACTGGAACTTAGAAACGAGGAGAGACAGAGACGGCATCAGAGCTGGTCAGAGGCAGTAGGACTCCGACAAGCCAGATGTCTCCTTGGTGGTTATAATCTTGTACGTTTTAAACAGATTATAACCATGGGAAAGAACAACCTTAGGATACTTACCGGTCTATTGACAGGACACTGTAGACCAAGGAGTCACCTGACAAAATTGGGTGTATATAGTAGCGATCTCTGCAGGTTTTGTGAAAGAGAGGAGGAATCCTCGATGCACATCCTGGCAGAATGTGTCGCCTTAATTAGAAGAAGAAGCAGCATCCTAGGGGCGCATGTCTTGAATTGCAAAGACATAGTAGACCTCAACCCAACAAAGATCCTCACGTTCGTAAGGGAGTTGGGGCTGATGGAAGAGCTATAGGCTCAGAAGGGGGGCACAATAGATTAAATAGGTCGCGGTGCAGCTTCCCCCCTAATAATAATAATAATATTGTTGAAGGGTGAAAGGAAAACACATGGATTCCAAGCCCGGGATTGGCATATATCTAATACATGGCGTGGATTATTGTTTGTTTATAGTTCTGGCTTTAGCACTGTCTCCCTAGGCAAAATAACATATTTTTTCTGTGGTAAACCAAGCCAAGCCGAAAAGAAAAAGCACAAAAAGCATATATAAAATAGAAAGTCCAACAGACAAGAATGCAGTGAAAATAAAATACAGCAAAATTAAAAAGTCCTGCAGCTTAAAGCGCAGAAGGCAAATCAAAATTATAAATAATAAATATAAGATGCAAAATTACGATGAATTATAAGTGCAACATTTTCTTTATCTGTGTTCTCCAAACAATTCAGTTCGCTGTGAATAAATAATAAACCAATAAAATGAAACCTGTGGACAATGGTCACAAAGTGAAAACAATATTCTTCCATATAGAAATAAATAAATAGCCCATTCAAACACAATAAAAACAATCCCCCACCGAATCTATATTATCAAACAGAAACAAACACAACAATTAACAACAACAACACCGTTGCCTTCATCGTGTAGTAATTTCGGTGAGTGATTGTGTTGTTTGTCCCACTGTACATGCCAGCGCAGGCTTTTACACGTGTATGGACAAAGCGATAAGAACAAAGAGAGAGCATGAGCGAGGTCCTCGTAAGCATAAGCTTAGATAATGATTAAGTTCTAAAGCTTTTGTACTCTGCGCCCTCTTAGATATTGATGGTCTTTTGGTTTCAATAACTCATACAATGTAACTTTTTAATGTGTAATGGTCAGTAGTTAATGTGTAATGGTCAGTAATAGAGTTGCAGCGCTAATCGATTACGACAAATTCGTCGCCTGCGCTGTAACGGACGGAAAGTAAACAAAGCTGTGCCTCTACGCGCGCAAAAAGCTGAACTTAGAAAAGAGCTTTTACGAAAACGGAGCATGCTCAAGGTTACCCTGCTAGCGATAGATCTCGTAAGGGAGCTTATATAAAGCAGCCAACTTTATTGTGTGCACTTATCATTCGGCGGCTTTAGGGACCGCCAAAACAGGGAATAAAAGCGAGCTGATCCCAGCAAAATGTCTCTTTAAAATTTTTAAACGTGCGGGTGCAGAACAAAGAAAACGGTCGGCAAGAATTTTTTTTCACGTGACAGCTGTACAAATAAAAAATAAAATGGTGAAGAAACTCCTTAAGAATAAAACAAAAACACCAAAACTTAAAAAAAAAAAAACCAAGCTATAAAATATATTAGAAAAAGCAGAAGTTAGAATAATTACAAGAAAAAGAAAAACAACAAAACCATCTCGAAGATTGAACGTGCCACGCACCATCACGTGCCCTGCAAATACGGCCTTAACCTCTGAATTCTGGAAGCAGAGAGGTACCGACGCACAACCACTCCAGAAGCCTTTAGAAGACTTCAGAAGAAGCTCAGCTGCCCCCGATCGTTGCTCCTTGCCTATGGGAACAGAGCCCACATTTTTTCCCATCCCTATCTGCAGTCACAGCCAAACCGGCACATTAATTAATTAATTTAAGTCACAAGTCCCCAAACCAAAAAAATACTACCAAAAAAAAAAAAAAAATATAGTACAAAAAAAATGGGAAAAAAGACTCAGGAGTCTGCATGAAAAAGGTGCTTAATAGTTAGAAACAAATACACATCAAATCAGATACAACAAGTATATATAAATATATATAAAAAAAAAAGTATGGTGATGTGTTCATAGGCTGTAGTCTTATACAGTTTTTTGTTCAATACAACACATAATAAGAATAAAGCAATTTTTTTTTGTTTATCATGTGTGTGTTGTTAAAAGCCCTTAAAATATGAATACAATATTAAATTCCATTAAAATAATAAGAAAAATTAAATAAGAAATGCCATGAAATATAACGTACTAAAAGCCCTAAAATACCAGGTAAACAGAAAAAAAAATCCCTTAAAATTCGATTCTAAAAAAAGTTTAAAATACATACAAAACAGAGAAAGTCAATTTTTTAAAGCAATGTGCATAAATAAGCTCAGAACACAAAAATTAAATCGATAAAATTGACACAGGCTGTGTGTATGTGTAAGTGCAAAAATAATAAAATATTTGAAGAATGAATTAAGTTTCAGTGAAAAACCAAAAATAAATTAATTAACAAATAAAAAAAATAGAAAAACAATTATTTCATCATACATAAAAAAAATAATACTAAATAAAAATAAAAATGAAATAGATAAAATATATGGAATCAGTTGAATTATTAAAGTATATCCTCACTCAACCCCGATCTCCCGAAACAATGAAAAATTCAAAAAACAAACAAAAGTACCACAGGATCTCCAGCACCAAACGCTGCGAGGCAAAGCGCGCAGCGCCCGAAGAGGAAGGATGAGTTCCTGCCACCGAGGGGTCAACCCGGTGGGCTGGATGACCCGAGCCGGCGGAACCTCTGCAGTTCGAGGGTGAAGGTACAGCATCGGAGCAGCAGGTACAGCATCGGCGCCAGCTCCCAAGAGCAGCAGCAGTGGTGGCGAAGGTACCAGCCGAGAAGGGGCCAGAAATCTTGGACCTCCGTCCGAGCACATCGCGTGCATCGGCCATGAAGCCCAACTCACCAACACCCACCGAGCCTCGATTGTCGTATGCAGATACTGCCGTGTTGCCTGTGGATTTCCCACAGGCTATGCTCAGTCACGGAGACTCGTCTGAGGCCATCATAGACGAGGTCATTGCGTCTGGAGGGTACATTGCGGTCTTATTCGCGGGTATTAATTTCCGGGTTGGTTCCTGGTCATTGAGCCGATTGGCTGAGAACCGCAGCGTCGCGCCTAGAATTATGGAAGAGCGTGCCCCTAGAATGCAAAGTGGGAACTGATGCTGGGGGACGGGGACATCCCTATGTCCTCACAGGAGCTGGCGGAGGAGCTGCAAGATGCAGCAGCAACTGACGTCGACATGACGAGCAGCGGTGA